>NC_029785.2:69402910-69456278 GCF_000816755.2 Arachis ipaensis | reverse complement strand
TAAAGGTCATCAAAAATCCTTTTTAAGTACAAAGACCTGATATGATACTCAACACACAAAAAAACATTAAAGTCCATAAAAAGACCGACTTTAACTTCCTCGACTCGTTTTTAGACTAAGTCCGACTTTTTCCTGACGACTAAAACTAAAAACTAACTAAAACATACTCAAAACTATATGAAATTATCCCCAAAAAGCGTATAAAATATCCGCTCATCATGGATCTGTTTGTGGATTTGAGCTTAGCTTTCTATTATTTCAACTTTGGAGGATATTTTTCTCTGAAACTATCCATACTACAAGATAATGATGATAGTTAAAGAAATGGAAATCAAAAGAAAAATAGAAAAGTTTTTGCTTATTAATGTGATGATTTTGTAGGTTGGAAGTGTTCAACTAGCTGCTTCTCAAAGAAAAGCCTATTTAAGAGCTTGAGAAAGAGTTGCAGCCTACACAAGAAACTATTTCTAACCAGGTATGAGTATGACCATGCATTATTTTTACTTGCGATATACTCTTCACGATCCAAGCTAAACTTTATATTATTTATTTAAGCATCAATCTATTTGATGACATTTAATCTTTAAAAATCTCTGTTTCTTTGAGCTATTCCTTTAAAATATTTCAAACTACTGAATCTTTTTCTTGTATTATTTGTTTTTTTTTTCTTTAAATTCCAAGCAGAAAGTAGTAGAATCTCAAAGGTTGGAACTAGAGGCAGCCCTAAAGAGTTCTCATGAAGAACTTGAAAGTAAGAAAAAGGAAGTCTCTCTTCTACAGAACCAAGTAATAGATTTAGAACAGAAATTGCAAGTGATTTGCTGAAAATTATCAGCTAAGGTAATTATCCTCCTAATCTTACCTTTATTTCCAACAAATTTTAAAGGAAGAAAAAAACTGAAATGACAAGATTTGCATCCATTTCAACTTTGCAAGTTGCATAAAATGAATAATATTATAATTCAAACTCCTCATAAGGCCAAAGTATGATTTTCTGGGTTGATGTTTGGGAAAGATTCGGCAGTTTGAGCTCTTGTGTGTTGACTATTGCAACTAGTCAAAGTAATGCCATTGTAACATAGCATTTAAGTACAAGAGATTAATGTTAATAGTATGATTAGAATGAAAAGTTTTATGTGTCTCATGCTGAAGAATATATAACTGAATGTCTATAAAATATACGAAAAATGAATGAATTTGTTATTCAAATGTGCTATAAAAATTTCGAAAATGTAATGTTTGCGATTATGTTATAGGGTGAGGGTGTTGATGCGTGAGCATCTTTCCTATCTTTTCCTAGTGAATTTGCATTTTAATTGTCAAGTTTAATCAAGATTTAAATGCTCTTTAGCCTATGAATGCTACTTTGAGTTGTGTGTAATTTTGTTTATTTCAGGTAGCATTTGGATGGATTTGACAGGCTTTTGTAGCAGAAAAGGGACAAAGTGAATGCTGTTGTCAACCCTGACCTCCTTGCACACTAATAGAAATAACTGGAGCTATAGATGTTCAATTGATGCAATTCTAGTAGCATTGGAAAGCTAACTTCCAGAGCTTTCCAACAATATATAATAATATACACTTCTCTCCCATACTGTACGGCCACATTGGCGCCTAACTTGGGATTATCCAAGTTAGGTGCCAGATGAAGACTTACACGCACACTCTATTCAAGCATGGTGGTTCCTAACTTGGGATAATCCAAGTTAGGCGCCAATTGAAGCACAAGCCGCCCAAGTTAGGCGCCGAAGGAAGCCGCACGAAGATTTTATTCTATTTTCATTAAATCTTTTATTTTAATTACAAATAGAAAAAGATATTATTTAGTTTTAGAAAATATATTTTACATTAATTAGGATTTGATATAAAAGGGAAAAGATTCAGCCCTTCGGGCTCTCTTCTCTTCTCTCCAACCTCATTCCGCACTTTACAATTTTTCAGAACCCTAGTTTTCTCTCTGAGCCATGAGCAACTAAACCTCCACTGTTAAGGTTAGTAGCTCTGTTTATTGTATGGATTGATACTATTACTTTTTAATTTTAATTCATGTATTGATTTCAATTTCAAGAATTTGTTTTTGTTCTTCATCTTATGAATCTGGGTGGAACGGAAGTATGACCCTTATTCTAATTGAGTTTTGTAAACCTTGGAAAAGTAATTTACCTTAACAACAACTTAAAAATAATTTTTCCTAAATTACTAATTATCTGGACTTAACGGGATACCTGACATATAATTCACTTATATTTGGATAATTAGGGTTTCTGTGGCACATAAACTAGTTTTGAACTTAACCCTCTAATCGGAATCAAGTGACCAAGGAATTGGCGATTGATGAAGGTTAGAAGAGACTAAAAAGGTTTAAGGAATTAGGGTTTAGTCACATATAGTTTGCCATGAATTGAATCTTCATGATTAAAGTAGTTGGTAAGAAAAGTTAATCCGGAAAATAAACATCCCTGAAACCTTAACTATTTTACTCATATATTTCACAACCCATTTACTGCTTGCTTTCTGATTTTCTGAATTTACTGTTTAATGCAATTGAACTTTCAAACACCATTTTCTATTTGTCTAAGTAAGCCAATCACTCAATCATTGTTGCTTGATCCATCAATCTTCGTGGGATCGACCCTCACTCACCTGAGGTATTACTTGGTACGACCCGGTGCTGTAACACCCTACCACACAAAGCTTTATACGTAGGATGTAAAACAGAGGTGGCGAGGTGCTACGACTTCTAAAATTAAAATACATACATATAATAGTAGAAAGAATATAATAAACTAGGAGCCTTGGAAAATGGGTAAAACAAAATCGTGAAACAAAAAGCGCAACGCTACAGAAACGGAATAACTTGCTTGTGAAGAGAACTATAACTATTAAACATAAGATAATAAAAGTAGCAATAGAGAGCCAAGGATACAAAATAACAAGCTCATAACTTAGCCCGCAAAGTCAAGGCTGGCCGGAGAATATTTACACATATATACATACATCACCAAAACCTAGATGTACATAAACAAAATCATGTCTCTCCATAAACCTCTAAGAGGATCAAAAGCACAAGATATGCGGAGAGAAACTAAGTACATATATATATATATATATCACTGTACAACAAAATAACCCGGTAACCACTTCGCAGGAGTCCAGACGCCTAACGAGATGCCTCCCGACCTGCATCTGAAAAATAACAACATAGTATGGGATGAGAACCAGAGGTTCTCAGTATGGTAAAGGTGCCATACACATAATATATAAGGTCCTGGGAATGCCAGAGGCAATCCTAGAACGCCGACACTCAGATCATAGAGCTTAAAGTATTAAACAGAAGCCATAAAAGGTGGTTTTCTAAGAGTATCTAAACTTAACTTAACTTAACCTTAAAATCTAAGTTCCATACTACCAAACCTCAATACCTCCATCTCCGTCAGCATTTCACAGACAAATAAACAGATAAAGGAAAGCACAAGAAGGTTACAAGTACTGCAGGTAACAAATATATATTTAGCAAGGCAAGTACATTTAGGCACACCCAATTAATGCACAAACAAGTAATTCATGTAGTATGCATAAGATGCATGCCTGTCCTATGGCTGATGAGGTTCATCTGTCGGTTATCCAGCCAACCCGACAAGTCCGAAAACCTTATACTGTCCCTCGACATGCATCCCCAAGAGTCTATGCGTAGCTTTTTCTCAAATAATCAATATTGCTCAATGGGGGTTAATATTCCCGGGAATTTATAAGTTCCCGGTCACCCTTACGTCGTAGGGTCAACAGAGTATCGAGCTTTCAATCTGGTACACGTGGTGGCAAGCCACGGTTCTTTACCTAGGGAATCTCGTATCTTAGATTATTTAATCATTCAAGCTAAGTATCATACATGATCATTCATTTGATTTATCAGGCCAAGTATCATACGTGATTATCCGTAACATTTCATAATTAATTCATCACTTTTCAACTTTACTTCATCTCCAAGTTATCCCCACTTCCTAGCTTCATCTAATTGTCAGGTTTAATACTATTTTTAACGACTAAAGGAATGAAAATAGAGGTTTAAAAGTTCGAAATAAGGTTTAAAACACCAAAAACCATGTTTGCTAACACAGGGGCCACGCATACCTGTGGCTCACACGTACGTGTGGGAGTGTGAAGATGCAGCTCGTGCGCGCGTCCCTTGTCATGCGTCCGCGTAGGTGAGTACCGCATGTCACGCGTACACGTGAGCCATGCGTACGCGTGGACATGCATGCTGGCTTATTACGCGTACGCATATGGATTTTCGCGTACGCACAGTCAAATTGCATGCCACGCATATGCGTGGGCCATGCGTACGCATTGATGTACGTCTTTCCAAAAAAATTAGATCAACCAGAGAGTTGCATAAACATGGAAAGCTCACCTGTATAATTACATATTACATTCCAGAACTTCCGACGAGCATAACTTGATCGTTTTAAATCGTTTTTCTTCTGTTCTTTGAACGGCATAAACTTCACGGAACCAATTTTCACTTAAAATAACTTGGAATCAATTTGGGGTTCCGGAAGATAAGTTATAGCCCATCGAAGTTCAGCCTAAAAACCACTTTTGTAAACTCATTAAACCTCATTTTAAATAAACATTTCCATTCCATTCTTTACCCAACCTATCATTACCAATCCAAACAATAGCAATAAAATTCAACAAAGCACTACATCATCTCATCAACCACCATTCAATAACCTTACACAATTTTATATTTCAACAACTCCATCATACTTTCCTTCAATAAACTTTTAACCATATAATCAAATCACTAATTATCCATCAAGCATCAAACCAACATGTTCATAACAATTTAGTAAACATTATATATATACACCTGAATTCCAACTTATCTTATGGTCATCTAGCCTAAGTTTTCACTGAATATTATATATTAAATGCACGAAACCTAAAACTAACAGAGCCCCAAAATCTCAACTAAACAGCTTCCTCCAAGTTCCGGTATTCACAATTTCAAGCTCTAATTATTTATTCCCAGCCTAATACACATTCAGAACACATATATACCCAATTTAATTCCTAAAACACAAATTCAGAATATTTAGATAGAACTATTATATCTTCACTTTACCCAAACTTCACATAAGCAAGAGTGAACATTTTTCTCAAGCTAATTGGGTCCAAAAACATAAAAAATCTAAGAAATCAACATCTCTTTCAAATTTTCCGAAAATTGGGGGAAAAGAGTGACTGAGAGTAATTATTGGCTTACCTATGAAATTGTTCCGGTAGAAACGTAGAGCTCGACGCGGTGCACGCGTGGCCACAAAGGGTGCAGCGATCGGAGCTCGGGCGGAGAAGCTACGGTGAATTGAATTTTGCCGTAAGGGTTTTCGGCGTTCCTTTCTCTCCTTGAAGCCTCCAGCAATGTTCAGCTGAAATGAGGAAGAGAAGGGCATTGGGCTCATTTAAAAGGCTGGCCCGGTTGGTCCCACGGCCTGGTTTGAGCCCAATTCAACTGGTTCGACCCGTTTGGTCCAATCTTGGACCGTTTTCTTCGAAATTAGTGTCAAAATTCTCGTTTCGATGAGCTCTATCCTAATTTGATATAATATTCACATTTCTAATCTTCTTTATTAAAACTAATTTATCGACCAATTATTTACTAATTTAACGGAGTTTACAAAATCAATAATAACAACCTCCACAGCGTCGTCAAACGAACAATTCAATAGAATTCAATAGCAACCAACTTGACATAATCAATTAAAATAAGGGTTTCTAGTAATTTCAAAACCATAAGAAAACCAGTAACAATCATAGCCATAACCCAAACTCAATTCATCAAATACTCATACGACAGGTTTTCAATAATCAACTCAGCATATTCAAATTAATAAATAACACCAAATTAATCACTATTCACAACCACAATTCAACCAATTTTATCACATTCAATTATATTCACAATCACCAACAATCTCAATTTCATCAATTAATCAAACGAGACGTTTATAAATTATTTGCAGTTACTCACTAAACTTCAATGGCATTCGTAAAGTAAAACAGTTAATTTTAAAATAAATCCCCTACCTCAGTTAGTCAAAATCTATAAAATCAAGCGTGACTCCAACTTCATTCTAACTTGCATCAGCAACAACAGCAACTCTAACAGTTTCCTGATGGCATTAACAATACCTGCATTCCAACTTGTCCTATGGTCATCTAGCCTAAGTTTTCACAGAACATTATATATTAAATGCAAGAAACCTAAGCCATACCTTGACCGATTTTCACGTAGTGACCAAAGCAATTTAATTAAAACCAAGACAGCCCCTCAAAAGCTCAATAAACTCTAGGCTCAGCTTCCTCCAAGTTCCAATATTCACAATTTCAAGCTCCAATTTTTTATTCATAACACATATATACCCAATTTAATTTCCAAAACACAAATTCAGAATATTTAGATAGAATTATTATATCCTCACCTTACCAAAGCTTCACATAGGCTAGAGTGAACACTTTTCTCAAGCTAATTGGATCCTAAAACATCAAAGAACAAAGAAATTCAATATCCCCACTTAATTTTCCAAAATTGGGAGAAGAGGTGCCTGAGAAAAATAAGCGAGTTACCTATGAAATTGTTCCGATAGAAACGTAGAGCTCGACACGATGATCACGTAGCCACAAACGGTGCGACGATCGGAGCTCGGACGGAGGAGTTACGGCATTTTGAATTACTGTAAGGGTTTCGGTACGCTTCTCTTCTCCTTCCTCCTATTGCATTGCTGCCTCTGCTGTGTTTGAAGAAAGAAATGAGGTTTAAGCTCATTTAATGGGTTGGTCCGGTTGGGCCCACGCGCCCATTTTGGGCCTAGTTCAACCGGTTTGGTCCGTTCGGTCCAATCTTGGACCGATTTCTTCGAAATTAGTGTCAAAATTCTCGTTTCGATGAACTCTATCCTAATTTAATATAATATTCGCATTTCTAATCTTCTTTATTAAAAACTAATTTATTGACTAATTATCTACTAATTTAACGGAGTTTACATCCTACCCACCTAACAAAGAATTTTGCCCTCAAAATTTAAATGTAGTTACCTGAAAAGAGATGTGGGTAGTCCTTCTGCATATCTGATTCAAGTTCCAAGTGCGTTCCTCAATACCAGTTCGACTCTAAGCTACTTTTACCAATGATACTTCCTTTCCCCGTAATCGTTTAATGCTAGTATCATCAATTCTCACTGGGTTTGCTGGAAGTGTTAGATCTTCTCTCACTTAAATCGGTTCCGGTTCCAAAACATGACTTGTGTCAGGAGTATACTTCCGAAGCTGTGACACATGAAACACGTCGTGTAAGTTCGAGAGATACGGTGGTAAGGCAATTCTATAAGCCAGTGGCCCAATTCTTTTCAGGATCTCAAACGGTTCAATATATTGGGGATTTAGTTTCTTAGTATTAATAGCTCTTCCCACTCCCGTAGTTGGTGTATCCTTCAGAAAGACATACTCTCCCTTCTTCAATTTCCAAAGGCTTTCGCCTTTGATCAGCATAACTTTTCTGATGGCTCTGGTCTATAAGCATTTGGCTATGAATCTTCTTTATCTGCTCAGTAATTTCAGCTATCATCTCAAGCTCTAATAAACTTCTTTCTCTAGTTTCATACCAACATAGCGGTGATTGACATTTTCTGCCATACAGAGCCTCATATGGAGCCATTCCAATGCTTGCATGGTAGCTATTATTATTAGCAAACTCCACTAATGGCATATACCAATCCCAGCTCGCCAGCTGGTCCAAGACACAAGTCCTTAACATATCCTCCAAGGTCTGTATAGTTCTCTCTAATTGACCATCTGTCTGAGGGTGATACACAGTACTCAAACTAAACTGAGTTCCAAATGCACGCTAAAAAGCTCCCCAAAACCTTGATGTGAAACAAGGATCTCTGTCAGATATAATGGTAGAAGGCACGGCGTACAACCTGACAATCTCTTTTGTGTACATTCGGGCCAATTCCTCCATTGTGCAACTTATTCGGATGGGGAGAAAGTGAGCTGATTTTGTCAGTCGGTCCACGACCACCCAGATAGCGTCACAACTAGTCCGAGTCCTAGGCAAATTGATAAACCACTATTTTATGGTTTATAATGTGTTTAATTGTGTGGTTTTATCATGATCTTTACCCACTTATTCATATGATTAGCATGCATTTATATTTCCTTCCTAAAATTATTACATGATTGAAAACTTGCTTCCTAGAGACTTTTAATTATGTATTTTAATTCTCCTTTATTCTATTCAATGCCGTGATCTTTGTGTTAAGTGTTTCAGGCTTTATAGGGCATGAATGAGTTGGAGATTGGAAAGGAAGCTTGCAAAAATGGAAGGAACACAAGAAGTTGAGGAGATGACCAGCGAGAAGTGACGCGGCCGCATGGCTCACGCGACCGCGCGGAAAAGAGGAAATCGCAATGACGCGGCCTCATGGCTCACGCGACCGTGCGGATTGGAATAGCATAAGTGACGCGGAGGCGTGGACGACGCGCCCGCGTGGCAAAGCAAAATGCCACATGACGCGTCCACATGAATGACGCGATCGCGTAACATGCGCGATCTGCATAATCTGCAGAATTCGCTGGGGGCGATTTTGGGCCTTGTTTTGACCCAGTTTTTGGCCCGAAAAAGCATACTAGAGCCAGAGGACATGCAGAAACCAAAGACAACATTCATTCTACACAGTTTTTAGTTTTTAGATCTAGTTTGACTCCTCCTCTAGGTTTTCTCTCTACACATTCGTAGTTCTTAGGATTTTTATTTCTATTGCTCTTTGCATTGGGATATTGAGAAGAGTTATTACCTCATCAAGACTTCGTCATTCTAGTTCGTTTTCTTTACTTGGCTTTACTCTTCCATGTCCTTTAATTTACTCAATTTTACTAATGGATTATTTTAAGATTTATTAATACAAGGGTTACTTTTATTTTTAATTGATTTCTTTGAGTTTTATTTATCATGTCTTTCTTTAATTCCCTTTCCTATGTTATGAGTTTTATATTCACAATGAGCGAGTAGTTCCCTAACTTGATGGGGAGTTGATTGAAAGGAACCCTTGAGTTGGAATGCTCAAAAGAGAAATTGTAATTGGGTTTATTGTTGGATTGCTCTCTAGTCACAAACGTCAGTCCTTCCAAGTAAGCGGATTGGGACTTGTGAGTAGAAACATCATTCCAACTTGTTTGACTTTCCCTTACCTAGTAAGGGATAAATAAACAGAACAACCTTCAATTATCAATTAATCTTGAGAGTACTGCAACAAAAATAGGGCTTCCAACTAATCTACTCCCAGTCAAGGCCTTTATTTAAATTACTTAATTTTCCTAATTTAATTTCCTATTTATTCAACTCAAACTCTTTTTGAAAATATCTGATTAATAAAATAGCACACCTTTCTGCAACTCGTTGGGAGACGACCTGGGATTCATACTCCCAGTATTTTAATTTTAATTCTTGTGACAACCCTTCTAAATTGATAAGCGGATTTCTGGTTGGTTAAGAACTATACTTGCAACGCACAACCTATATCAATTCTTAATTAGCCAATATCCGCCACGTCAATTTTTGGCGCCGTTGCCGGAGAGTTGCAATAGAGTGCTAAAGTTATTGATTGGATTTTATTTATTTGTATTTTTTTTATCTTGCTACTATGAGCTACTTGTTTCTTTCGTTAGATGACACGCTCACTTCCTGATCTAAACTTGCCAGTATTCGATCCTGAGATTGAAAGAACTATTTCACGAATAAGGCAAGCTCGGCGTCGGTTAGTCCTTTCTGAGGGCGGATCTGAAACGTCACTTGAGAAAGAAACCTGCCCCCGTTCTACTGATTTGGTTGATTTACGTGCAGGTAACATGGCAGTAGCTAGGAGAGTTACTATCCAGGAGGCTGGAGCCACTGATTTTACAATGCAACCATTTCAAGCGCATCACCCAGCGATGGCTACAGACTTTGAAATAAAGACCGCACTGCTCAATTTGATGCCCAAGTTTCATGGCTTGCCTGCTCAAGAGCCTATCAAGCACCTGAGAGATTTTCAAGCAGCCTGTTCTACTGTCAAGCGTGATGGTGCAGATGAAACTTCAATTTTGCTGAAAGCTTTCCCGTTTTCTCTTGAGGGGAAGGCGAGAAAGTGGTACTACACTCAACCAGCAGCAACTGTATCCAACTGGGATACACTGAGAAGAGAATTCTTGGAAAAATTCTTTCCAGCTAAAGTTACTGATAAACTGAGGAAAGACATTTCCATGATTGTTCAGGATGAATCTGAGACTCTCTATGAATACTGAGAGCGCTTCAATAATCTTCTGGAAGCATGCCCCCACCATATGATTGACAAGATAGTATTACTCGGTTACGTCACACAGGGCATGAGGCCCCAAGATAAGACCACATTGAAAAGTGTTAGCAATGGGTTTATGAAAAAGTACAAGACCACTGATAAGGCATGGCAATTGATCAGCGACTTAGCTGAATTTACTCGGAATCACAGGCAGAAACAAGGCCGTTCAAAAGTTGTTGCAGAAGTGTCCTCTAGCAGAGAGACTGTTGCTCTGACTCAGAGTATCTGTGAAATGACCAACTTGCTGAAGCAGATGCAATTGAATCAACAAAAAGTTTAGCAAGCTCAACCTTCTCCACCACAGCAAAACCAACAGTTAGTCCCGCAGAGAGTTTGCAGAATTTGTGCTGATTATAGCCACTATACTGATGAATGTCCGCAGCTCCAGCAGGAAGACAACACCGTGGCAGCCACTCATAACTTCTATGACCGCCCTGACTCAAGCTCTAATTGTGAGAGGACCAGACTGGAACCAGCCATTCGAAATAATGTGCGACGCTTCCAACCATGCAGTAGGAGCAGCATTGGCTCAGCGTGAAGGTAAGGATCCTTTTGTTATTGCTTATGCGTCTAAAACTCTAGATGCCGCACAGTCCAATTACACTACTACTGAGAAAGAGCTTCTTGATATTGTTTTTGCTCTGGATAAATTCCGAGCCTATTTACTTGGTACTAAAGTAGTAGTGTACTCAGACCACGCAGCTCTAAAGTATCTATTAGCTAAAAAGGAGTCCAAACCAACACTTATACGTTGGATACTGCTATTACAAGAATTTAATTTAGAAATTAAGGATAGGAGTGGTAACCAGAATCTAGTGGCAGACCACTTGAGTCGCCTTGAGCACATTTCAGATGACCCCACTCCTATAGCTGATAATTTCCCATTTGATAATCTGCAAGCAGTATCTGAGGTAGTCCCTTGGTATGCACTTGTAGCTAATTATCTAGTTAGCCGCACTTTTCCTCCAAACTTTTCTAAGCATCAAAGAGACAAGCTAAAAAGCGAGTCCAAATATTATATATGGGATGACCCATATTTATGGAGATGTGGCGCTTACCAGGTAATTAGACGGTGTGTGCCTCAATCAGAATTCCAGTCCATCTTAGAGGCATGTCACTCATCTGAGAGTGGAGGACATTTTGGTCCTCAAAGAACAGCTAGAAAAATCTTAGACTGTGGATTCTGGTGGCCTACACTTTTTAGAGATGCTGCTGAATTTTGTAGATCTTGTTTCCCATGCCAAAAATTTGGTAATATATCCAGGAGGGATGAGATGCCTCAACAAATTATGCTTTTCTGTGAAATTTTTGACGTCTGGGGCATTGACTTCATGGGTCCATTTCCAAATTCTAATAGTTATTTTTATATATTGTTAGCTGTGGATTACGTTTCCAAATGGGTGGAAGAAATTCCTAGCCGCACTGATGATGCTAATACTGTTGTTTCCTTTGTGAGAAACCACATTATTTGTCGCTTTGGATCACCACGAGCAATCGTGAGTGATCAAGGCACCCATTTTTGTAACAGGAGACTAACAAAATTAATGAAGAGGCATGGAATCATTCATAAGGTTGCAACAGCATACCATCCTCAGACTAATGGGCAAGCCGAGGTGTCAAACAGAGAGATAAAGCGTATCTTGCAGAAGATAGTCAAACCTCATAGAAGAGACTGGAGCACCAGGCTACAAGATGCACTTTGGGCGTATAGAACCGCATACAAGACACCCATTGGGATGAGTCCTTTCCGCTTAGTCTATAGAAAAGCTTGTCATCTCCCTGTTGAAGTCGAGCACAAAGCCTTTTGGGCAGTAAAGGAGTGCAACATGGGAATTGAGGAAGCCAGAGCTGAAAGGAAATTGCAACTGCAAGAATTGGAAAGCCTTCGCCTAGAAGCTTATGAGAACTCCAGACTATACAAGGAGAAGATGAAGGCTGTACATGATCAGCACATTAAGAGAAAAGAGTTCCAACCTGGGGACTTAGTCTTCCTTTACAAATCTCGACTGAGACTCATGCCAGGCAAGTTGAGATCAAGATGGGATGGTCCATACAGAGTAAAGAAGGCTGAACCGTACGGAGTTTATCACCTAAGCCATCCTTCAAGCTCTGAACTTATCAAAGTTAATGGACATCGTTTGAAGCTATACCATGGAGAGAGGATGCAAAAAAACAAGGAGCTCGAGATCTTCCTCTTTGAAGATCCCCACATAGCCAAAAACTGAGCTAGTGGAGCGTCCAACTTACAGACGTTAAAGCAAAGTGCTAGGTGGGAGACAACCCACCATGGTATGATCGTTCTTTTCTTTATTTTTATTTTTTCTATTGAATAACTCTTCTCTTTATTAGTACATTTCGTGCATCTGTATTTACATACTTTTATTTCAAAAAAAAAAAAATTTTACGCGACGCGACTGCCTCATTGACGCGTCCGCGTCGCAAGGAGATGGGAGAAAATAATAAACGAACAGAGAGTCATGAAGGAGCGTGGCTGGAGGCATGCCAATGGCACAAATTGCCCCACGCGACCGCGTCGCCGACGCGTCCGCGTCGAGTGGGAACATTGGCGTCCCATGCGACCGCGTGACCCACGCGGCCGCGTGCCATGGAATTCGACGTCAAAAGGGTGCACGACCGAAAGTTGTGCTAGAGTGGTGCTGGATTGGTGCTGAACGCACAATCCTTCCCACGCGGCCGCATGACCGACGCGACCGCGTCATATCCTTTTCATGCCCACTCACGCAATCGCATGCCCCACGCAATCGCGTCACCTATGATTTGGCAACAATATAATTTCGAACAGAGAGTTGTGCGAGCGCGAGGCTGCCCTCGCGCCAGAAGCATAAAACGGGTCACGCGACCGCGTGACCGATGCGACCGCGTGACCGACGCGACCGCGTCAATTATTATAAGCGCAAATCACACGACCGCGTGCCCCACACGACCGCGTCGCTTGCGCCGCACAGCTTCCCTGATTTGCGACTTATCTTATCTTTTTCTCCTCAAATCCTATTTTCTCTTTTCCCTCCTTCTTTCTTCTTTCTACCTTCTTCCTTCTTTCTCACTTTCTATTCTCTCTCTCTCACCCCCATTAACAAGGTTTTCTTTTCTTCTTCTCTCCTTACTTTTCTATTTTTCTTCTTATTTTTATATGTTATCTTCTTTTCTTTTCTTTTTACTTTCATTATTCATATTTTTTTTCTTTCTTTTTCCTTTTTACTTGGTGTTAGAAATTTATTTGAGTCATTATTTCTCATTATATGCTTGTGGATTGTTCTAAATTTGTTTGGCAATTATATATTTCTTTTTAAAGGGTTGCTTGCATGTTCAATTTAATACTTTCCATACATTATTTCACCATGCATGCTATGTGTTTGTGAAAAAGCCCATATGGCATTATGCACTTTTCTACGTTATTCTATTCTACTATTAAATGCCCATTTTCACAAAACTCCTTTTATATTTTATTCGTTAAAAATAATTGTCAATACAAACGTGATGGTTTGTTACAAGTGATGCTTGATCTATGCTACTCGTGCCTTTGCCAGCATGCCAATAAACACCTTGCATTCTCTTGTCGTCATATGCACTAACTATTTTCCATTAATGATTTTCACATGTAGTCATGACCATGTGTTAACATCATTTACCTTTAAATGTGCATTCATAACCATCCTTTTCCGTTCTCTTCCTTGCTCTATCTCTTTGAATTTAATTTACTTTCTCTTCCCTTTTTTAGAATGGCCACCAAGAAAGGAAAAGAGAAAGCTACTCCCAAATCAACAACAAGAAGAGGAACAAAAAGAGCACTAGTGGCAGAACCCTCTTCAATTGCAGTAAAGCCCTCAACAAAGAGACTAAAGAGGATTATAAGGGTTGATGATAAAGAAAAAGCCTTCCCAGTAAAGGACACTGCGCGATTTTCCAATCGCTACTGTAAGCAGATGTTCCCCATCCTGGCAGAAAGGAGTTACAACAATGAATACCTTCTTCTCCTCCCAAACCATATTGCTACATTTGTTGAGCCGCAAATTGCACAAAGACAATGGGGTTTCCTACAGAGACAGCCGAGGCAGGTCAATCTTTCTTGGGTAGTCGAGTTCTACTCCAACTTCCACCTGCCAACCCTGCAGTCTGTCTTTGTCTGTCAGAAGCAAGTCCCCATTACAGAAGAGGCCATTCAAAAAGCTTTAGGTCTTCCCCCTATTCCAGAAGGATTCGATGCCTTTCAAGAAGCCGCACTCAAGCGCCAGATGTACCAATTTGATTGGGACGCCGTTCTCAGAGTTATCGCACTACCTGGCAGCCGTTGGATCTACGGATACCATCGTACCCGCCCTAAGGGAATCTCAGCTTCAACACTTACCTTGGAGGCTCGCGTATGAGCACAGATCATGTCCCATTACGTCTTTCCGAGAACTCACGAGTCCTCCTTCACTGCGGACATGGCCGTTCTACTATGGTGCATCCTTACAGACCAGCCTCTGAACCTACTAAGACACATCCGGAATGCCATGAGACACGTACAAATCGCAGGCAACTTACCTTTCCCCGTCTTGGTCTCAGATCTTGTCTCAGCAGCCGGAGTCTCCTTCAGAGTTAGGGACACCAAAGCCATGCTTCCACGGGATGATCAATATGTCCCTAATGGGAAATACATCAGACTTTCAGCAGCCACTACAAGCCAACCTATTGAACTAGCTGCAGACATTCCTCCTTTCACACCACAAGCACCTACAACAACTCAACTGCTCCATCAGATACTTGAAAGGTTGGATCGGCAAGAACAGAAAGTGAAACTAAGGGAGCGCCGTAACGAGCGCCAATTCAAACACCTCAAGAAGCTACTTAAGGGAAAATTCAAGGACTCAGACACCCCGAACTCCACTTTCTTTACCAGCACAGGGAGCCATGATGGTCCCGACTGTGGAGATACTGCTACCAGCCCACCCCTGTTCCTGACAGATGGCACCGACGACGGTGCAAAGCCTTAAGTGTGGGGAGGTCGGTCAGTAACTAACTTCCGGAGGTAATTTCTCTTCCCTAAACACCAATAAATTAGGATATTTAGTTAGTTTTTCTTTTATAGAACAGGATAAATTGCATAGTAATAGATTAGTTGCATGCATGTTCTACGTGATTGAAAAGACAATAAGTTTCTTCTAAGACCCTATCTTTGGAACAAAATGTCACTAATTTTAATCAAAACTTCTATGTTAAATTTGCTTAAAGTTGTATTTGGAACATAATTTTTGAGCTAAAGAACACACAACCTGTGAGATTTGAGCCTTTATGCATGGTTACATTATTTAACCATAATTATTTTATTCTTGTGTGTTTACTTCTCTATGATTGTGATCTATATTTTGTTCCATTCTATATGTCCAATGTTTATTATATTTATATGTTTGCATATGATTGAGGCCATTATTTGTTTAGCCCACTTATCCAAATTAAGCCTACCCTTTCAATTACCTTTGTTAGCCACTTTGAGACTTTAAATCCCATTTGTTCTATATTTTACCACATTACTAGCCTTAAGTGGAAAAACAATTATATATCCCAAATTGAATCTTTGGTTAGCTTAAGATAGAATTGTGTTTGTTATTTAAGTATGGGAAATTGTGGGAACAAAAGATAATAAGGGAATGTGTCATGATAATATAATGGAAATTTGGATACCTACTCATGTGAACTTATAAGAATTCAAAATCTATGTGCATTGATAACCTATGTTTATTTTTTATGTTTATTTAAATAAAAAATTTCAATAAATAAATAAGGGGACAAAATTACCCCAATGCTAAGTTAAGAATTCAAGGATCAATGCATGTATGATAAAATTAAAATAAAAAGTTGATACAGGAGTATGGAATGTGAAAGGAATTTCTGGGTAGCTAGGTATGCATTCTAAAGTTATATAGAATATATATAGAGGTTAGGTGAAAGCTTAGGTTAATTAAAGATCCAATTTATAAGCTTACTTAGCCATATATGTATCCTTACCCTTACCTTGGCCCCATTACAACCTTGAAAAGACCTCATGATGTTTGCATTGGTATATTAAATGTTGTTGATTGGTTAGGAGAAGAACAAAAATTAGAAAGCATGATTAGAGAAGAATAGAGTAATTACCCTATACACTAAGAGAGACTAGAGTGTAGATACATCATCAGTGAGGGTTCAATGCTTGAAATTCTATGTTCCCTGCTTTCATGAGCTATCTTCTTGCATTTTTATCTGTTCTTACTGCATGAGAATTGAATTAGTGGAATTTGATTTGTAATTATTTTGAAGAGCTTATTTACTATTGATCAAGTGGACAAGAATCATATAGTTGCATTTACATATATAGGTTGCATTGCATTGCATGAGTTTTTACATGTTCCTACTCATTTGTTTTATCTCCTTTAACTAAGCATGAGGACATGCTAATGTTTAAGTGTGGGGAGGTTGATAAACCACTATTTTATGGTTTATAATGTGTTTAATTGTGTGGTTTTATCATGATCTTTACCTACTTATTCATATGATTAGCATGCATTTATATTTCCTTCCTAAAATTATTACATGTTTGAAAACTTGCTTCCTAGAGACTTTTAATTATGTATTTTAATTCTCCTTTATTCCATTCGATGCCGTGATCTGTGTGTTAAGTGTTCCAGGCTTTATAGGGCATGAATGAGTTGGAGATTGGAAAGGAAGCTTGCAAAAATGGAAGGAACACAAGAAGTTGAGGAGATGACCAGCGAGAAGTGACGCGGCCGCATGGCTCACGCGACCGCGCGGAAAAGAGGAAATCGCAGTGACGCGGCCGCATGGCTCACGCGACCGCGCGGATTGAAATAGCACAAGTGATGTGGAGGCGTGGACGACGCGCCTGCATGGCAAAGCAAAACGCCACATGACGCGTCCGCATGAATGACGCGATCGCGTGACATGCGCGATCTGCATAATCTGCAGAATTCGCTGGGGGCGATTTTGGGCCCTGTTTTGACCCAGTTTTCGGCCCGGAAAAGCAGACTAGAGCCAGAGGACATGCAGAAACCAAAGACAACATTCATTCTACACAGTTTTTAGTTTTTAGATCTAGTTTGACTCCTCCTCTAGGTTTTCTCTCTACACATTCATATTTCTTAGGATTTTTATTTCTATTGCTCTTTGCATTGGGATATTGAGAAGAGTTATTACCTCATCAAGACTTCGTCATTCTAGTTCGTTTTCTTTACTTGGCTTTAATCTTCCATGTCCTTTAATTTACTCAATTTTACTAATGGATTATTTTAAGATTTATTAATACAAGAGTTACTTTTATTTTTAATTGATTTCTTTGAGTTTTATTTATCATGTCTTTCTTTAATTCCCTTTCCTATGTTATAAGTTTTATATTCACAATGAGCGAGTAGTTCCCTAACTTGATGGGGAGTTGATTGAAAGGAACCCTTGAGTTGGAATGCTCAAAAGAGAAATTGTAATTGGGTTTATTGTTGGATTGCTCTCTAGTCACTAACGCCAGTCCTTCCAAGTAAGCGGATTGGGACTTGTGAGTAGAAACATAATTCCAACTTGTTTGACTTTCCCTTACCTAGTGAGGGATAAATAAACAGAACAACCTTCAATTATCAATTAATCTTGAGAGTACTGCAACAAGAATAGGGCTTCCAACTAATCTACTCTCAGTCATGGCCTTTATTTAAATTACTTAATTTTCCCAATTTAATTTCCTGTTTATTCAACTCGAACTCTTTTTGAAAATATCTGATTAATAAAATAGCACACCTTTCTACAACTCGTTGGGAGACGACCTAGGATTCATACTCCCAGTATTTTAATTTTAATTCTTGTGACAACCCTTCTAAATTGATAAGCAGATTTCTGGTTGGTTAAGAACTATACTTGCAACGCACAACCTACTTCAATTCTTAATTGGCCAATATCCGCCACATCACAAACCTATCACAAAATCCATTGCAATACTCTCCCATTTCCATTGTGGAATCTCTAAAGGCTGAAGGGTTCTTGATGGTCTCTGGTGCTCAATCTTAACCTTCTGACACTTTAAACATTTAAATACTTGCAACGCTATATCATTCTTCATTCCTGGCCACCAAAACATCGCTTTCAGATCTTGGTACATTTTGGTACTTCCTGGATGAATTGAAAACCCGCTCTTATGAGCTTCCTTCAAGATACTCTGTCGCAGGTCTCCGACATCTGGCAGAATAATCCTGTTCTTGAACCTTCATAAACCATCCTTACCTTCTGACACTCTCCACTGCTTTTCCTATTCAATTGCTGGCAATACCTTACGTAATGCTTCACCATCTTGATGAGACTTCAAAAGTTCTGATTTAAAATCACTTGAAATCTGTGACTAACTCAAACACAGAATTCCAGATTCTTCTGTAATTCCCAGGTTTAAACCTTGAAATTCCCTTAATAACTCTTCTTCCCGTAGCATCATCCAAGCTTCATACAAAGACTTTTGACTCAGGGCATCCGCCACAACGTTCGCTTTTCCTGGATGGTAATTCAATTCAATATTATAATCCTTCAGAAGCTCTATCCACCTCCTCTGGCACATATTTAATTCTTTTTTCTCAAAGAGATACTTCAAACTCTTATGGTCTGAGAAGATGCGGAACTTGACACAATAGAGATAATGCCTCTAGAATTTTAGAGCAAACACAACAGCAGTAAGTTCTAAATCGTGAGTCGGATAGTTCATCTTATACAGCCTTAATTGTCGGGAAGCATATGCCATAACATTCCGGTGCTGCATCAGAATGCACCCCAAACCCTTTAATGATGCATCACAGTATACTTCAAACGGTTCACTTGGCTCAGGCAATACCAACACGGGTGCAGTAGTCAACATTTTCTTCAATACTTGAAAACTCTCTTCGCACTCTGAAGTCCAGACAAAAGGCGTATCCTTCCTAGTCAGCTTAGTTAAAAGTAAGGCGAGCTATGAAAATCCCTTTATGAATCTCCAATAATATCCCATCAAACCTAGGAAACTCCTGATCTCTGTCACTGAAGTTGGTCACTCCCAATTAATTACTGCTTCCACCTTAGCAGGATCCACAACTATTCTCTGCTTACTCACCACGTGACCGAGAAACTTCACCTCACTCTTCCACGCATTTAGATAATTTAGCATATAACTTCCTGTCTCTTAGAATTTGAAGCACCGTTCGCAAGTGATCAGCATGCTCCTCCTCAATCTTAGAGTAAACAAGAATATCATCAATGAAGACAATAACAAACTTGTCCAGATACGGCCGAAAAATCATGTTCATATAATCCATGAATACTGCTGGAGCATTAGTGATAAATCCACATTTCATGGTAATTATTTGCTTTATTTGGGTGGATTTCATCAACTTCTCCTACACTTATTCAAAGAAATAGCATAGTTTCATGATTTCTTCCTAAATTATGCTTGAAAGTGAAAACATGCTTTTTTAGGCCTTTTAGTTGCTAAATTTTATCCACTTTAATCCCATATGATGCATTGATGTGGTTGCTAAGTGATTTCTGGTTTCCAAGGCAAGTATGTGTTAAAGAAGTGAGAAAAAGAGCATGCAAAAGGGAAGAAACCATGAAGAAATAGAGTTTGAAAGTTCAGCGATCCGTGCGTGCACGCGCACAAGTAAGAGCCAGGCGACGCGTACGCCTGACCCGCGCGTACGCGTGGAAGTGAATTTTGCTCGGCGACGCGTACGTGTGACACAAGTCACGTGAACTCATTAATGCAAATCCCTGGGGGCGAATTCTAGGCCTCCAAAACCCAACCCAACTCATTTCTGAAGCTATTTCAATACCAATTCAAGTGGAAGCAAGGGGGGCAATTAGGTTTAGGGTTTAGAGAGAAGCTCCCCCCTCTCTCTAGAATTAGGTTAGGTTTAGTTTAATTTCCTTCAATTTCAGTCTTTAATTCTTGTTTTGATGTAGTTTCCTTTATGTTTTCATGCCTTCTTGTCTTTATCTTCTTTATTTCTCTTGTAATTTCCTTTATTTTGTCTCTTTCATGTTATGAACACTCTTTGTTAATTTTAATTTCTATTAATGCAATTTATGTTTTATGTTCATTTAATGCTTCCTTTAGTTGTTGTTATCATGTTCTTGCTTTTGGTAGTCAGCTTTTATTTTTATACAATTTAATTTGATTTATTTTTCATGTACACAAAGTGTTTGATGAAATGCTTGGCTTAGTTTCTATTTAGTTTTTCCTCACTCTTGGCTTGAAATTGATTACTTTGGTGACCCTTGAGTCATTGATGTCCATTCTTGTTTGATATATTAGAGTAGTTAGTTGATTTGGTTTTCCATGACTCTAAGTGACCCTATAGTGTTGACTTAGGACTTAGGGATTGGAATTAACTATGCCTATTTGACTTATCTTCAATGTAAGGTTGACTAAGTAGGATTAAATCTTCATAATCATCATGTGTTTGTGGTCAATGGCTAGGATAGGTAACCTTAGTTCTCAATTACTTGCCAAGAGGTTTCTTGCATTTTAAGTTTCTTTCCCTTGCATTTTATTGCTTTGACATTGATTGCTTTGACTTTTATTTCTTGCATGTTTAGTTTTCACACTCTTTGTTGAGAAATTGGGTGTTTGGATGGAATTGAGTTGTGGAGTCCATTCCGCATTGTGTGAGGATTATTAATTGGTTCGGTTTCCCTTAACTCTAAGTGACCCACTAGTGTTGACTTAGGACTTAGGGATTGGAATCAATTATGCCCTTTTGACTAATTCTCAAGTTAGATTGACTAATTGGGATTAATTCCACACAATTGCCATGTTTGTGGTCCACAACTAGGATAGGAATCCTTAATTCCCTAATTCTCACCAAGAGCTCTTTTTAGTACTAAATTTCCATTTTCATTGCCTTTACTTGCTTTCCTTTAATTCCTTGCATGCTTATTTAATTTCTAGCTATTTAAATCTCTTGCTCTCTTGCTTTCCCAATTCCCATGTCCCCTCATAGCCAATGATATGACATTTCATTGCAACTCCTAGGGAAGACGACCCGGGAGTCTAAATACTCTCGGTTTATATTTGATTTGAATTGTGATAACATTTGATTAATGATCAATTGTTGGGTTTGGACTATACTTGCAACGTCAATCCTATTTTTAGTGTGAAAATCCAAACCTATGCTCTTGGCCTTCTATCAAATTTGGCGCCGTTACCGAGGAGTTGCACTGGTGTTATGTTTTTGGCTATTGTTAATATGTGAATATGTAAATAGTTTGCTTCTGCTTGGTTGCTTGTTTTTGTTAATTTTAGGAGTTTATTTTGCTTGTTCTTACTATCTTTTGTTTTTATTTTCTTTTTCTCCTATGATTTCTCACCCATTGCATTGTGAGTTTTGTTGCTATTGTGTATAGGAATTAGAAATTTCACTTGCTTGTTGCCTAGATGGAATGCAAGGAACTCACAACAAGAATTAGGTGTACAAGCTTGGGAATCTCAATTGCCTTGGAAAATGCAAGCTTGTGTGAGAGCTTCTCAATAAAGTCCAACTTAAGGACATTGAACCAAAGTGCTAGGTGGGAGACACCCCACCAAGGTAACATTGTTTCAACCCTTCTCTTTGTATATAATTTGCCTTAATTGCATTTTTGCTTGATTGGTTAGCTTAGAATTAGTTTAATTTTGGCTTAGATCATGAATTTATGGGTTCTTGCAAGTTTTGGTGTTGAGTTTCGATTAAGCTAAGGCTTGGTACCTTAGAATTTGAAAGAAATTTTTTTGAAAAAAATAGGGCATGTGCGTGCGCACGCACACAAGAACTAAAAATCGCGACCTGTGCGTACGCACCCAGCTGTGCGTACACACATTACCCTGCCAAGCCCCTGTTGGGAGTGCCAGCAGAGGTTGTGCGTGGGCGCTCCCCTGTTTTTCCTTGACCTGTGCGTGCGCACCCACTTGTGCATACGCACACACCCCTTTTTTCGCCCTTTCTGTGCGGCTGCACAGGCTTGTGCGTCCGCACGCCAACTTGCGTCCCCTCTGGTGGGAGCGTTGGCACAGCCTGTGCGCGTGAACCCCTTTTCTTTTTGCTTCTGTGCGCACGCACACATGATCCGTTCCTAAAAAAAAATTTAGCCTTTCTGTGCGTGGGCACAGACCTGTGCCCACGCACACCTCAAAACAAAGCCTCTGTTCGCAGTGTTTGCACGCATAGTGCGAACGCACAACCCATTTCCGTTTTCCCATCGACACGTACGCGTCTCTCATGCGTACGCGTCACCTTACATTTTCTGCCCTTTACGCGTACGCGTCCCTTACGCGTATGCGTCGAGTCCCTTTTACACACGTATCATGCGCACGCGTCTACCACGCGTACGCATGACCCCTCGTGCACGCGCACGGCCTTCTGTACGTACGCACGCCCCTATTTTCCCATTATACTTCTTTTCTTCTCTTCTCTCTACTTCTTCTCTTCTTTTCTCTTCTCCTCTTTCTTTTCCTTTCTTAAACCACCACTCACCACTATACTTCACCACCCATGACACTCACCTTTAGTTAGTTAGTTAGTTAGGTAGTTAGTTAGTTATCTAGTTAGTTAATTTAATTCTCTATGTTGATGCTAAGTGTTGGATGATTGAGTTGATTTGCTGATTGTGTTGAGATATTGCTGCTGAATTATTATTGTTGTTACTATTTATTGAGGTTGTAAATTGTTGCTTGGTGTTGAGTTCTTCATGTTTAATCTTGCACATACCAAGTACTCATATCATTGCCTTTGAGAATCTCTTTTGGATTTCTAAATTGCATGTTTTGGCCACCATGTAATTTGATTTCATTATCTATAGATAGGCAATTTGTATGTAGTTGATGCATTTTTTGTTAGGTGATGCTTGTTTGTGATTGATTTTTTTTATTTAAGTCACCTATTTGATGCATTAACATTGAGAATTGTGAAATTGGATCATGACCTTACCTAATGATACTTTTTGAGCTTTTTAAACTTTGTGGACTATGTTTATCATGTTTTCCACTTCATGTCAATTAGGTGTTGCTTCATTATCCAATTCACAATTCCTTGATTCTTGCTTGAATACTTTTATGCCCCTTTATTGCTTGTTTGTTTATCTTAACCTACAAGTTTTCTTTTAAAGTATCTCAAGGACACTAGAATGAATGAAGTGTATGCTTATTTTGTCTAATTGAGACCTAGCTTCCCATGCTAGTGTGTGTGCGTTCTAAGCCGCGTAACTTAGAATACACACACTTGTTTCTTTCATGTCACAAACTTATTCACTCAACTCATTCTAGTAAATACCACCTCATTCCAACACTCTTTGCTTCCTTGTTTTTGCATTCACTCATCTTATTATTTTATTTTCTATTTCTCAATGATAAGTCTGAAGAACTGAAGATTGATGGTTTAGAAGTTATAGTAAACTTTCGTTGCAAGTATAGTTACTAAACCAAGCAATCAACCTTTCTTACAAAACATTTTGGTTGTCACAAGTAACAAACCCCTTTAAAATTGATAACCGAGTATTTAAACCTCGAGTCGTCTTCTCAAGGAATTGCAGGGAAGTATGTTCTTATTATTGGTTATGAGTCTTGTAAATTGGGGGTTTTGAAAGTAAGGAAGCAGTATGTTGAATGATAAGAAAAATAAAATAGTAATAACAAAATAAACTATTGGTAAGGTGTAAGAACTGGAAGTCCTATCCTTATCAATTGTGATGAGAATTGGATTTTAATTCCACTTTGTTAACCTCTAACTATGAAGGTAAATCAAGTGGATTAATTAGCTTAATCCTCAGGTCCTAGTCAATTCCTATGGAAAGACTAGAGTTATTGGAGCAACTCCCAATTTCAACCACTGCTTTATTTGACAACTCAAGCGTTACCAATTACTTAACCAAAGCCAAAAGGGAAGAGAATCTACTTGAATGAAAATAATTTGGATAAATCGAAAGCATTCACAGCATAAATAAAACAATCATAAACTGAAATACCTCAAATAACCTTAATTAAGAAAATCATATGTAACATGGAAGAGTTCATAAATTAAATTGAAAAAATAAATAAAAGGATCATTGAACCTGATAAAAGGAAACAATCCTGAAAGTAAAGAAATCCTAAATCCTAATCCTAAGAGAGAGGAGAGAACCTCTCTCTCTAAAAACTACATCTAAATCCTAAAATTGTGTATTATGAGCTTGTTCGATGAATGGATGCATTCTCCCACTTTATAGCCTCTAATCTATGTGTTCTGGGCTAAAAACTGGGTCAAAAACAGCCCAGAAATTTCTCCCAGTGATTTCTGGTATGTTTAGGTTGCGGCAAAGCGACGCGGAGGCGTCGTCCACGCGTTAGCGTGGATTGCAGTTTTACAGATGCGATGCAGGTGTGTCTTTCATGTGTTTTCATCGCCTAGCTTCGGATTAGCTATGGCAAATTATATATCGTTGCGAAGCCCCGGATGTTAGCTTTCCAACACAACTGGAATCGCGTCGTTTGGATTTCCTTAGCTAACGTTATAGCCATTTGAGTGCGAAGAGGTCAGGTTGGACAGCTTAGCAATTTCTCCAACTTCTTGTATTCCTTCCACTTTTGCATGCTTCCTTTCCATTCTCTGAGCCATTCCTGCCCTGTAATCTCTGAAATTACTTAACACACATATCAAGGCATCCAATGGTAATAAAAGAGAATTAAACATAGGGAACTTAATGCCAAAGAAGCATGTTTTCAATCAAAGCACATAATTAGGAAGGCAAATGTAAAACCATGCAAATAGTATGAATAAGTGGGTAAAGAGTTGATAAAAACCACTCAATTGGGCACAAGATAAACCATGAAATAGTGGTTTATCAACCTCCCCACACTTAAACATTAGCATGTCCTCATGCCAAGCTTAAGAGAACTAAAAGAGTGAAGAGGAATGGTAAAATGTATGAAATGCAATCCTATCTATATGAATGCAACTAAATGCAAAATATTTCTACCAACTTGGTGAAAAGTAAATAAACCTTTCAAGAACAAACATGAATGGATTTCACTAATTCAAATCATAAAAATGAAGTACAAATAGACTTGCAAGAGGAAAATAGCTCATGAAAGCAGGGAACAAGGGATTGAGCATCGAACCCTCACTGGTAGTGTATACACTCTAATCACTCAAGTGTTTAAGGTTCGATTCTCTCAATTCTCTACTAACCTTGCTTTCTAAGGCTTGCTTTTCTTCTACCAATCAACAAAAATTTAATGCACAAATACGCAAATCAAGAGGTCTTTTAAGGGTTGTAATGGGGTTAGGGTCAAGGTAGGATTGTATTTGGTCAAGTGGACTAAAATCTGAATCCTTAATTAACTTAAACTTTCCACCTAACTTTAGACAATCCTTGTAATCATAATACCACATCTAACTATCCATTAACCATGTTTTCCACATATTCATGCATTCTAATTTCAAGTACAATACATATGCATTGCTTTCACCACTTACTTTGGGGCATTTTGTCCCCTTTTTCTTATTTGCGCTCTTTTTTTCTTTTTCTCACTTCTTTTTTTATATTATTTTTTTCTTTTCTTTTATTTTTCTCAATGCATATGATTAAATTATTGGATGCATGAATCATGTCCTAAACATTTCTTTCACATTTTCAGAAAATTCTAACATACTCAATTCTCAAACCAAATGTTTCCAAATTCTTCCCCACACTTAATTCATGAGCACTCTCACTAGTCTAAGCTAACTAAGGATTCAAATTAAGGACATTATTGTTTTCCTCTTAGAGTTAATGATGTGCTAAAGTAAAGAACAAAGGGGTATAATAGGCTCAACATTGGTTTGCAAAGAATAATGAAAGGGTAAGGCCATATGGGTATGTAAGCTCAGTGAAACAAAGGCCTCAATCATGTAAGTGTATGCATACATCAAATAATGGAAATATAGAGTTAAGCAAGACAAAGATCACAATTTTAGAGAGAAAAACACACACCAAAAATGAAATATTGGTTGGTAAAATGCAACCAATTCAAATAGGCTCAAAAAATCTCACAGGTTTTGTGTGTTCGAGCTCTAAACCATGTTCCAGTATAATATTTCTTCAAACAAGTTTAATATTAAATTTTATTCAAATTAGTGAAATGCTCTAAAAGGTTTCTTGAAAAAGAAAATATTACTTCAACCAAGTGATAAAATATGCATAAAATCAAATAATCATGCAATCAAACATGCAAATGCAACAACTAACAAGGAAAATAAACCATTGGTGTTGAGATAGAAGAGTAACTAACCCATGGAGATCGGTATCGACCTCCCCACACTTAAAGATTGCACCGTCCTCGGTGCATGCTGAGATGTGCAGGTGGACGGGTTGTTCCAACTGGCGCTTTTCTCCAAAGATTGTGTAGATGGACTTGTCTTGTTTTCCCATGTAAACGTCTTCCGATTCCCTTCTGGGTGGCCATCCTGAAAGAAAAAGGGAAGAAAAGTAACCCAAAATAAAGATAGAAAATAAATAAAATATGGGTATTAATACCAGATGATAAGGGTCTCATTTACATGGAAGCTTCAACATGTTCGTGAGAAAACAATAGAAGCACATGGCATATCAGTGGTGCAGAAATTGCAAAAAAGGGGAGGAGTGTGGGTAATGAAAATATCAATATAAGTTCATGTCAATGCAAATAAAGTGCAAGTATCATAAAAGATTGGCATTGGCAGATAATTAATATCATCCCACAGTGTAAAATAAGTCACTAAGCACCAAAATAATTCAAGAAAGGATGCAATAGTTGAATAAGAACATTTAACACCAATGGTAAAATAATAAATTTAGAAAAGAAAAATAAAAATATGCACAAATTTAAAATACAATGAATGAAATATGCAAGTAAATTAAGTAAAATAGAATGAAAGATAAGAAGAATGGGAAGGGAAAGAAGGGAAGAAGAAGTAAGTAAGAAAGGAGGGAGGAAAAAATTAGGATTGGGGAAGAAAAGATAAGATTTTAGGCAGATTAGGTTAAGCTGTGCGGCGTAAGCGACGCGGACGCGTGGGGTACGCGTTCGCGCGGATGGCGCTTAGAGGAGTCGACGCGGTCGCGTCGGTCACGCGGACGCGTGACTCATTTCGTGCTACTGGCGCGAGGGCAGCCTCGCGTTCACACAACTCTCTGTTCGAAACTCTTTTCGCCAAATTTTTGGGTGACGCGGTCGCGTGGTTGACGCGATCGCGTGGATGGCCTTATTTCCAATATGACGCGGACGCATGGGTGACGCGTTCGCGTGGGAGGACTTGGGCTTCTAGCACGAGTCTAGCCCTACTCCAGCACAACTTTCGGCCATGCACTCCTTTTACGTCGATCTGTTGGAGCACGTGTTCGCGTGGGCGACGCGGACGCGTGGGAGGCTGTTTTCCAAATGACGCAGACGCGTCATCGATGCGGTCGCGTGGATCAATTTTGTGCAAAAGGCACGCCTCCAGCCATGCTTTCGCGTGACTCTCTGTTCACGTTTCTTTTCTTCTAAACGCACTGGTGATGCGGACGCATCGGCGACGCTGTCGCGTCGCGTGCGATTTTTTTATATATATATATGCAGTATGCAGAATGCAATGCTAATGTAGATGCAATAAATAATTCTAGGTTCAATGAAAATAAAATAAAATAAAATAAAAACAAACAAAACGAAATAAAATTGAAAAAGGAACGATCATACCATGGTGGGTTGTCTCCCACCTAGCACTTTTAGTTAAAGTCCTTAAGTTGGACATTTGATGAGCTTCCTGTTATGGTGGCTTATGCTTGAACTCATCCAGGAATCTCTACCAGTGTTTGGAATTCCAACAGCCTCCGGGGTCCCAAACTAGGCACGTAAAGCCTTTGAGCAGCTTCAAACAGATTTTTAGGCTCCCAGGGTGTTGGATGTCAGAACAGATTCCAGGATCCCAAACCTTGCTTTTGCACCCGTCTTCATGTTGATCATCATGATTCCATCCGGGTGGCAAGCAATCTGAATTCTCACTAAAGCGGCCAACCAACTTCCTAGACCCATTCAGTTGAGCTTTACACCAACCCTTGCATTTAAACCTTGAGCACACAACCATGTTGAACCTTGCTTGACAACTCCAACCACTAACCATCTTCCTCTTACTCTTAATGTCACAAAGAGCTCTAAGTTGACCATCCGTTTCTAGTAGCCCATATTCAAGTGGAATTAGAAAGCTAAGGGATATGAATTTTACCCACTTGAATGTTGTGAAGGATGATGGCAACTTAGGGGGAGGGGTTTCTAACGAACTTGCAAGCTCCACTCCTTTGTGTTCTTCTTTGACAATTACAACCTCTTTGCAAACTTCTTCAATATCAACCTCTTCCTCTTGGTAGCTTTCTTCCAATTCAATCTCTTCTTCATTGTTTACCAAGGGCATGGGAGGTTGTTCTTCTTCTTTCTTAATCTCCATCTCTTGACAACCTCTTCGAAGTCTTCAACTATGATATGCCTTGGAGGTTGTACACCCTCCTCAGCATCAATTTCAATCGCCTTGGAAGGAGGTTCTATAACCTGACTTTCCCATGGAGGTTCAGCATCTCCTAAGTCTGCAACCACTTTTTCCTTTTTAATAATTACTGCTTTGTCCAATAGTTTTAATATAAAATCGTATTCATCCTTGATGATTTTCTTTCCATGACTAGTCAATTCCTATGGAAAGACTAGAGTTATTGGAGCAACTCCCAATTTCAACCACTGCTTTATTTGACAACTCAAGCGTTACCAATTACTTAACCAAAGCCAAAAGGGAAGAGAATCTACTTGAATGAAAATAATTTGGATAAATCGAAAGCATTCATAGCATAAATAAAACAATCATAAACTGAAATACCTCAAATAACCTTAATTAAGAAAATCATATGTAACATGGAAGAGTTCACAAATTAAATTGGGAAAATAAATAAAAGGATCATTGAACCTGATAAAAAGAAACAATCATCAAAGTAAAGAAATCCTAAATCCTAATCCTAAGAGAGAGGAGAGAACCTCTCTCTCTAAAAACTACATATAAATCCTAAAATTATGTATTGTGAGCTTGTTCGATGAATGGATGCATTCTCCACTTTATAGCCTCTAATCTGTATGTTCTGGGATGAAAACTGGGTCAAAAACAGCCCAAAATCACTCCCAGGATTTCTGGTACGTTCAGGTTGCGGCAAAGCGACGCGGAGGCATCGTCCACATGTTAGCGTGGATTGCAGTTTTACAGATGCAACGCGAGTGCGTCATTCACGCATTCGCGTCACCTAGCATCGAGGCAGCTATGGCAAATTATATATCGTTGCGAAGCCCCGGATGTTAGCTTTCCAACGCAACTGGAACTGCAGCGTTTGGACCTCTGTAGCTAAAGTTATAGCCGTTTAAGTGCGAAGAGGTCCGGCTGGACAGCTTAGCAATTTCTCCAACTTCTTGTATTCATTCCCCTTTTGTATGCTTCCTTTCCATCCTCTGAGCCATTCCTGCCTTGTAATCTCTGAAATCACTTAACACACATATCAAGGCATCTAATGGTAATAAGAGAGAATTAAACATAGGGAACTTAAGGCCAAAGAAGCATGTTTTCAATCAAAGCACATAATTAGGAAGGAAAATGTAAAACCATGCAAATAGTATGAATAAGTGGGTAAAGAGTTGATAAAAACTACTCAATTGAGTACAAGATAAACCATGAAATAGTGGTTTATCAAAGTCACTATACACAACAAGGGAAGCAGGAGGAAGAGCATGTAGCAGCCGATTGATCCACCAGATGAAGGTTAAAATCCGAAGTCACCATACGCCCCCGTTGCTCACCTTTAGTTGCACCGCGGACGGTGCAAATCCTTAAGTGTGGGAAGGTCGTCTCCAATTGGCAATCTTGGCTGACATACTCTAATCCTAACACTTTCATCTTCTTTTTCTGAATTCTTAGTTGCATTTTTCTTCTTGGTTTTTATATATTTTAGAGCTTTAATTACATTCTCTCTTAGTTTGTTGCCTTTCTTTGCATATATATAATAAGCTTAGTTAATATAATGAAATTTTTCCAAGAAAAAAACATTCTTGATAGGGCATTCATATCCTAATTGATTTGAGTTGGAACTTTTGATTGAAACTTGCTTGAAATATATTGTGGAATATATTTTTGAGTTATGAACACACAACCTTGTGAGTTTTTGAGCCTCATTATGTGGTTACATCATATAACCACTATTTTTATCCTTGTGTGTGCTATTCTCTTTTTATGATTGCAATCTTTGACTTGTTTGATTCTTTATGTCCATTGTTTGATGTATATATGCATTTATATGATTGAGGTCATCTTTTCATTAAGCTCACTTGTCCCAAATAGCCTACCCTTTTATCTTCCTTTGTTGACCAACTTTGAGCCTATTTCAATCCCCTTTTTGTTCTTAAAGTTAGCACATTACTAGCCTTAAAGTGCAAAACAAATAAATGTCCTTTATTTGGATCTTTGATTAGCTTAGTCTAGTGAGAGTGTATCATCTAAGTGTGGGAAAGTTTGGGAGCTTTGGTTGAGATAAAAGTGGATTTTTGTACCTTGTTGAAAATCTTAGGAATTAGGTATATATTCATGCATCAAATGCTTAACCTATATGCATTGTCACTTTTGTATATATATTTTAATTTGAGAAAAAAATAGAAAGGAGACAAAATGTCCCAAAGTAGAATAACAATAACAATGTATATGAGTTGTGATTGAAAAGGAAAATGCATGAGTGTGTGAGAAAAGTGAGAAATAGGTAGTTAGGTTTGCTTTGAGTTGTATAGGTTGTTAAGTAGGTTTGATGAGAGCTTAGACTAGTCAAAGATTCAAATTTGAAGCTCACTCAACCACATATAACCCTACCTTTACCCTAGCCCCATTACAACCATGGAAAAGCCCTCATGATATTTGTATGCATACATTGAATAAGTGTTGATTGTTAGATGAAAGAAAAATCTTAGAAAGCATGATTAGAAGAGAAATGAGTGAATTGACCCTATACACTTGAGTGATTAGAGTGGATACACATCCGGTGAGGGTTTGATTGCTCAATGACATGTTTTCACCTATGCTTAATTGCTTATCTTGCAAGTTGTTAATTCTTTTCAATAACTCTAATCAATTATGGATTTGACTTGATTTAGATTGCTTTAGCCTTATGTTCATATATGCTTTCTTGGAAATTGATTTATTTTGACTAAGTAGTTGCATTCATATAGATAGATTGCATATAGGTAGTTTCCTTACTTTGAATAAATATAATACCCCATGTTTCCTTCTTGAGTATAGCTTGAGAACATGCTATGGTTTAAGTGTGGGGATGTGATGAATCCACATTTCATGGTAATTATTTGCTTTATTTGGGTGGATTTCATCAACTTTTCCTACACTTATTCAATGAAATAGCATAGTTTCATGATTTCTTCCTAAATTATGCTTGAAAGTGAAAACATGCTTTTTTAGGCCTTTTAATTACTAAATTTTATCCACTTTAATCCTATATGATGCCTTGATGTGTTTGCTAAGTGATTTCAGGTTTCCAAGGCAAGTATGGGTTAAAGAAGTGAGAAAAAGAGCATGCAAAAGAGAAGAAACCATGAAGAAAATGGAGTTTGGAAGTTCAGCGATCCGTGTGTGCGCACAAATACTGCGTGCGTGCGCACAAGTGCGAGTCAGGCGATGCCTACGCGTGACCCATGCATATGCGTGACACGAGTCACGTGAGCTCATTAATGCAAAATCGTTGGGGGCGAATTCTGGGCCTCCAAAACCCAACCCAACTCATTTCTGAAGCTATTTCAACCCCAATTCAAGTGGAAGCAAGGGGGCAATTAGGTTTATCTTTTACATGCTTCTTCTCTTAGTTTCTAGAGAGAAAAGCTCCCCCCTCCTGTAGAATTAGGTTAGGTTTAGTTTAATTTCCTTTAATTTCAGTCTTTAATTCTTGTTTTGATGTAGTTTCCTATATGTTTTCATGCCTTCTTGTCTTTATCTTCTTTATTTCTCTTGTAATTTCCCTTATTTTGTCTCTTTCATGTTATGAACACTCTTTGTTAATTTTAATTTCTATTAATGCAATTTATGTTTTATGTTCATTTAATGCTTCCTTTAGTTGTTGTTATCATTTTCTTGCTTTTGGTAGTTAGCTTTTATTTTTATGCAATTTAATTTGATTTATTTTTCGTGCACACCAAGTGTTTGATGAAATGTTTGGCTTAGTTTCAACTTAGTTTTTCCTCACTCTTGGCTTGAAATTAATGACTTTGGTGACCCTTGAGTCATTGATGTCCATTCTTGTTTGATATATTAGAGTAGTTAGTTGATTTGATTTCTCTTGACTCTAAGTGACCCCATAGTGTTGACTTATGACTTAGGGATTGGAATTAACTATACCTATTTGACTTATCTTCGATGTAAGGTTGACTAAGTAGGATTAACTCTTCATAACCATCATGTTTTTGTGGTCAATGGCTAGGATAGGTAACCTTAGTTCTCAATTACTTTTCAAGAGGTTTCTTGCATTTTAAGTTTCTTTCCCTTGCATTTTATTGCATTGACTTTTATTTCTTGCATGTTTAGTTTTCACACTCTTTGTTGAGAAATTGGGTTTTTGGGTAGAACTGAGTTGTGGATGTCCATTCCGCATTGTGTGAGGATTGTTAATTAGTTCGGTTTTCCTTAACTCTAAGTGACCCACTAGTGTTGACTTAGGACTTAGAGATTAGAATCAATTATGCCCTTTTGACTAATTCTCAAGTAGGATTGACTAATTAGGATTAATTCCACACAATTGCAATGTTTGTGGTCCATAACTAGGATAGGAATCCTTAATTGCCCAATTCTCACCAAGAGCTCTTTTTAGTACTTAATTTCTATTTTCATTGCCTTTACTTGCTTTCCTTTAATTCCATGCATGCTTATTTAATTTCAGGCTATTTACATCTCTTGCTCTCTTGCTTTCCCAATTCCCATGCTCCCTCATAGCTAATGATATGACATTTCATTGCAACTCCTAGGGAAGACGACCCGAGAGTCTAAATACTCTCGGTTTATATTTGGTTTGAATTGTGATAACATTTGATTGATGATCAATTGTTGGGTTTGGACTATACTTGCATCATCAATCCTATTTTTACTGTAAAAATCCAAACCTATGCTCTTGGCCTTCTATCAAATTTGGCGCCATTGCCGGAGAGTTGCAATGGTGTTGTGTTTTTGGCTATTGTTAATATGTGAATATGTGAATAGTTTGCTTTTGCTTGGTTGCTTGTTTTTGTTAATTTTAGGAGTTTATTTTGCTTGTTCTTACTATCTTTTATTTTTATTTCCTTTTTCTCCTATGAATTCTCACCCATTGAATTGTGAGTTTTGTTGCTATTGTGTATAGGAATTGGGAATTTCACTTGCTTGTTACCTAGATAGAATGCAAGGAACTCACAATAAGAATTGGGTGTACAAGCTTGGAAATCTCAATTGCCTTGGAAAATGCAAGCTTAGGTGAGAGCTTCTCAATAAAGTCCAACTTAAGGACATTAAATCAAAGTGCTAAGTGGGAGACACTCCACCATGGTAACAGGTCGTCGAATTCACGGGTATAGTCAACAACGGACATATTCTTTTGCTTCAGTTGCATTAACTCCAACTCCTTTGCAGTGCGAAGTGCATGTAAGAAATATTTCCCGTAAAGTTCTGTCTTGAATCTATTCCAAGGAATATCTGTCAACTCCATCTGCAAGGTATGATATAACTCCTACCACCATTTCTGAGCATCTCCTCTAATATGTAAGTCACTATTTCCACTGACTGTACTTCATTAACGTGCTGAGTGTATAAAAACCTCTCCACGTCTTGAAACCACCGATCAGCCTCTAACGCATTGGCATTTCCATTAAACTGAGGTGTACCACTCTTGAGGAAATCAGTAAGGGTCATAGACCTGTAGTATTGACCTACATTGCTTGTACCAGCACCCAGGCTTCCATCTCGAGGTCTTTGCATCGATTCAATCCTAAGGTTTTCGCTCTGGGCACCTTGCTCGGATCCGCGAGACGACATTTGGTCCCTATTCACACCAAACAATTGATATTAAGGTGATCAGTCTCAATATCCCAAGTTTAATGCTTTAAAGTCCCAAATGCATGCTCACGAACATGTATGATACACATACCAGTCGGATATCCTAGGTAGCACATAGTCACACACAGAGTATGCACAGAAACATAGTCTGTCCGTCTCTCAGGCTCTACAGGAGCGAACTGCTCTAATACCATAATGTAAAACCCTACCACACAGAGCTTTATACTTATGATGTAAAACAGAGGTAGCGAGGTGCTACGACTTCTAAAATTAAAATACATACATAAATTAGTAGAAAGAATATAATAAACTAGGAGCCTTGGAAAATGGGTAAAACAAAATCGCGAAATGAAAAGCGCAACGCTCCGGAAACGGAATAACTTTCATGTGAAGAGAACTATAACTATTAAACATCAGATAATAAAAGTAGGAACAGAGAGCCAAGGATACAAAATAACAAGCTCCTAACTTAGCCCGCGAAGTCAAGGCTGGCCGGAGAATATTTACACATATATACATACATAACCAAAACCTAGATGTACAAAAACAAAATCTTGTCTCTCCATAAACCTCTAAGAGGATCAAAAGAGCAAGATATGTGGAGAAAAGCTAAGTACATATATATACATTGCTGTACAACAAAATAACCCGGTAACCACTTCGCAGGAGTCCAGATGCCTAACGAGATGCCTCCCTACCTACATCTGAAAAATAACAACATAGTATGGGGTGAAAATCAGAGGTTCTCAGTTTGGTAAAGGTGCCATACACATAATATATAAGGTCCTGGGAATGTCAGAGGCAATTCTAGAACACTGACACTCAGATCATAGAGGCTAAAGTATTAAATAGAAGCCATAAAAGGTGGTTCTCTAAGAGTATCTAAGCTTAACTTAACCTTAAAATCTAAGTTCCATACTGCCATACCTCCACACTTCCACCTTCGTCAGCATTTCACAGATAAATAAACAGATAAAAGCAAGCACAAGAAAGTTACAAGTACTGCAGGTAACAAATATACATTTAGCATGGCAAGTACATTTAGGCACACCCAGTTAATGCACAAACAAGTAATTTAAGTAGTATGCATTAGATGCAAGCCTGTCCTATGGTTGATGAGGCTCATCTGTCGGTTATCCAGCCAACCTGACAAGTTCGAAAACCTTATAATGTCCCTCGACGTGCATCCCCAAGAGTCTATACATAGCTTTTTCTTAAAAAATCAATATTTCTCAATGGGGCTTAACATTCCCGGGAATTTATAAGTGTCCGGTCACCCTTACGTCATAGGGTCAACAGAGTATCGAGCTTTCAACCTGGTACACGTGGTGGCAAGTCACGGTACTTTACCCAGGGAATCTCGTATCTCAGATCATTTAATCATTCAAGCTAAGTATCATACATGATCATTCATTTGATTTATCAGGCGAAGTATCATATGTGATTATCCGTAACATTTCATAATCAATTCATCACATTTCAACTTTACTTCATCTCCAAGTTATCCCCACTTCCTAGCTTCATCTGATTGTCAGGTTTAATACTATTTTTAACGACTAAAGGAATGAAAATAGGGGTTTAGAAGTTCAAAATAAGGTTTAACACACCAAAAACCATGTTTGCTGAAACAGGGGCCACGCGTAAGCGTGGGAGTGTGAAGATACAACTCGCGCGCGCATCCCTTGTCATGCGTACACGTAGGTGAGTACCTCATGTCACGCGTACGCGTGAGCCATACGTACGTGTGGACATGCCTGCTGGCTTATTACGCATATGCATAGGGCTTTTCGCGTACGCATAGTCAAATTGCATGCCACGCGTACGCGTGGGCCATGCGTACGCGTGGACATGCGTTTTTCCATAAAAATTAGATCAACCAGAGAGCTACATAAACATGGAAAACTCACCTGCATAATTACATATTACACCCCAAAACTTCTGACGAGCATAACTTGATCGTTTTAAATTGTTTTTCTTCCGTTCTTCGAACGGCATAAACTTCACGGAACCAATTTTCACTTAAAACAACTTGGAATTAATTTGGGGTTCCGGAAGCCAAGTTATAGCCCGCCGAAATTCAGCCCAAAAACCACTTTTGCAAACTCATTAAACCTCATTTTCAATCAACATTTCCGTTCTATTCTTTATCCAACCTATCATTACCAATCCAAACACCAGCAGCAAAATTCAACAAAGCACTACATCATCTCATCAACCACCATTCAATAACCTTACACAATTTCATATTTCAACAACTCCATCATACTTTCCTTCAATAAAATTTTAACCATATAATCAAATCACTAATTATCCATCAATCATCAAACCAACATGTTCATAACAATTTACTAAACCTCCACACAGGTAGGGAAGGCCCAAAATACTTTATCAAACATGCTACTATCACGCACCATAAAGGTGACAATCATAGTACGGTACAGCCCTAAACTCACATATCGTTCTGGGACAACAACTCTGCAGTGCTTGCAGCAACCTCGGCACCTTATTGTATGACTCCTCCCAATCACCATACATCTGCGTAATAGCCTTTTACTTTGCCATCCAGACCTTTTTGTATGAGGGTTTGAAGTGATAGCTTTGCCTAACTACATCTTGTAGAACAGAAATATTGACGGATGGGCTGGATTGTATCAACGGCAGGATGACACTGTAGATGAGACTGTTGTCCAACTGTCGATGGTCTTGGGACAGGGTGGGTGCTAAACACTTGTACGCTCCTCCAACCTTATGCACCTCCCTAACGAAATAACACATACATGGTTTTCAGAAAAACTACTGTCGTTGTTATCCGCAACATACTCCTCGTCAGAATCCCACCATCAATGTCCATGTCTTCCACTGCATGTAGCAGTGGTGGTGCGAGAGGAGGGTCGTCTTGCACAAAATTCGATTGGCCAGATCTACCGCCACCAATATCTCACCTACCTCCGTAGAAAGCTCCATCACTTGTTCTGCCATGATTCTCCCATGGATATCAAACATGAGGTGCACATGCTCGTTGCCATGGAGGCAAAATAGACAAAATTGAAAAACTCAATTTTTCATCTGTGCTAATACCCCATCCTTCCAATCTCTTTTCTCCCGCTACCACCAATACTACCCAATATCAGACTTTTCAACTCCGATAAAGAACTTATTCACTGGGTACGCAACAGAATGGGATTCTGGCACTCAAATATCATGCCAGTATCACTGTTTCTCATATGGCAATTGGGATATACATTTACAACCACATATCCACTACTACTAGACATTTTGACTTATTTTTCAAAAGAAAAATGGAAGAGAAGAAGAAGTGAAATGTTTGTGGAGAATAGAAAAGGCTGCACATCCTTTTATAGCTGCTAAAAATTTAAACAAAAAATTTAAAAAAAATTTATAAACATTATATATATATATATATATATATATATATATATATATATATATATATATATATATATACCTGCATTCCAACTTATCCTATCGTCATCTAGCCTAAGTTTTCACAGAACATTATATATTAAATGTAAGAAACCTAAGCCATACCTTGGCTGATTTCCACGTAGCGACTAAAGTAATTTAATTAAAACCAAGACAGCCCCTCAAAAGCTCAATAAACTCTAGGCTCAGCTTCCTCGAAGTTCCAATATTCACAATTTCAAGCTCCAATTATTTATTCACAACCTATTACACATATATAACACATATATACCTAATTTGATTTCCAAAACACAAATTCAGAATATTTAGATAGAATTATTATATCCTCACCTTACCAAAGCTTCACATAAGCAAGAGTAAACATTTTCCTCAAGCTAATTGGATCCTAAAACATCAAAGAACAAAGAAATTCAATATCCCCACTTAATTTTCCAAAATTGGGGGAAGAGGTGACTGAGAACAATAAGCGAGTTACCTATGAAATTGTTCTGGTAGAAATGTAGAGCTCGACACGGTGGTCACGTGGCCGCAAACGGTGCGGCGATTAGAGCTCGGACGGAGGAGTTACGGCGTTTTGAATTACCGTAAGTGTTTCGGTATGCTTCTCTTCTCCTTCCTCCTATTGCGTTGCTGCCTCTGCTGTGTTTGAAGAAAGAAATGAGCTTTAAGCTCATTTAATGGGTTGGTCTGGTTTGGGCCCGATTCAACCGGTTTGGTCCGTTCGGTCCAATCTTGGACCGATTTTTTCGAAATTAATGTCAAAATTCTCGTTTCGATGAGTTTGATAAACCCCGATTTCATGATTTATCTTGTGCTTATTTTAGGGGATTTTACCACCTTTTTTCACATTATTCAATGAAATAGCATGGTTTTGTAATTCTCCTTTGAACTTTGCTTAAGTGTAAAAACATGCTATTTAGGCCTTAAATTGGTGATTTTGATTCACTTTAATTTCATTCGATGCCTTGATGTGTTTGTTGAGTGATTTCAGGTCCATAAGGCAAATATTGGATGGAAGAAATAAGGAGAAAAGCATACAAAGGGGAGAATGCATGAAGAAACAAAGATTGGGAATGCACCCATGGGCGCGCACGCGTACAAGGCGCGCACGCGCAGGAGCGGTTTTACATAGAGGCGCGCACGCGCACATGCCACGTCCGCGCGGATGAAGAAATAGCCAAATCGACGCGCACATGCACATGGCGCGTACGCGCCGATACTCTCACATGGCCCACTTAAAGGCAAAACGCTGGGGCGATTTCTAAGCTGCCCAGGCCCTGGCCCACTTTGGGGAGGGTGAACACTTCATGGGTGAGAGAATTTTATTGTAACTTCTTCTGAGCCACTCTTGATTCAGTTCAGCTGCGGGGTAGAGAGATTATGATCACTGAGGCTGCCATTGAGGATGCACTGCTCTGCCACCATCGTCCTGATGACACCTGCGCTTATAAGCAGGCAGAGATAGCCATCCACTTCATGACATTTGATTATGAGGTGCTTAAGTACGTGATTGCCACACCTGACGCTCTTTGGGTGATGGATTCTGGGAACAAGAAGCCCAAGGGGATGCGCTTCGCTTATCTGTCAAAGGAAGCCAAGACCTGGCAGCATATCTTCACCCATTACGTCCTGCCCACCACTCACTTGTCAGAGATTCCTATGGATATGCTGGTTCTGATTGGGTGTGTGATGGAGGAGAAGGAGGTGAACTTCCCCCGGTTGATCAGGCAGAGTATGTGGCGCACGCATATCCGTGGCCTACTGCCCTTTCCTACACTGATCACCAGCATGATCGAGATGGCTGATGTTCCGTGGGAGGATGATGACGTGACACCACCACCCCCAGATGAGGACGAACAAGAGGTTATCATTCCATGGGGTGGGTGGGTGCACGAGAAGCCCCCACCCAAATGCCATTCCTGAGCTAGAGCAGTGAAGGAGGCAGCTCAGCCCTCATCGTCAGCAGCAGCAACAGGACGCCCCTCTACTTCAGTAGCAGGACCAGGTGTTTGTATCACAGGGCATCGAGCTACCGTCACTCCCAGACTCTCCCGCTTTCGACGAGCAGGATCAGGAGGAGGAGCTGGCTGAGGAGCCGACTCATCAGGATGCACCTCCAGAAACACAGGTCACCACTGAGGTTCAGCACCCTCCTGAGGTTTAGCCGATCCCACCTCCACAGCCACAGCCAGAGCCACAGCCGATCTCAGTCCCACAACCAGTACCTGAGCCACAGCCCAGTGCGATTGTTGACCCCCATCCCGAGCTTCAGCAGTAGCATCGAGGACGATGCTTGATTCTAAAGTGTGGGGAGGTCACCGTTCGTGACCAGTGTTTACATTTATGTGGTGAACTTTCGGATATCTATTTCTAGTTTCTGCTACTTTATTTTATTTTACACTTTATCTTGTAGATCATTTTGGGATTACTGTACATATTTGCTATTGTGGATACTCTTGTTTTGGTTGTTGCATACTTTTAGTATATATATATATATTGTGATAAGAAAAATGTTTTGCAATTGTTAAAAATCTAGTTAACCCTTTTTATATAAGAATTGTGTTTTGATTGAAAAAGGGGTAAACTAGGGAATTTTTTTTTTAAAAATTTTCTAAATCACAACATTGCATTAGAATAAGATTAGTCAATATGATGAAAATTTCTAAGAAATTCATTTTTAGGGCACCACCCCAATTGGTTGGAAAATTTTTTTTTAGAACTTGCTTGAATTATACACTTGTGGATCATGTTTTGAACAAAGAACACAAGCATGTGAGATTTGAGCCTAATTATGTGGTTACATCATACATGACCACTTACTTTCATTCTTGTGTGCATTATTCTCTTCCTATGAGTGTAATCTTTGATTTGTTTGATTCTCTATGTCCATTATTTTGTGTATACATGCAATTATATGATTGAGGCCGTTGTTCAAATAGCTCACTTACCCAAATAGCTAACCTTTTATCTTCCATTATTAACCGATCTTGAGCCTATGCTTAACCCAATTGTTCATAATTGTAGCACATCACAAGCTTAAGTGAAAAATAATAAATGTCCCTTGTTTGGATCTTTGATTAGCTTAGCCTAGTGAGAGTGTTCATTACTTGATTATAGAAAAGTTGGGTACATTGGGTAGAGATAAAAGTGTGTTTATGTTTTTGTTGAAAAATTTTCAAGAATTGGGTACACACTCCTGTATTAATCATATGTAAACCATATGCATTGATGTTCTTGTATATATTTTATCTTAAAAAAAATTAAATTCACAATGCAACAAGAAGGGAACAAAATGTCCCAAAGTTTGAAGTTTCATAATTCAGTGCATATGTGTGGTAATCAAAAGGAAATACATGAATGTGTGAAAAAGTGAAGAATGGATAGCTAGGTTTGTTTAGAATTGTTTAGGTTGTCATAGGTTAGGTGGGAAGTTTAAGTTAATCAAAGATTCGAATTTTAAGCTCACTTGACCATATGCATCCTACATTGACTCTATCCCCATTACAACCTATGGGAAGTCTTCATGATATTTGTATGCATTCATAAAGTAATTATTGATTGTTAGATGAAAAATAATTCTTGGAAAGCATGATTAGGAGAGAATTGAGTGAATCAACCCCATACACTTGAGTGTATAGAGTGGATACACATCCGGCGAGGGTTCGATCGCTCAATTACATGTTTCCACCCATGATCATCTTTTCTTGCAAGTTTATGAACCCTTTCAATGATTCAATCCAATTGTGGTTTGCTTTAATTGCTAATACCTTAGCCCTTGTGCTTGTATGTGTATTCTTGAAGATTGATTTATTTTGACTAAGCCATTGCATCATATAGATAGGTTGCATATAGATAGAGTGCATTTAGTTAGTTGCATTGAATAAATGTCAATACCCTTTGCTTCTTTCTTGATTTTAGCATGAGGACATGCTTAGTTTAAGTGTGGGGAGATTTGATAAACCCCGATTTCGTGATTTATCTTGTGCTTATTTAGGGGATTTTACCACCTTTTCCCACATTTATTCAATGAAATAGCATGGTTTTATAATTCTCCCTTAAATTTTGCTTAAGTATAAAAACATGCTTTTAGGCCTTAAATTGGTAATTTTGATTCACTTTAATTCCATTCGATGCCTTGATGTGTTTGTTGAGTGATTTTAGGTCCATAAGGCAAGTATTGGATGGAAGAAATAAGGAGAAAAGCATACAAAGGGGAGAATGCATGAAGAAACAAAGATTGGGAATGCACCAATGGGCACGCACACGTACAAGGCGCCCACGCGCAGGAGCGGTTTTACATAGAGGCGCGCACGCGCACATGCCGTGTCTGCACGGATGAAGAAATAGCCAAATTGATGCGCACGCGCACATGGCGCGTACGCACCGATACTCTCACATGGCCCACTTAAAGGCAAAACGCTGGGGGCGATTTCTGAGCTGCCCAAGCCCAAATCCAACTTGTCTCTGAGTGTATTTCATGCAGAATTGAAGTCCAAGCAAAGGGGAGCAATTAGTTTAGTCAACATGAGCCTTTAGTTAGTTTTCTAGAGAGAGAAGCTCCCTCTTCTCTCTAGAATTAGGTTAGGATTAGGATAAATTGTCTTAGATTCATGTTTAATTCCTTGATCTCATCTTGTTTCTTTTATAATTTCTCAATTCTACATCTTGATTCTCTTATTTGTGATGTTAATTTCTCATTCTACTCTATTTTGTGATGATGAGCTCATGTTGGATTTGATTTACATTTAATGCAAGTTGATGTTGATGTTTCTTTTTTATTGATGAATTGAGTTGTGATTTTATTTTTCTTGCAATTGTTAGTTGGTAGATTTTACTATTCTTGCAATTTATGATGTTTATTTTTATTGCATTCTACATCTTTGATGAAATGTTCTCCTTAGCTTTTGAGTAGTTTTGTCAACTCTTGGTCTAAGCTAAGGGAATTGAGTAAACTTGAGTTATTGGGTATGATGGATTTGGTAATTTGAGAACCTTTGGTGATCAATTTGATACCCATTGATGCTAACCCACTACTAAGCTAATTAGTAGGTAGGTTGGAACTTAGGGGTTGATGTGATCAGACCTATTTGACGTACTTCAAGCTTAGGAGTAGATGTTATGTACTTAAAGCTTTTGTGAAGTAGACTTAATCGGTTGGCCTCTCATGATTATCAATATTTGGTTTGTTGACAAGGATGGTGATCTCAATTATCCAAGTCTTAGCCAAGAGTTCTTTATCTTGTTTTCTTTACTTACTCGCTTAATATACTTTTCTTGCCCTCTTATGAACCAAAAACCCCCTTACCCCTTTATAGCCAATAATTGAGCACTTCATTGTATCCTAGGGAGATGACCCGGAGTCCAAATACTTCGGTAAATTTTTATTGGGGTTCATTATTCGTGACATAAAACCCATATTTTAATTTGATTGAGAGGATTGTTTGTCGGTTTGGACTATACTAACAACGGAATTATTTTGTGAAAATCTGAACCGGTATAAATCCTTGTGTCAAAATTAATGGCGCCGTTGCTGGGGAACACAATGGTGCTATGTTATTGGCTATTGTATATATTGTGAATAGCTTGAATTTTTGTTTGTTTGCTAGTTTTTGCTAGTTTAGGATTTTATTTCCTTCATTTCTTATTAATCTTTTTTTGTTTTCCCTTTCACTATGAATTCTCATCCTTTTGGCTATGAGTGTAGTTCAAACTATGTTGTAGGAAATGGAAGTTCCAATGAGGATATACATCAAGGATTTGGAATTCAAGGATGGGAGGAATCTCAAGCTTATGAATAGCCTTCATGGCAACAACCTCCTCCGGACTCTTATGGGTATAATCCTGATCCTAATGTGTATCAATCCAATGTGTGTGATGATCCTCATTGTGGTTGTCAACCACAATCATCATATGCATATGATCCCACTCCTCAATATATCCATACACCATACTCACAAGCCTCACATCACCATTCAACTCCATATGACCATAACTAATACCCACCTTACCAACCACTATACGAACCACATCTAGAACAACCACCTTCCCAATACCAATACTTCCAAGAACCACAAATTCCACACACACCACCTCAAGAATTCCACCAATATGAACCACCTTCCAACATTAACAATCTTCCCTCAAACATTGAACCCTATCTTCCACCACCACCTCCCGATGAAGCCTTCATAATAGAACTAAGAGACCTTGAATCTCGTATCTTGAGGCGACAAGAAGAGGATGAAACTAAATTTAAGGAGCTAAGAGCAAAAATGGCCGGCATAGTAAAAGTCGTGAGTCACCTAACATCCCACCTAAGCTCATGTACCTTAAGTACCCCCATTGTTGAATGTGGAGAAACAATCAAGGAGCTTAGTGAGGAAATGAACTTGAAGCTCCATGGTGAAGAAGAAGAGTTGAAGCAAGAAGTGCAACAAGAGGAGAATCAAGGCAATCAACTAGAAGATGGGTGCGAGGACAAGATATGGGATCCTGGATTACCCTACGAAAATCAATTTTGGGAGCTCATGTCTTGGAGAGGACTGACGTTAGGATTTTTGCTAGTAAAGAATTTTATAAAAATAGTCGCGTTGTAGATATAGTTTCTAAACCAACAGAAATCCCTTCGTACAAACGTTTTGGTTGACACAAGTAACAAACCCCTTAAAAATTGATAACCGAAGTATTTAAACCTCGGGTCGTCTTCTCAAGGAACTGCAGGGAAGTATGTTCTTATTATTAGTTATGAAGATTGTAAATTGGGGTTTTGAAGATGAGGAACAAGTAATTTAAATGGCAAGTAAAATAAATAAGTAACTGTAAAATAAACTTTTGGCAAGGTATGAGAAATTGGAAGTCCTGTCCTAGTTATCCTTATCAATGATGATGAAAATTGAATCTTAATTCCACTTAGTTAACCTTTACTTAAAGCAAAGGAATGTCAAGTGACTAATTAGTTTGATCTTCAGATCCTAATTACTTCCTAAGAAAAGATTGGAATTATTGAAGTTTAATTCAATTAGCAAAGGTAACAATTATCAATCGTGTTGAGTTTGATAACTCCTAAGTTACTGATTTCTTAACCAAGACCAAAAGTAGATCTATTCGAATAAAAATGTCTTCAGATTGGAAGCAACAGTAACATAAATAAAAGAGAGCAATAATAAACTGAAATACTTCAAATAACATTAATTAAAAAAATCATCTGTAACATAGAAGAATTCATAAATTGAATTGAGAAAATAAGTAATTAAAAAGAAATATTGAACCTGATAAAAAGGGGCAATCATGAAAGCAAGAAAAATCCTAAATCCTAATCCTAAGAGAGAGAGGAGAGAACCTCTCCCTAAAAACTACATCTAAATCATGAATAGTGAATAATTGGAGACTCCCTTCGAATGGATGCATTCTCCCACTTCATAACCTCTGATCTATGCCTTCAGGACTTGGATTTGGGCCAAAAAGGGCTTCAAAAATCACTAGGAGCGTTTTCTGTAATTTCTGGTTTGTGGCCTCTGTCACGCGTCCACGTGGGTCACGCTGTCGCGTTATCTGGAGTTTTCCTTATCACGTGGTCGCTTCAGTCATGCGTCCGCGTCATATGCGTTTCGCTTAAGGCGCGCGATCGCGTTAATCACGCGGTCGCGTCACTGCCATTTCGCGCTGGCATGCGGCCGCGTTGTCCATGCGATCGAGTCACTGCCAGTTTCTCCAAAAACTCCGTTTTGTGCTTTCCTTCTATTTTTGTATGTTTCCTTTCCATCCTTTAAGTCATTCCTGCCTTAGAAGATCTGAAACTACTCAACACACGAATCACGGCATCGAATGGAAATAAAGGGTAATTAAAATAATTATTTTTAAAGCATAGGAAACATGTTTTTTTCACATACATCACATAATAAGGAAGGAAAAGTAAAACCATGCAATTTTCATGAATAAGTGAGTGAAGAATTGAATAAATCACCTAAATTGAGCACAAAATATATCATAAAATATAGGTTTATCAAGGACCTCACTCAAGCTTAGTGAAGAAGGTTGGAACTTCTGACAATCGATTGAAAGACAAGCACTCTTGGAGGTTCAAGGATGGATACAAGCATAAGCCACCTTGACAAGAAGCCTCCCAAATGTCCAACTTAAGGACTTAAACTAAAAGTGCTTGGTGGGAGACACCCCACCATGGTAAACTCTTTCCATTCTCTTGTAGATATAATGAATGAATGAATTGAGTTCCATTGTATATAATCTCTTTACTTTTTAATGTATTTTTCTTTGCTTGCTAAGGTGCTTATACATTTTATGCCTTAATAAGGGATGATTCTTTGAATTTGAGTTTTTGCTTGGATTACAAGTTTCCTCAAATTATTTGAAAAATTTCCAATATTTCAAAAGTGTGTTTAATTTAGCATCTTAGCTAGTTTTAGAGTCTTAGAGAATGATGGGAAGGTTATGAGCTCTTTTTGATGCTCATTTAAAAAAAAAAAAAACCAGCCACGCGCAAGCGCATAGCGCGCGCGCGTCAGCTGCACATTTTAGCTTTCTGGGCCAAGGACCAGAGAGTTGTGCCACTTTTGGGCCAACTCTATGCCTCGACCCACGCAGACGCACGCTGTACACGTTCGCGCCCCTTCGTGTTTCCTTACCCATGCGTTGGTGCACCTGGTACCTCCGTGCCCATTCCTTAAGCTCAAAACCATCCACGCGAACGCCCAAAGTGCGCGCGCGCGTCGATGCGTTTTAGCATCACCCAGGCCAAAGGACCCAAGAGTTGTGCCAACTCTGGGCCTCTTTTATGCCTCTGGCCCAGCACACCCGCACGGACGCGCACCGTACGCGTATGCGCCGATTCCCAATTTCCCATCTATGCGTAGGCGCATATGGCGCTTCCGTGCCAATCCTTAATTTTCTCACCCACGCGGACGCGCACGGTGCGCGCACGCGTGGATTTAAAAATCCCATTTAACCAGGGATGTGAAACCCTAACGCATTCACGCAGAAACCCCCTCCCTCACCCCAACATCTCTCCTCCTTCTCCCTCACTCACCAGAAACGCCCCTCTCCTTTCTCCCTCCACAACCAGCGACCTCCGGTGACACCACCACCGCCATCGCCGCGCGCCCCAACCCCCCTCTTCCTCGCTTTCTCTCTCTTTTTCACTCCTCATCTCTCTCTATCTCAACCGCCCTCCCTGCTCTGCCTCCGTTCCTGCTATCTGCTCTACCGCCACCAAGCAACCGTGACGCCATTGTCACCGGAGTGGGCATCGCCGCTGGTAGCACCACATTGCTGCCTTCTCTGTCCTTTTCTCCCATTTCTGCTTCTGCTCTGCTTACAGGTTTCACAACCTGCACCTCTACTTTGTCTTTCACTTACTGTTTATTGTTAATATTAGTTTAGTTAGATTAGCTTAGTTAGTTTAGTGTAATTAGGTGGTTAGAGAACCTGGGCTGAGTAATGAATTTAGGCTTGTTTGAATTATTGTTGCTGTGTGAATTTGCTCTGTTTCATTGAATTATTCTGTGTTCATTTAATCTATTGATGTTGCTTACTTGTTATTGATTGGTGAAAGGAATGCTAATTGAAGCAACTGCTGCTGTTCTTTGTGCTGTTTAATTTGCTTCGCTGCTGAACTATTGGCTGTTTGTTGAATTCATATGAATTCAAATATATAGTTTTGTGTTTTGATTGTTGATGAACTCATATGGAATCTAATTTGACTGTTTGAATTTGAAAAATAGCCAATCCTAAACCATATTTCATGAAGTAACATTATTTTGATGGGTGTAACAAACTTCTATTTGATGATTTCTGTATCAGAAGACTTTTGTTGCCCAATTGGTTTTGGAAAATTCTCAAGAACAAGTTTTGGTCATGCTTATCACATTCTTTGCTTGTTAGGCATGATGATGTGCATTGAATAGTTTGAATGAACTTTCAGATTGACCATAAACTTAGTTTTCATTTGAAATTAAGCCCAATTTGCTTGCTTTCACAAGGTTGATGATTTCTTCTACTTATGTGGCTAATGTGATTCATTTTCTCTACGCCCAAATTACCTTTAGTCACATAGCACATATAATTTTCAACTCTTATCTCAACCTTGTGACATTCATTGCTCATTGAAATTTGGTGTTCGAATTTCACTTATGTGCATTGTTCACTATAATTCTTATTTCACCAACACCACTAGTGATCTTTACATTGATTGATGGTTTGTTTCATATTAGTTTCTTTCTATCAAAATTATATTTCATCATCAATGACTTGTCACATTCCATGATTATGAGTGTGCTTACATCCTTATTTTGTGCTTCCCTTTTGAATTAAGCCGGTAACCACCATGTCACTGATTTTCAAACTGATTTCTAACTTTAATCTGTTTAACCAACTAACTTTTCTTTTAGTTTTCAACTTAACTCTTCTGATTATTCCTTTGGATATGGTGTTTCTTAGGCTTGATGAACAAGTAATGTGCAAATGTGGTTTGAATTCTTGGTTTGAAGTCTGATTTGAATTCTGAATTCTGTTGCTTGCATTCCAAGATTTATATTTTATTCATTCACTTTATGGATATGCTTTGCTTTGAGTGCTTATTCTTTGTTTGGGTATTTGCTTATGTTGTATCATCTCTTTTTTTCAGGATGTTAGACAAAGGAAAGGCTATAGCCACTACTTCCAAAAAGAGAAAGTGCTCTAAGACCTCTACCCCCTCTCCTTATGCAAACTATGCTAAGAATCCCCTAAATGAAGAGGATAAGGAAAATCAGCAGCTACCACCCACTGACCCAATCAAATTCCCAAACCTCTACTGTGAGCTTCGCTTCTCCGAATTCCGAAAGAAAAATCTAAACATTGAGAAGAAACTGCTCCTTCCCAATGATGTGAGGCGTGCCATTAACACCCGCATTCTAGAGTTAGGATTGGACTTTGTTGACAGAGATTTGGGGAGGGTGAACACTTCATGGGTGAGAGAATTTTATTGTAACTTCTTCTGAGCCACTCTTGATACAGTTCAGCTGCGGGGTAGAGAGATTATGATCACTGAGGCTGCCATTGGGGATGCACTACTCTGCCACCATCATCCTGATGACACCTGCGCTTATAAGCAGGCAGAGATAGCCATCCACTGCATGACATTTGATTATGAGGCGCTTAAGCGCGTGATTGCCACACCTGACGCTCCTTGGGTGATGGATTCTGGGAACAAGAAGCCCAAGGGGATGCACTTCGCTTATCTGTTAAAGGAAGCCAAAACCTGGCAGCATATCTTCACCCACTATGTCCTGCCCACCACTCACTTCTCAGAGATTCCTATGGATATGCTGGTTCTGATTGGGTGTGTGATGGAGGAGAAGGAGGTGAACTTCCCTCAGTTGATCAGGCAGAGTATATGGCACGCGCATATCCGTGGCCTACTGCCCTTTCCTACACTAATCACCAGCATGATCAAGATGGCTGATGTTCCATGAGAGGATGATGACGTGACACCACCACCCCCAGATGAGGACAAAAAGGAGGTTACCATTCCATGGGGTGGGTGGGTGCACGAGAAGCCCCCACCCGAACGCCGTTCCCGAGCTAGAGTAGTGAAGGAGGCAGCTCAGCCCTTATCGTCAGCAGTAGCAACAGGACCCCCCTCTACTTCAGTAGCAGCAGCATCCTTACCACCACCACCAGCACCTGAGCTGACCTATCTGTTGGTGTAGCACCTGCTTCATGGAGTGCCTCGAGCATCGTGTCATGCGACGTCTCGACCGCATCGACCAGGTGTTTGTATCACAGGGCATCGAGCTACCGTCGCTCCCAAACTCTCCCGCTTCCGACGAGCAGGATCAGGAGGAGGAGTTGGCTGAGGAGCCGACTCATCAGGATGCACCTCCAGAGACACAGGTCACCACTGAGGTTCAACACCCTCCTGAGGTTCAGCCGATCCCAGCTCCACAGCCACAGCCAGAGCCACAGCTGATCCTAGTCCCACAGCCAGTACCTGAGCCACAGCCGATCCCGAGCTTCAGCAGTAGCATCGAGGACGATGCTTGGTTCTAAAGTGTGGGGAGGTCACCGTTCGTGACCGGTGTTTACATTTATGTGGTGAACTTTCGGATATCTATTTCTAGTTTCTGCTACTTTATTTTATTTTGTACTTTATCTTTTAGATCATTTTGGGATTATTGTACATATTTGCTATTGTGGATACTCTTGTTTTGGTTGTTTTGCTATTGTATATATATATATATATATATATTGCATCTTAGTTTTTTATTGTGACTAGAAAAATGTTTTGGAATTGTTAAAAATCTAGTTAACCCTTTTTACATAAGAATTGTGTTTTGATTGAAAAAGGGATAAACTAGGGAAATTTTTTAAAAAAAAAATTTTCTAAATCACAACATTGCATTAGAATAAGATTAGTCAATATGATGAAAATTTTCAAGAAATTCATTTTTAGGGCACCACCCCAATTGGTTGGAAAAAATTTTTTTATAACTTGCTTGAATTATACACTTGTGGATCTTGTTTTGAGCAAAGAACACAAGCATGTGAGAGTTGAGCCTAATTGTATGGTTACATCATACATGACCACTTACTTTCATTCTTGTGTGCATTATTCTCTTCCTATGAGTGTAATCTTTGATTTGTTTGATTCTCTATGTCCATTATTTTGTGTATACATGCAATTATATGATTGAGGCCGTTGTTCAAATAGCTCACTTACCCATATAGCTAACCTTTTATCTTCCATTGTTAACCGATCTTGAGCCTATGCTTAATTCAATTGTTCATAATTGTAGCACATTACAAGCTTAAGTGAAAAATAATAAATGTCCCTTGTTTGGATCTTTGATTAGCTTAGGCTAGTGAGAGTGTTCATTACTTGATTATGGGAAAGTTGGGTACATTGGGTAGAGATAAAAGTGTGTTTATGTTTTTGTTGAAAATTTTTCAATAATTGGGTACACATTCATGTATTAATCATATGTAAACCATATGCATTGATATTCTTGTATATATTTTATCTCAAAAAAACAATTTTAAATTCACAATGCAACAAGAAGGGAACAAAATGTCCCAAAGTTTGAAGTTTCATAAATTCAGTGCATATGTGTGGTAATCAAAAGGAAATACATGAATGTGTGAAAAAGTGAAGAATGGATAGCTAGGTTTGTTTAGAATTGTTTAGGTTGTCATAGGTTAGGTGGGAAGTTTAAGTTAATCAAAGATTCGAATTTTAAGCTCACTTGACCATATGCATCCTACCTTGACCCTAGCCCCATTACAACCTATGGGAAGTCTTCATGATATTTGTATGCATGCATAAAGTAATTGTTGATTGTTAGATGAAAAACAATTCTTGGAAAGCATGATTAGGAGAGAATTGAGTGAATCAACCCCATCCACTTGAGTGCATAGAGCGGATACACATCCGGCGAGGGTTCGATCGCTCAATTACATGTTTCCACCCATGATCATATTTTCTTGCAAGTTTGTGAACCCTTTCAATGATTCAATCCAATTGTGGTTTGCTTTGATTGCTAATACCTTAGCCCTTGTGCTTGTATGTGTATTCTTGGAGATTGATTTATTTTGACTAAGCCATTGCATCATGTAGATAGGTTGCATATAGATAGATTGCATTTAGTTAGTTGCATTGAATAAATGTCAATACCCTTTGCTTCTTTCTTGATTTTAGCATGAAGACATGCTTAGTTTAAGTGTGGAGAGATTTGATAAACCCCGATTTTCGTGATTTATCTTGTGCTTATTTTAGGTGATTTTATCACCTTTTCCCACATTTATTCAATGAAATAGCATGGTTTTGTAATTCTCTCTTGAACTTTGCTTAAGTGTAAAAACATGCTTTTTAGGCCTTAAATTGGTGATTTTAATTCACTTTAATTCCATTCGATGTCTTGATGTGTTTGTTGAGTGATTTCAGCTCCATAAGGCAAGTATTGGATGGAAGAAATGAGGAGAAAAGCATACAAAGGGGAGAATGCATGAAAAAACAAAGATTGGAAATGCACCAATGGGCGCACACGCGTACAAGGCGTACACGCGCAGGAGCGGTTTTACATAGAGACGCGCACGTGCACATGCTGTGTCCGCACGGATGAAGAAATAGCCAAATCGACGCACACGCGCACATGGCGTGTACGCGCCGATACTCTCACATGGCCCATTTAAAGGCAAAACGCTGGGGGCGATTCTGAGCTGCCCAGGCCCAAATCCAACTTGTCTCTGAGTGTATTTCATGCAGAATTGAAGTCCAAGCAACGGGGGAGCAATTAGTTTAGTCAACATGAGCCTTTAATTAGTTTTCTAGAGAGAGAAGCTCCCTCTTTTCTCTAGAATTAGGTTAGGATTAGGATAAATTGTCTTAGATTCATGTTTAATTCCTTGATCTCATCTTGTTTCTTTTATAATTTCTCAATTCTACATCTTGATTCTCTTATTTGTGATGTTAATTTCTCATTCTACTCTATTTTATGATGATGAGCTCATGTTGGATTTGATTTACATTTAATGCAAGTTGATGTTGATGTTTCTTTTTTATTGATGAATTGAGTTGTGATTTTATTTTCCTTGCAATTGTTAGTTGGTAGATTTTACTATTCTTGCAATTTATGATGTTTATTTTTATTGCATTCTACATGTTTGATGAAATGTTCTCCTTAGCTTTTGAGTAGTTTTGTCAACTCTTGGTCTAAGCTAAGGGAATTGAGTAAACTTGAGTTATTGGGTATGATGGATTTGGTGATTTGAGAACCCTTGGTGATCAATTTGATATCCATTGATGCTAACCCACTACTAAGCTAATTAGTAGGTAGGTTGGGACTTAGGGATTGATGTGATCAGACCTATTTGACGTACTTCAAGCTTAGGAGTAGATGTTACGTACTTAAAGCTTTTGGGAAGTAGACTTAATGGGTTGGCCTCTCATGATTATCAATATTTGGTTTGTTGACAAGGATGGTGATTGGTGCACGAAATTGTGACCATCAATGGCGCCAACATCATGGTACGCACAATTGTAATCTCAACTCTTTGTCACAACTCCGCACAACTAACCAGCAAGTGCACGGGGTCGTCCAAGTAATAAACCTTACGTGAGTAAGGGTCGATCCCACGGAGACTGTCGGCTTGAAGCAAGCTATGGTCATCTTGTAAATCTTAGTCAGGCAGATTCAAATGGTTATGGAGAATTGATAATTAAAATATGAATAAAATATAAAATAAAGATAGAGATACTTATATAATTCATTGGTAGGAATTTCAGATAAGCGTATGAAGATGCTTTGTTCCTTCTGAACCTCTGCTTTCCTATTGCCTTCTTCCAATCATTCATACTCCTTTCCATGGTAAGCTTTATGTTGGGTATCACCGTTGTCAATGGCTACTTCCCGTCCTCTCAGTGAAAATGTTCCAAAT
>NC_029785.2:69395439-69402889 GCF_000816755.2 Arachis ipaensis | reverse complement strand
TCCCTTCCCAGATCCTACTCGGAATACCACAGACAAGGTTTAGACTTTCCGAACCTCAGGAATGGCTGCCAATAATTCTAGCCTATACCACGAAGGTTCTAATCTTAGATTAGAAACCTAAGAGATACACATTCAAGCTATTGCAAGTAGAACAGAGGTGGTTGTCAGGCACGTGTTCATAGGTGAGAATGATGATGAGTGTCACAGATCATCACATTCATAAGGTTAAAGAACGAGTGTATATCTTAGAGAAGAAGTAGGCGTGAATTGAATAGAAAAACAATAGTACTTTGCATTAATTCATGAGGAACAACAGAGCTCCACACCTTAATCTATGGTGTGTAGAAACTCTACCGTTGAAAATACATAAGAACAAAAGGTCTAGGCATGGCCGAATGGCCAGCCTCCCAAAGCGTGAACATACAAGTTCCAAGATGAAAAGTCTGATCAAGTGTGTAAAATACAATAGTAAAAGGTCCTATTTGTAAAAAACTAGTAGCCTAGGGTTACAGAAATAAGTAATTAATGCAGAAATCTTCTTCCAGGCTCACTTGGTGTGTGCTTGGGCTGAGCATTGAAGCTTTCACATGTAGAGACTTTTCTTGGAGTTAAACGCCAGCTTTTGTGCCAGTTTGGGCGTTTAACTCCAGCTTTTATGCCAGTTCTGGCGTTTTGACGCCAGAATTTCTATTCTGACTTTGAACGCCAGTTTGGGCCATCAAATCTTGGGCAAAGTATAGACTATTATATATTGCTGGAAAGCCCAGGATGTCTAATTTCCAACTCAATTGAGAGCGCGCCAATTGGGCTTCTGTAGCTCCAGAAAATCTACTTCGAGTGCAGGGAGGTTAGAATCCAACAGCATCTGCAGTCCTTTTTCAGCCTCTGAATCAGATTTTTGCTCAGGTCCCTCAATTTCAGCCAGAAAATACCTGAAATCACAGAAAAATACACAAACTCATAGTGAAGTCCAGAAATGTGATTTTTATTTAAAAACTAATAAAAATATAATAAAAACTAATTAAAATATACTAAAAACATACTAAAAACAATGCCAAAAAGCATATAAATTATCCGCTCATCAGTGATCTCAATTATCCAAGTCTTAGCCAAGAGTTCTTTATCTTGTTTTCTTTACTTACTCGTTTAATCTACTTTTCTTGCCCTCTTATGAACCAAAAACCCCCTTACCCCTTTATAGCCAATAATTGAGCACTTCATTGTATCCTAGGGAGACGACCCGGAGTCAAAATACTTCGGTAAATTTTTATTGGGGTTCATTATTCATGATATAAAACCCATATTTTAATTTAATTGCGAGAATTGTTTGTTGGTTTGGACTATACTAACAACAGAATTATTTTGTAGAAATCCGAACCAGTATAAATCCTTGCGTCAGAGCTCTATCCTAATTTAATATAATATTCGCATTTCCAATCTTCTTTATTAAAAATTAATTTATTGACTAATTATCTACTAATTTAACAGGGTTTACAGTTGCACTTGCCGGTTAGTTTGTGAATTTTAAATTTCGCACCAGATGTTGAACCTAAAGAAGAGATGGAATTTAAGTCCAGAGACATTGGGTTAAGCATTTCAACACCATCAAAGAGAGAGAGTAAGAAAAAATTAAAAATAACAACTTCTCAAGCATCATTTTCTTCTTCTGAGGTGCATATTCAAACAACTACTATCAATGCTTTTTCTGCCATAAATTTCAAGTCTATTTTTGGTGTTGCTGGTGTGTCCATCATCTTTTATTAATCTTATTTCAAGTCCATTGATTTTTAATTGTTTTGTTCCTTTTTCACCCTGTTTTTGATATGCAAAATTTGGAACTTGTAATTTATGACTTGTCAACTTTTTTTGTCAAACCTAATTAACAAATTCTCTTCCTAACTTTTTCTTTGTATATAATTGATTTGAATAAGCCCCTTGTTTTCCAAGTACAGGCACAATGCCTATCCCTCACATCTTTCTTACATGTTCTCCATGCCTTATCTTGCAGAAGGCTTCAATTGTTATATAAGTTTGATTTCTATTTTTAGAACTTATATATGACTTTGGTATTAATTTATTATTTGATTCCTGAAGATTTTGTTTTGTTCTCCCTCTTTTTTTTTTGGGTTTCAAGGGTTTGTGGACTGAAGTGGTTTTATAATAACCATGAGTTAGCATCTGGAGAAAATGATAATAGAGTATGTACTTGCAAGCTTCATCAACTTTCTAGCTCCCCTTTCTGTTTTGTTACTCCTTTGATTTTCATGCACTATTACACTAGTAATTTCCTTTATATGTTTGCAGTTGCTTGTTTGGAATCAACACTCAACTCAGCCCGTCCTGAAGTACTGTGAGCACACGGCAGCTGTTAAAGCAATAGCGTGGTCTCCTCATGTTCATGGACTCCTTGCATCTAGAGGAGGAACTACAGATCGATGTATTCGTTTCTGGAATATAACCACAAACTCACATTTAAGCTATATGGAACTGGAAGTTAGGTAAAAGTACTTGTCTAGAATCATTTTCATAATATCTAATTGACTTTGTTTTAAGTGTTTTTTATCTACTGCATGACTGATTATTGGGTGGAAGCACTATGAAAAATACATGTCTCATGTTGAAGGGTATTTCTGAAAACTCAAACTATAAATAGATCACAAGTTACCAAATTAAACCCAACTCTATGAAAAGTGAATTTAATTAATCATCAATAGAATTGAAGACAGAATGATTAATCATCAATAAAATATTAATAGAAGGGAGGGATCATCAATTGTGTAACATGGTGACATTCATAGCATCAACTTTCATATACCGAGACAAGGATAAAGGCGATTCTTAACCCCTCCCTTTCTTTTATTCTTACCCAAGAGTTAAAAGAGTTAGCGTCAACATTTACAGCAAGAAAAATTAACAGTAACCACCAATTTCAATTTACATCTCAATAAAAAAGACTACACCAAGCTTGTTGGTGATAACAAGTGTCAATTGCGTGAACAATTGATAGCACTTGTTTTTCTATTCACTTATATGTTTCTTGGATTCTAATCTTTTTGTGACTTAATTATGTAATAATTTTATGTTTTTGCTCCTATGTTACTCACTCTTTTAATGACATTTGAAATCTGGAATATAATTTGCTTGTTTATTGTGCTTGGATGGAAAGGGTGAACTTGGCTAAAAAAGAATATTTATGAAGGGTTTTAGTTTGCTCGATTTTTATGTTATTTGTTAGTGTTCAATAAATGAAGTTTTATTAGAATTGAAGAAGAATAAAAAAGATCTTATTATCAAGAATTTGGTATACGATGCATAAAATAAGCTATTCAATTAATGTGGTTATTTGGGAATATTCGTGTTGTCAATTCTTTTGTTTCAATTCAATGCAAAACAAGATAGCTCATTCTATCTGGGATAATGAAAATGTTTTTTGTTACTAATAATGCTTGGTTGCGAATTAACGACCGATTTAGTGACTAAAATGTTGGTTGCTAAATATAAGTCTCCACTTAGCGACCGAATTAGGGACTGAAACATTGGTAGCAAATGAGACCGAAATGCTAGTCACAAACTAACGCTCGATTTAGCGACCGAAAAATTTGTCGCTATTTAGCGACCGATATACTCAGCGACTGATTTAGCAATCGAAAAATTTGGTCATCATTTAGCGACCAATTATGTTAGCAACCGATTTAGCGATCGATGCTCTATGGTGAGGGTTTGGTGTCCTTGTTTAAAAATTGATCGCTAAAATCAGTCGTTAACAGTTAGCGACCGAAGTTGGTCGCTATTTTCTAATTAGCGACTAAGGTTTTAGCGACCACCAAAATCGGTCGCTATTTCGGTAATATCTTGTAGTGTATGTTTTTTCTTTTTCTTTATTTGATTTTTTCTTGTTTTTATTCTTGTTAAAAGAATAAAATAAGAAGAATCATGAGAAGTTAAAACAAGAAGGAAAGATGAACAAGAAAAGAAGAAGATGATAATGATGAAGAAGAAGGAGGAGGAGGAGGAATTTGCTTGTGCGTCATCATTATTAAGTAATTTTGGTGCATTCTGAATTTAAATAAGGTGCATTCTAAGTTTAATTTCGGTGCATTCTGGTCTAAGCTTGTTCTAAACTGAGTTTGTTTGTGTGTCGTCATTAGTAAGGAATTTTGGTGCATTTTAGAATTAAATAAGGTGCACACAATTCAAAACTCTTCTTCCTCCTCTTTCTTATCTTTTACTTCGTTTTCTTCTTTCTTTTTCATCTTTTTTTTTCCTTCAACCTCTCCTACTTATTTTGTTTTCTCATAATTATTCTTGTTTTACTTTATTAAGAGGAATAAAACCAAGAAAAGAGAAGAAAAAAAAGAATAAATTTTGATTCATTTCTGCTAAGAATTTAATCCAATAAGTGTAAACTTACATTCATTTAACTAAATAAGATTGTAATATAGTACAAACTTGTTCATTCAAGTTTAATATGAGAAGCAATGCTACTAAAAAAAGAAGTAAGAGCATCAGAAAAAAGAAAAAAAAAAGGAAAGAAGAAAGAAATGCAACATTAAAGAAGATATTTTTGTGCTTTTCTAGCAAAATTTCAGTGTAAAAACTAAGACATTTATGTGTTATTTTTAAAAAATTTTGGTGTTATCTTTGTGATAAATTCTACATAATTCAAAACTCTTCTTCCTCCTTCTTATCTTCTACTTCGTTTTCTTCTTCATTTTCATCTTTTTTTACTTCATCTTTTTCTTTTTATTTTATTTTCTCATAATTCTTCTTGTTTTACTCTCTTGAGAGAAATAAAACCAAGAAAAATATAGAAAAAAAAGAATAAGTGACTGCAATAATAACATGAAAAAGAAGGAGAAAGAAGAAACAAAATTAAAATATAATGTAACAACAGTACCAATAAAAGAAAGAGGAGCAGACGCACAAAAATAGAACCATTTTTCATATTTTTTGAACGCAGCACGCGAAACGTAAGTGAAATGAGTGTTTTGTTTGTGTTAGTGAAACGCGCGTGTGTATACACTACATATAATAAATATGATTTTTGTTGGATTTAAGCCAACTTAATTAAATTTGATTGACAAAAAAACTTAAATGTGAAACAAGACTGAATTATGAAATATTATGAACGTTTCTTCTATTAATTAATTTACTTTTATTTATATTTTTTTAATAATAAAATAATAATAAATATTAAATTAAATAAGATAATAAATTTAGAAGCCAATATCCAAGTATGACAATACTTTTTATAATTAGAAAAATGACACTATTTTTCTTTTACACTTTTTTATATACTTTTTATTGTAGTATAAAAAGGACAAAATTTTTACTTTCTCTTATTTCTTATCAGTTATTTTTAATATAAAAACAGAAATGTACAAGAAAAATGTACACAAATTAAAAGCAGTGCTTATAACACTTTCCTTATAAATAATAAGGATAAATTATAAAAAATGTATTTAAATGTTTTTTAATTTTGTTATTAATAAAAATATTTTAAAATAATTTAAAAGTATGACAAAAATATTCTGCTATAATATAAAAGATCTTCTTTGATTTATTTTTTTCTTATCACGTTTGGGTATTTTTATTTTGTCACCTTTTAAAATAATTTAAAAATATTTTTATCGATAATAAAATTTAAAAGTATTTTTATCAGAGCTAAAATAATTTAAATATATTTTTTATAGTTTACCTTAATTATAAATATAGATAACATCCACCGTATCAAATCTGATCTTACAAGATGAACTATATACTAATCCCCTAAATCTCTTCTAATAAGGTGTGTTCAAATTATACGATAAACTATACTAAACTCTCATATCTTTATCATAATGAGAAGATACTTGTTAAGGAGCCAGCCAACACTTAAAAAAATAAAATAAAGAATTAATTAATATAAAAATAAAGTATTATTTTTGTCTATAATATTTAAAATAATTTTTAAAATTGTCTTTAATATTTAAATAATTTTATTTAAGTTCCTAATATTTTAAAATTATCTCAATATTGTCTTGTCGCTAGTAATCTGTTAATAGAATTAACAGTAGGACAACATTGAGTTGATTTCGAAATGTTAGAGACTTAAATAGAACAAAAATATTGTAGACAAAAACGATACATTATTCTTAAAAAATTATCAAATCAAGTAAAATAACAGTAAATTTTAATGGAATAAATTACATTATAAATTCAAAATTTTTACTCATGCTTGTAAAATAGCTAATAGATAAATTTTCAAAAAAGAAAAATAGAAACATGATATATATACAATAAAGTATAAAGTATGCCTTTTTATTTCAATTTATACTTTATTGGATATGAATCATGCTCTTTTTTTTTCGCAAATTTATGTATTAGCTATTTTACAATATTTTATAATGAGTAAATGATAAGAATTTAATTGGGGTTTAATACATTTAAAATATTAAAATCCTAATGGAAGGGGAAAAGAAAAGAATGGCATTAAGAAGAGGAATTTATTAGCATAACGAGACAACGGAAATATAAAAGACAGATAAAAATTTTTCTACTAGACTTTTAAGATACCTGTTCTTAGCAACCTAGGTCACCGGAAAGGATTTCCTACTAGACCTTCAAAGAATTTGTCCTTGACAACCTAGATCAGATGGACGAAAACTGAAAGAAACTACCACGCAGGTCACCTTAGTGTTGGATCCTTCAATCTTCCTCATGCAATAAGCGAAGCAAATCACTCACCTCACTTCTCACACAATAAAACGTGCTTAAAAGCAACTGAAATTTATTCATCAAAGTTGTGTAAATTATCTCACCAGAAAGTGTTTAAATAAACCCCAAACAAACTAGCTAAAAGATAAGATAAGATAACTAATTTAAATCAGATTTGATCTTATTGGATTAGATTAGATTTGATTTAAATTTTAAAATCCTAAAGATATGATAGCTAATTTAAATCAGTTTTGATCTTATTAGATTAGATCAGATTTGGTTTAAATTTAAAATATCTAAAAATACTACTAAGCAAATCAAAAGTAAATCAAATCTTCCAACAAATTCTAACAACAAAACAAACCAAAATAAATGCCTAAAAATTCGAAAATTAATAATAAATTATGCCTCCCATTGAATTTGAAAAGCATTATTGGGCTTTTGCGGTCCTAACTTAGCCCAATGAGCCTTGCCCATTCTTCCTTGGTTAGAACTTGATGTAACTCCATATGCATAACCGCTGCCAAGTTTCTAAAGCTCTCTTTGAGCTTTTTTGCACGTGCTCTAGTGATGGGCCCTCTGGAAGTTTGAAATTTTCATTTTGTCTTTTTGTCTTAGAATGCCCCAATTGTCTTTTCGAACATGTATCAATAAAATTCTTAAAAAGAGTAAAATTGAGAAAAATAAATTTACTTAAAACAAAAGTAATGTGATTAAAAATAATTTACTTAGATTTAATTTAAAAATAATTGAA
>NC_029785.2:69386231-69395316 GCF_000816755.2 Arachis ipaensis | reverse complement strand
GTAAAAAAGTTTATTTAAATAAAACATCAAAGAAGTTCGGTACATTAGAGACAAAAAGATATATTTTATACTTTATTGTATATGTATTTTTTTCTTTTACAAAAGTTTATCTACTAATTATTTTACAAATATTTTATAATGAATAAAAATTTTGAATTCGTAAAGCAATTCAATCTGTTAAAATTTATTTTAGTTTTGCTTGATTTGGTAATTTTTCTCAGAGTAATGTATTATTTTTTTTCTCTAACATTTTTATCTTATTTAAGTCCCTAACATTTTAAATTCACCCCAATTTTGTTTTACTATCAATTCTGTAAATATATCACTAACAGTAGAGTAATATTGAGACGATTTTAAAATATTAAAGACTTAAATAGAATAATTTAAACGTTAAAAATAACTTTAAAATTTATCCTAAATATTAAGAACAAAAACAATACTTTATTTTTAATATAAATTTAAATACAAGACAAAAATAAAAAATATTAATTACATAACATTTCTCTCGTAGAAAAGTTGTGATCGACTACACCAAGGAGAGATATATAGCTTCTCGATTCAAGAATCAAAATGTCATTTTACAAACAAAAACAGATTTTGTTGCATGAGGATGCCAATGTTTTTGAAACTTACCCTATAGATTATACAATAAAAAAAAGTTTAATTATTCTGCAGATCCTATAGTTTCACCAAATTTTCAATTAGGTCCCTATACTTTTTTTCTTTTTAATTAGGTCCCTATACATCATTTTTTTTCAATTTAGTCCCTGTTAATGTTAAACGTCAAAAAAATGTTAATAAATTGTGAAATTACCTGTATACCTTTAGGGACCTAATTGAAAAGAAAAAAAAATATAAAGACCTAATTGAAAATTCGATAAAACTATAAATAGTCAATAAAAGATATTCCTATAATCCTTATTCAATGATTCTACGACATGAAAGATATTCCTATAATCCCTTTTATTTTGTCACTATCATTCTTTTGCTTATTTATATACAAATTGTACAAAAAATAATTTCTTTTTATTTTTTTGACTTTCAAAATACAACATACAAAAAAAAGTAATGAATAAAATGAAATAGAAATAGTAGTAAAAAGTATATATAAAATTCAATTTCCATCATTCAAGTATTTATTATGATCATGTAACATTTTACATTTGTGTAGATTTATGAAATATAGTTTGTGTCTTTTGTAAGACTCAGTTAATTAATGGCTAATTAACCCATAAATGAGAACTTATTCTAGAAAGCTAAAAATGTTATTTTTATGGCTTAATATGATAGAGGAGATTGAGACAAGAATTTCGATACCAATTTTATAGAAAACGGACCAAGATTGGACCGAACGGGCCAAACCGGTCCAACCAGACCCAAAATGGGCCTTGGCCCAACTAAACTAAACCAAAACCCTAGTTTTCAGCACTCTCTCTCCTCACTTAGCACTCAAACACGTTGAAATTGGTATGGAGGGGGGAAGAACACTCTCTCAAGTTCTCTCCCTTGGTTGATCTTCAAACCACCATAACTTTTGATCTAGAGCTCCGATTGCCGCACCGTTTGCGGCCACGCGTTCACCGCGGAAAGATCTACAAAACCCATACCATCAATCTTAAGGTAATCCACGTTTTACTCTTCGAATTTCCAGCCTTGATTTCGAGTTTCATGAGCAAAAATGTTGAGATTTTATTTTGATTGATTTCAAAGAAAAGGGATGAAATTGGCATGTTTTGATTGATTTTGAAAAGAGTTGAAAGTGGCTTGTTTTGAAAATGGCACTTTATGGTTTTGTATAAAAACACGGTTTTTGGGTATACTTTGACGGGACATAACTTGGACTACGGATCTCTGAATTGTACCAAATTTCTTTAGAAATGAAATTGGATCCGGGATATCCATGCCGTTCGAAGAACGGGTGAAAAACGATTTAAAATGAGAAAGTTATGTCCGTCGGAAGATTGTGGGTTGAATTTGTAAATTCTGCAGCTTTTAACTTAGAAAATTTTTAGCAGAATGACCCTCCGCGCGTAGGCGCACTTGGTGCGTACGCGCCGTTCTTTGAGAAAGCACCATCCACGCGTGCGCGTGGTGTGTGCGGGCGCGTCGATGCGCTGTACCAAATGCCCAGCCATTTTCCAGAGAGTTGTGCCAGAGTTGTGCCAATTTTGTGCCTGGGGTGCAAGAGCACCCACGCGTACGCGTGGCTGACGCATGCGCGTCGTTGGCTAATTTTCAATCTGCGTGTTCGCGCGTATGACGCTTGCGCGTCGATGAGTTTTAAGGCCATTCACGCGTGCGCGTGGAGTGCGCGTACGCGTGGTCCTATTTTCATCCCAAAGTTGATGTTTAAGTTTTAAAAGCCAAATTTCATACTTCTAAGCCTCCGATCTCACCACTTATGTCTTGAATCATTATGATATGCCTAGCATGAGAAAAAGGGCTAGTGAATGTGGTAACTTGCGAGTGAAGCAAGGGAAAAAATGAATGATCATTGAGGATCAAAGATGATTATGTGAGATGCGGAGGATGGCGGTGGAAGTGCTTGTTGTGCCATGGGCCGAAGGGCCGTAATTGTTAATGAATTGGCTGGTTATGGATTTAACCGTGAGCCGGATGGCTGGATTATGCCGTGTGACGGCAGAGCCATGTTTATGGCTAAGTATAAATGCATATATGCTGTTGAATGAATTGTGAATATTTGCACTTCCACTATCGGAGATGAGGGTTTCCCTGGGAGGAAGCAGTGGCTAGCCACCACGTGCTCCAGGTTGAGACTCGAAGCTCTTTTGACCCTATGTCATAAGTGTGGCCGAGCACTGTGAAAGGCCCGGATGAGCTCGCCCCCGTAAATATTCACCAGTGAGGGTGATGGATATGGATCATGATTATAATCAAGTTTATGATGAGTATAACTCAAGTTGGGGATGCGCGACAGAGGGACAGTCCAATGGTTAGCTACCAGGACTTGTCGGGTTGGCTCTATAACCGACAGATGATATCATTAGCCACTAGGGACAGGCATGCATCATGAGCATACTACATGAATTGTTTGAGATTGCCTGTTTGACTGCATATTACTTGCTAATTGTCTAAATGCCTTATCTATTCCTATTTGTAAATCTCTTGTCTGATATGACTGTGTTTGCTTTATTAAACTCCTGCTGGTGGTTGGGAGGTCTGAAGGAATTGGAAAGGGAAGTATTAGTTAGACTGAAGGATCTTTAGTCAGTTGCCACTTATGGTTTAGCTTGTTTATAAGCTTTGATATTATCTGGAGGAAGTTCTAGGATTGCCTTCGGCTTTCCTCTATTATTATGTATTATATATGTGGAAGCTGTTACCGTGCTGGGGACCTCTGGTTCTCACCCATGCGGATTTTGTGGTTTTCAGATGCAGGACGCGAGGCTTCTCGTTGAGGCATGCTGGAGACTTCTGGATTAGCGAAGATCCTTGTTCTCGGGACTCTGTTTTGGTTTATATATCTTGTTTAGATACTTTTATCTCCATTAAATAATACAAACTATGATGACTCCTCTTATAGGAGGTTTTGGAGAATAGATTTCTATATTTGTGTCCCTTTGGGTTTCCTTTGGGGTTTCCTTATTTTACTATATGTATATATTACTATGCTCAGACCGGTTATCTTCGCAACCGGATTTTGAGTCTTGATATTCCTGTTTTTGACACTCCTTTGTATATATATGATCTCGCGTTAGCTTATCCCTGTTCGTTACGTTATCGATCGCAGTGTTGCGCTTTCGAGTTACGGTTTTTGTTTACCCCTTTTTTTTACAAAGGCTCCTAGTTATAATCAATTATTCATACTACTATAGGTACTAAATTTTTGTTTTAGAGGTCGTAATACCTTGCCATCTCTGAATTATGACTTAAGCATAAGACTCTGTATGGTAGGGTGTTACATTATGGTATCAGAGCGATTCGTTCCTGTAGAGCCTGAGGGACGGACTGACTATGCTTCTGTGCATTCTCTCTGTGTGTGTGTTATGTGCTATTAGTATATCTACTTGATATAATTGGCATAAACGTTCATGAGCATACATTTGGGACTTTGAAGCACTAGACTTCCGATATTGAGACTGATCAACTTAATATCGATTGTTTGGTGTGTATAGGAACCAGATGGCGCCTCGTGGACGCGGTAGAGGTCGTGGGAGGAGTCGTAATAATGCTCGTGCGCCGGAGATTAACCATAATGACCCGGTAAACTTTATGACTGCGTTGGAGAACATGGCTGCTGCTATGCAAGCCACTGCTGAGGCTCTTGGTCAACAGATGAACAACCATGGTAATGACGGAGGTGGAGTTCAGGGCCCGATGACACTGGCAAACTTTTTGAAGGTTAATCCACCGAAGTTCAAGGGAACTACTAGTCCGACTGAAGCCGATACATGGTTTCAGGCTATAGAACGAGCACTGCAAGCGCAGGTGGTACCTGAAGGGCAGCGTGTGGAGTTCGCTACCTATTTGCTCACTGGTGAAGCGTCGCATTGGTGGCAGGGTATCCGACGCCTCCTGCAGCAGGGTGATGATTATATCACCTGGGATGTCTTCCAAGAGGAGTTCTATAAGAAGTACTTTCCGACTTCTGCCAGGACGGCCAAGGAACTTGAATTGTTGCAGCTGAAGCAGGGTACTATGTCCGTATCTGATTATACTGACAAGTTTGAGGAGCTGTTCAGATTCTCTCGTATGTGTCAAGGGACTCTGGTGGAATATGAGGAATGAAAGTGTGTTAAGTACGAAGGAGGACTCCGGAGCGATATTTTCGATTCGGTGGGGCAAATGGAGATTAGGACTTTCTCCGAGTTGGTGAACAAGTGTAGGGTTGCTGAAGAGTGTGTGAAGAGGGCAGCCACTGAGAAAGGAAGTCACAAAGGATCATTTTCACAGAACCGAGGGAATAGCTTTGCACCTAGAGGTTTGCCTTTCAAGAGGGGAGGTTCCTTTAGGAGGCCCAACAACAACAACAACTCCCAAGGGAAAAGGTTTGGGAAGCAGCCTCAGAATGATCAAGCTTGTACTAGGTGTGGAAGTCACCATTCGGGAGTACCATGCAAGGCCGGATGGGGTTTGTGCTACAATTGTGGAAAGGCGGGACATAAAGCCGCAAGTTGTCCGGAGCAGCAGAAGCAAGGTGCTGGGAAAACACAACAAACTGGTCGGGTGTTCACCACCTCAGCTGTGGGTGCAGAGGGATCCGAGACACTCATTCGAGGTAACTGTGAAATGGCTGGTCAAACTTTAAATGCTTTATTTGATTCGGGAGCATCGCATTCATTCATTGCATTTGAGAAAGCCCATGAGTTAGGGTTGAAGATTGTAACCTTAGGTTATGACCTAAAAGTGTATAATGCTACCCATGAGGCCATGGTAACTAGGCTAGGATGCCCGAAAGTTTTGTTTAGGTTCAAGCAGCGTGATTTTGTCCATAATTTAATCTGCTTACCGATGATCGGTCTTGACCTTATCTTGGGATTGGACTGGTTATCTGAGAACCATGTCCTGCTTGATTGTTCTACAAAGTCGGTGTACTTCATGCCAGAGGATACAGAAGGGTCGGTCGTGGTGAATAATTATTACTTGAATTCGATGATGGTGAATTGTTCTGGAATCGAATGTCAGGGTATCCTGTTGTTAACCGCTGGTGTTTCGGGTGATGATCAAAGGTTGGATCAGATTCCGGTAGTGTATGAGTTTCTGGAAGTGTTTCCCGATGATATTGAGGAATTTCCACCTAACCGAGAGGTCGTGTTTGCTATTGAATTGGTGCCTGGGGTGGGACCAATCTCAAATGCTCCTTATAGAATGTCACCATTAGAGATGGCCGAGCTAAAGTCTCAGTTAGAGGAATTGTTGGGTAAGAATTTTACCCGATCGAGTGTTTCCCCGTGGGGTGCTCCAGTGTTACTGGTAAAGAAGAAAGATGGAAGTATGCGGCTCTCTGTGGATTACAGACAGCTGAACAAGGTCACCATAAAGAATAAGTACCCGTTGCCGAGAATTGATGATCTCATGGATCAGTTACAAGGAGCTGGGGTTTTCTCTAAGATCGATTTGTGATCTGGTTATCACCAGATAAGGGTGAGGGGTGAGGATATCCCTAAGACCGCTTTCAGGATTCGTTATGGTCATTACGAGTATACTGTAATGTCCTTTGGGTTGACGAACGCTCCTGCAGTATTCATGGATTACATGAATAGAGTGTTCCGTCCGTTTCTGGATAAATTCGTTGTTGTCTTCATTGACGATATACTAATTTACTCCAAGACTGAAGAGAAGCATGCGGAACACTTGCGGACCGTGTTGCAGATTTTAAAGGAGAAGAAACTCTATGCGAAACTGTCTAAGTGTGAGTTCTGGAAGAGCGAGGTGAAGTTTTTGGGTCACGTGGTGAGTAAGAAGGGAATAGTCGTAGATCCAACTAAGGTGGAAGCTGTGATGGATTGGAGGCAACCTACCACAGTAACTGAGATAAGGAGTTTTCTGGGTTTAGCTGGCTATTACCGAAGGTTCATCAAAGGCTTTTCGCAATTAGCATTGCCGTTGACAAAGTTAACCCGCAAAGACACTCCGTTTGTTTGGACTCCTGAGTGCGAGGAGAGCTTTCAGACATTGAAGAAAAAGTTGACCACTGCACCTGTGTTAATGTTACCTGAGCCGAACGAACCATTTGAGGTGTACTGTGATGCCTCACTAAAGGGTCTAGGATGCGTGCTGATGCAGCATCATAATGTGGTGGCGTATGCCTCACGACAGTTGAGACCTAATGAAGTTAGTTACCCTACGCACGATTTGGAACTCGCTGCGGTCGTGTTTGCCTTGAAGGTGTGGAAGCATTATCTCTATGGGGTTAAGTTCCAAGTCTTCTCCGATCACAAGAGCTTGAAATATCTCTTTGATCAGAAAGAGCTTAATATGAGGCAAAGGAGGTGGATGGAATTATTGAAGGACTACGACTTTGAGTTGAATTACCATCCGGGAAAGGCGAATGTAGTGGCGGATGCGTTAAGTCGGAAGTCGTTATATGCGGCTTGGATGATGCTTCAAGAGGAGAAGTTGCTCAAGAGATTCAAGAGTCTAAAAATTGGTGCTCGAGAAGTATCTGGAACCTTGTGTTTGAGCCGATTAGAAATCTCGAGTGATTTTAAATCTGAGCTCCTAAAGGCTCATGAAAATGATAAAGCGTTATGGAAGGTGTTACCGGCTATCGAGCAAGGAAAACAGTGGAGAGTGTCGGAAGAAAAAGATGGGTTATGGAGATTCAATGGTAGGATCATTGTGCCGGATGTTGGCACTTTGAGGCAAGATATCTTAAAGGAGGCACACAAAAGCGGATTCTCCATTCACCTGGGAAGCACTAAGATGTACCATGATTTAAAGGCGATGTTTTGGTGGCCGGGTATGAAGAATGATGTGGCGGAATATGTTTCAAAGTGCTTAACTTGTCAAAAGGTAAAGATTGAACATCAAAGACCTTCTGGGATGTTGCAACCTTTAGAGGTTCCGCAATGAAAGTGGAAAAGTATTGCAATGGACTTTGTGTCGGGATTGCCAAGGACTAGGACTGGTTTTGATGCTATCTGGGTGATTGTGGACCGACTGACGAAGTCAGCTCACTTTTTGCCCATTCGGATGACTTACACCCAAGAGGAGCTAGCACGGTTATACATAAAGGAGATTGTGAGACTCCATAGTGTACCTGCTACTATAATCTCTGATAGAGATCCTCGTTTCACTTCAAACAAAATACATAGAACGCACTGTTAAAAACTTCAATTGTTCGCACGATGATGATGACTCGCCAAGAAACTCTGATCTTAGCTTCATCAATAAGCGACTAAGATATTTTAAGCCTTCTCCATCTCGACCTCCACCCCGAAAGAAATCCTGAGGCAAAGCCTCGACAAGAACAGAACTGGTGGTTAGAAGAAGCATGGTATTCATCACAGCAACAACCATCAACAATAAAGTAAATTCATAATCAGCAAAACCAATTCATATGTCAATTCATCAATTCACAAAACCCTTATATATATATTCATATTGTAAACCCAAACTATTGTATCAAAAGAATTCAGAATTCAATTAAACAAATAGGTGTATTAAATCAATTCATAAATCAGAAAAATTATCATTTGCTTAAACCTGTTTCATTAACTTTGAAAAAAAAAAATTAACATGTTAACTTTGAAAAAACAAAAAAAAAAATTAACATGTTACCTGTTTTGGCAGATCGACTTCAGGCAGCAAGGCGAGGTGCGGCGAGGTGTGGCGACGCGAGTAGCGGCGTAGCGATCCACGGCGAGCGAACGCGACGGAAGTGACACACCACCAGTGGGAAGCAGAGTAGAGCAGACGCACGACCAGCGCAGAGCAGTGCAGCGCAGACCAAGGACGACGGACGATGACGACGATGGACACTCACGCCGCCAAGGACGACGACGACGCCGCCGCCGCAGCAGATGGAGGACGACACCAACGAATGGATCGGAGGAGAAACGCAATGACTTCAGAGAACAAGGGTTGACTAGGGTTCTTTGTTTTTGGATAAAATGGCAAGGGTGATTTTGGTATTTTGAAAAAATAGAAGTGGGTTTAATTAGCTATTATAACTTAATTAGGAGAATATTCGATTTTTGAATAGAATATTCTGTTATTTTACATGGTTTTGTTATGGTAGGGACTAAATGGAAAAAAAAAATTAATATCTAAGGACTCAATTGAAAAGAAAAAAAATATAGGGACCTAATTGAAAATTTGATGAAACTATAGGAACCTGCAGAATAATTAAACCTAAAAAAAATCGAATAATTTTACTAATGAATGCTCACTAATTAAAGTATATCCATTAACTAACAGAACTTAAATACATTTTAAACTTATGGAGCATAAGTCCTATCCTTTAGAACCGCCCATGTTCTTAATATTTGATTTTAACTTAATTTACATTTAATTTGTTTAGAACTTATCACAATGCTTCAACTTTATCATCTATCCACTAACCAAACACAATATAAAAAAAATTAATAAATTTTTAACCTTTTAAATTTTTATTAACATA
>NC_029785.2:69383967-69386212 GCF_000816755.2 Arachis ipaensis | reverse complement strand
TATTTCTGATAAAATTTAAATACAAAAAATTTCTAATTTTCATAAAGGGAAACAATTTTATTTTTCTGTCTATTTTTTTCATAAATCAAATAAAACTAGTTGACGTGGTTGTAATAAATAGGTCATTTTTCTTGTTCTCTAAGTAAATTATTCTTTATTCTAGATCAGCTACTCTTTTCTCCAATTATTTTATCTCAAAATATTCTTTAACATCTAAGATCTAATTATTACCCAATATTTTTGTTGGTTACTATACGCCTAATTTTTTCAACGTGATTAGTAACCTACATAGAAAATTTACAATGTAATTGTTTCACCTAAATCAATTCGGACAGAATGAAAATATGTTGATAAAATGTACTTTTAACTTCATCCATATACAAAAAAATTACAAACTTACCTTAAAGAATGGACATCCAAAAAATAGTCTGTTTGGGTTGGTATTTATTTTCGATATGTAAAATATGACATACACTCAGCAGAAATATTTTTGGACAATACCATCTTTCTCATTCCCAACTTACACCGAATATGGAGCCGCATTTTCAATCAAGACTTCTTGTCGTCCACCACCATCTCTGTGTCGTCTCGTGTTTGATAAGCCTCCATTACTGGCTATCAATATAAGTAACACCACCATAAATAACTATGAACAGCTACTACATACGTTACTTCAAAAAATCTAATTTAAATCTCATTAAGACTACCTTTGTAAAATGACGTTTTCATTTTTATTTGGAGACCACTTTATTCTACAAATTTTAGTTTCTTTTCGGTGTGACACCATAATAGATATCTGGACACTATTATAACTACGTCAATTAGTTTCTTTTGATTTATAAGAGATAAATAGACAAAAGAATAAAATTATCCTCCATTTATTTAAGTAAAAAAAATTATTTAAATTTCATCATAAATATATTTGTCAAAAATTTAAAAATTTAAAGAACTTATATATCTCTTTTCATAAAATATATATCATCCTTCTCATTCCGTCATCTGGCTCACTTCCTGCTCCATTTGGCATTTGGACAACCTCGAATCGTTTGATCTCATGGGCCATTATTGGCCCTGATCAGCATTCAGCAATAATACCAACCAACGTGTTATGATTAATAACCATATCTGATTTGCAACTACTAGCTAGCTTTTGGTCTAGGAACTTTTCTTTCTTTCTCTTCCTTTTTACTTTTTTATATTATTTCCCACCTTCTTAATAGTGGCTTTGAAAGTTCTCGAATATATTAAAGGAAGGGACAAGTACAACAATACAAAAACCAATGGCACTGAGGATTTCGTTCGTATCTTTCTCTTGTAATAATATACGTAGATGTAACCTGGCTTTTTTTTTTTTGGGGGGTAAAAAACGTGGTTGTTGAATGATGGAAAGTTCTCTCTTGCTTAAATATATTTTCCAGGTCCACTTAAAACAACGTGTAGTCATCAATAATAATATATTACCATGGTGTTTTTGAAGTTGGTTTGTTAATGAAAAGTTTGTAGGAATATGCTTTGTGAGTTGTATTAATGAATTGTAGAATTAGAGGGCGGTGCCGATTTAGAATTATGAGGACGAAATAGTTTGAAAAGGACCAGCCAGGGGTGGCGTATATATATATATATATATATAGGTGAGATCTTTCATGGCTCAACAATAGGTGGCTAAGTGGTGCGCAGAAGTTGTGATTACACTTTGATTATGTAAAATTCATTGCTCTTTCTTTCTCTGGTAATGGCGCCAAAAACATGATGCCAATACCATGGTTCACAACTTCGCACAACTAACCAGCAAGTGCACTGGGTCGTCCAAGTAATACCTTACGTGAGTAAGGGTCGAATCCCACGGAGATTGTTGGTATGAAGCAAGCTATGGTCACCTTGTAAATCTCAGTCAGGCAGATATAAATTGATAATGGTGTTTTCGAATAATAATTAAATAAACATAGAATAAAGGATAGAAATACTTATGTAAATCATTGGTGATAATTTCAGATAAGTGAATAGAGATGCTTTCGTTCCTCTGAACTTCTGCTTTCTTGCTATCTTCATCCAATCAGTCTTACTCCTTTCCATGGCTGGCTTTATGTGATACATCACCATTGTCAATGGCTACTTTCGGTCTTCTCTCGGGAAAATGATCCAAATGCCCTGTCACGGCACGGCTAATCATCTGGAGGCATCACACTTGTCAATGGTTACATCCTATCCTCTCAGCGAAAATGGTCAACGCACCCTGTCACGGCAC
>NC_029785.2:69378290-69378607 GCF_000816755.2 Arachis ipaensis | reverse complement strand
ATGGTCAACGCACCCTGTCACGGCACGGCTATTCATCTGTCGGTTCTCGATCATGCTGGAATAGGATTCACCCTCCTTTTGCGTCTGTCACTAACGCCCTGCAATCGCGAGTTAGGAGCTCGTCACAGTCATTCAATCATTGAATCCTACTTGGAATACCTTCCGGATTCTCTTGAATGCCGCCATCATTCTAGCTTACGCCACGAAGATTCTGGTTATAAGAGATAAGAGATACTCATTCAGTCGAAGGTAGAACGGAAGTGGTTGTCAGGCACGCGTTCATAGGGAATGATGATGATTGTCACGTATTGAGGTTG
>NC_029785.2:69377523-69378267 GCF_000816755.2 Arachis ipaensis | reverse complement strand
GCGAATGAATATCTTAGAAGCGAAATAAGATGAATTGAATAGAAAATAGTAGTACTTTGCATTAATCTTTGAGGAACAGCAGAGCTCCACACCTTAATCTATGGAGTGTAGAAACTCTACCGTTAAAAATACATAAGTGAAAGGTCCAGGCATGGCCGAATGGCCAGCCCCTCTGATCTAAGAACCAGGCGTCCAAAGATGTCTAATACAATAGCAAAAGGTCCTATTTATAATAAACTAGTCACCAGGGTTTACAGAAATAAGTAATTGATGCATAAATCCAATTCCGGGGCCCACTTGGTGTGTACTTGGGCTGAGCTTTAACTTTCCACGTGCAGAGGCCATTTGTGGAGTTGAACGCCAGGTTTGGATCCATTTCTGGCGTTCAACTCTGGTTTTTGATCCATTTCTGGCGCTGAACTCCAGAATTGGGCAGAGAGTTGGCGTTGAACGCCAGTTTGCGTCGTCTAAACTTGGGCAAAGTATGGATTATTATATATTGCCGGAAAGCCCTGGATGTCTACTTTCCAACACAATTGGAAGCGCGCCATTTTGAGTTCTATAGCTCCAGAAAATCCACTTTGAGTGCAGGGAGGTCAGAATCCAACAGCATCAGCAGTCCTTCTTCAACCTCTGAATCTGATTTTTGCTCAGGTCCCTCAATTTCAGCCAGAAAATACGTGAAATCACAGAAAAATACACAAACTCATAGTAAAGTCCAGAAATGTGAATTTAACATAAAAT
>NC_029785.2:69340099-69374913 GCF_000816755.2 Arachis ipaensis | reverse complement strand
CATGTCTCCTTGTCTCCTTGTCATCATTCTTTCAAGAGCCAACATATTTAACATTCTTAAACAACAACTTCAAAAGATATATGCACTGTTCAATCAGAAAACAAAACAACAACTTCAAAAGATATATGCACTGTTCAAGCATACATTCAGAAAACAAGAAGCATTGTCACCACATCAATATAATTAAGCTAAGTTCAAGGATAAATTCGAAACTCATGTACTTCTTGTTCTTTTGAATTAAAACATTTTTTCATTTAAGAGAGGTGATGGATTCATAGGACATTCATAACTTTAAGACATAGTTACTAACTACTAATGATCATGTAATGAAGACACAAACATAGAAAACGAAAAACAGAAAAAGTAAGAACAAGGAATGAATCCACCTTAGTGATGGTGGTGTTTCCTTCTTGAGGAACCAATGATGTCCTTGAGCTCTTCTATGGCTCTTCCTTGTCTTTGTTGCTCATCCCTCATTGCTTTTTGATTTTCTCTAATTTCATGAAGGATGATGGAGTGCTCTTGATGTTCCACCCTTAGTTGCTTCCAATAATTGTGTGGAAGAAAATGTATCCCCTGAGGTATCTCAGGGATCTCTTGATTTGTAGTCAAATGTTCTACCACTGAGCTATAGACCCTTGATGGAAGCTTTATTTTCTCTTTCCTCTTTCTAGAGGTTTCTCTGGCCTTAGGTGCCATCAATGGTTATGGAAAAAACAAAAAAGCTATGCTTTTTCCACACCAAACTTAGAATGTTGCTCGCCCTCGAGCAAAAGAAGAAAGAATAGAAGAAGAAGAGGAAGATATGGAGGAGATGGATGGATGTGTGTATTCGGCCATGTGGGTGGGATTGAGTGGGAGAGAGAGAGAGAGATGTTGAATTTTAAAGATAGTGGGTGTATGGATGTGAGTAGTAAATGGAAAACAGAAGGGATGATCATGAATGGAGAGAGAGAGGGTGAGGTGGGTGGGGATCCTGTGGGATTCACAGATCCTGAGATGATCCTGTGGTGTCCACAGATCTTGAGGTGTCAAGGATTTGCATCCCTGCACCAATTAGGCATGTAAAATGCCTTTGCACACAACACTGGGCGTTCAGCGCCAGGTTGGTGCCCATTTTGGGCGTTCAACGCCCATTTGTTGGCATTTCTGGCGTTGAACGCCAGAACCATGCTTGTTCTGGGCATTCAGCGCCAGGATGCTGCCCATTTTAGGCGTTCAGCGCCAGAACCATGCTCTGTTCTGGCGTTGAACGCCAAGCAGGTGCTTCCTCCAGGGTGTGATTTTTCTTCTGCTGTTTTTGATTCCGTTTCCAATTTTTATATTTATTTTGTGACTCCACATGATCATGAACCTAAGAAAACATGAAAAACAAAAATATAGTTAGATAAATAAACATTGGGTTGCCTCCCAACAAGCGCTTCTTTAATGTCAATAGCTTGACAGTGGGCTCTCATGGAGCCTCACGGATGTTCAGAGCATGGTTGAGACTCTCCAACACCAAATTTAGAGTTTGGATATGGGAGTTCAACACCAAATTTAGAGTTTGGTTGTGGCCTCCCAACACCAAACTTAGAGTTTGACTGTGGGGGCTTTGTTTGACTCTGCTTTGAGAGAATCTTTTTATGCTTCCTCTCCATGGATGCAGAGAGAGATCCTTGAGTTGTAAACACAAGGTTGTCCTTATTTAATTGAAGGATCAATTCTGCTCTGTCCACATCAATCACAGCTCTTGCTGTGGCTAGGAAAGGTCTTCCTAGGATGATGGATTCATCCTCTTCCTTTCCAGTATCTAGGACTATGAAATCAGCAGGGATGTAAAGGCCTTCAACCTTTACTAACACGTCCTCTACTTGTCCATAAGCCTGTTTTCTTGAATTGTCTGCCATCTCTAATGAGATTTTAGCTGCTTGCACCCAATAGATTCCCAGTTTCTCTATTACAGAGAGGGGCATGAGGTTTATCCCTGAACCAAGGTCACACAGAGCCTTAAAGATCATGGTGCCTATGGTACAAGGTATTATGAACTTTCTGTAAATCATGTTGCTTGTATACGAAGTTTGTATTCGTAGGTTTTGATGAATGACAAACCAACAAACGACATGAAAGACAAACCAACAAACAACTTGAACTCAGAGTCCTTTGGTTCCTCAAAGGGAAGCTCCTTATTGACCACTGGACGTCCCAGGAGGTCTTCCTCCTTGGGATTCACGTCCTCCTCTCCCTCATTGGATTCGGCCATTTTGGTTATGTCAATGGCCTTGCACTCTCCTTTTGGATTCTCTTCTGTATTGCTTGGGAGAGTACTAGGAGGGATTTCAGTGATTCTTTTACTCAGCTGGCCCACTTGTGCTTCCAAATTTCTAATGGAAGACCTTGTTTCATTCAAGAAACTCACAGTGGCCTTAGATAGATCAGAGACTAAGTTTGCTAAGCTAGATGGATTCTGCTCAGAATTCTCTGTCTGTTGCTGAGTGGATGATGGAAAAGGCTTGCTATTGCTAAACCTGTTTCTTCCACCATTATTAAAGCCTTGTTGAGGCTTCTGATCCTTCCATGAGAAATTTGGATGATTTCTCCATGATGAATTATAGGTGTTTCCATAAGGTTCACCCATGTAATTTACCTCTGCTATTGCAGGGTTTTCAGGATCATAAGCTTCTTCTTTAGAAGATGCCTCTTGAGTACTGTTGGATGCAGCTTGCATTCCATTCAGACTCTGAGAAATCATATTGACTTGCTGAGTCAATATTTTGTTCTGAGCCAATATGGCATTCAGAGTATCAACTTCAAGAACTCCCTTCTTCATAGGCGTCCCATTACTCACAGGATTCCTCTCAGAAGTGTACATGAACTGGTTATTAGCAACCATGTCAATGAGTTCTTGAGCTTCTGCAGTCGTTTTCTTTAGGTGAATGGATCCACCTGCAGAGGTATCCAATGACATCTTTGATAGCTCAGATAAACCATCATAGAATATATCCAGGATAGTCCATTCTGAAAGCATGTCAGTAGGACACTTTTTGGTCAGTCCTTTGTATCTCTCCCAGGCTTCATAGAGGGATTCACCTTCTTTCTGTTTTAAGGTTTGAACATCCACTCTAAGCTTGCTCAGCTTTTGAGGAGGAAAGAACTTGGCTAAGAAAGCCGTGACCAGCTTATCCCAAGAGTTCAGGCTGTCTTTAGGTTGAGAGTCCAACCATATTCTAGCTCTGTCTCTTACAGCAAATGGAAAAAACATGAGCCTGTGGACTTTAGGATCTACTCCATAGTCTTAACAGTATCACAGATCTGCAAGAATTCAGTTAAGAACTGAAAAGGATCTTCAGATGGAAGTCCATGAAACTTGCAGTTCTGCTGCATCAGAGAAACTAATTGAGGTTTCAGCTCAAAGTTGTTAGCTCCAATGGCAGGAATGGAGATGCTTCTTCCATGTAAATTGGAATTAGGTGCAGTAAAGTCACCAAGCATCCTCCTTGCATTATTATTATTTTCGGCTGCCATCTCCTCTTCCTGTTCGAAAATTTCTGAAAGGTTATCTCTGGATTGTTGTAATTTAGCTTCTCTTAGTTTCCTCTTCAGAGTCCTTTCAGGTTCTGGATCAGCTTCAACAAGAATTCCTTTTTCTCTGTCCCTGCTCATAAGAAAGAGAAGAGAAAAAGAAAAGACGAGGAATCCTCTATGTCACAGTAAAGAGGTTCCTTATTGTTAGTAGAAGAAAAGAAGAAGAGAAAAATCTGAACTCAGAAAGAGAGAGGGTTCGGATTTTTGGTGGGTGAGGGAGAGATGCTAGTAGATGAATAAATAAATAGAAGGAGATGAGGGAGAAGGATTTTTGAAAATAATTTTTGAAAAAGAGTTAGTGATTTTCGAAAATAGTTTTGAAAAAGGTTAGTAGTTTTTCGAAAATTCAAATAAAAAAATTAATTAGTTAATTATGCAAGATGTATATGCAATTGACACCAAACTTATAACATGACTCAAGACTCAAACAACAAAAATATTTTCACTTTTTATGATTTTCTAAATTTTTTTTTTGTATTTTTCGAAAATTAATTGAAAAACTTAAATAAGGATTCCAAAATTTTTAATATGAATTCCAGGAATCTTGCCATGTTAGTCTTAAAGCTCCAATCAAAGGGTCAGGCATGGCTTAATAGCCAGCCAAGCTTTAATAAAAATATGAGTGTAATTCAGACATGACAAGCCTAACATGCCCTATCCAGAAGAATTGGGCATGACTCCATTGAGGTGATTAGTTGAAGACTAATCCCAAAGAAGTTTGGGTATGGCTTTACAGCCAGATAGGCTTCAACATGCTTCATGAAACACTAGAATTCATTCTTAAAAATTCTGAAGAAAAATAATATTTTTGAAAATATTTTTTTTTCGAAAACAAAAGAAAAATTTTTGAAAGATTTTTGAAAAATTTTTGAAAATAAAACAAAAAGAAAATTACCTAATCTGAGCAACAAGATGAACCGTTAGTTGTCCAAACTCAAACAATCCCCGGCAACGGCGCCAAAAATTTGGTGTTGTTGCCGGATCCAAACTTGGCACTGATGTTACCGGACCAAAAGCTTGCCGAAAACTCAAACAATCCCCGGCAACGGCGCCAAAAACTTGGTGCGCAGAAGTTGTGATTACACTTTGATTATGTAAAATTCATTGCTCTTTCTTTCCCTGGTAATGGCGCCAAAAACATGATGCCAATACCATGGTTCACAACTTCGCACAACTAACCAGCAAGTGCACTGGGTCGTCCAAGTAATACCTTACGTGAGTAAGGGTCGAATCCCACGGAGATTGTTGGTATGAAGCAAGCTATGGTCACCTTGTAAATCTCAGTCAGGCAGATATAAATTGATAATGGTGTTTTCGAATAATAATTAAATAAACATAGAATAAAGGATAGAAATACTTATGTAAATCATTGGTGAGAATTTCAGATAAGTGAATAGAGAAGCTTTCGTTCCTCTGAACCTCTGCTTTCTTGCTATCTTCATCCAATCAGTCTTACTCCTTTCCATGGCTGGCTTTATGTGATACATCACCATTGTCAATGGCTATTTTCGGTCTTCTCTCGGGAAAATGATCCAAATGCCCTGTCACGGCACGGCTAATCGTCTGGAGGCATCACCCTTGTCAATGGCTTCATCTTATCCTCTCAGTGAAAATGGTCAACGCACCTTGTCACGGCACGGCTATTCATCTGTCGGTTCTCGATCCTGCTGGAATAGGATTTACTATCCTTTTGCGTCTGTCACTACACCCAGCAATCGTGAGTTTGGAGCTCGTCACAGTCATTCATTCATTGAATCCTACTCGGAATACCACAGACAAGGTTTAGACTTTCCGGATTCTCTTGAATGCCGCCATCATTCTAGCTTACGCCATGAAGATTCTGGTTAAGAGATCTAAGAGATACTCATTCAGTCGAAGGTAGAACGGAAGTGGTTGTCAGGCACGCGTTCATAGGGAATGATGATGATTGTCACGTTCATCACATTCAGGTTGAAGAGCGAATGAATATCTTAGAAGCGAAATAAGATGAATTGAATAGAAAACAGTAGTACTTTGCATTAATCTTTGAGGAACAGCAGAGCTCCACACCTTAATCTATGGAGTGTAGAAACTCTAATGTTAAAAATACATAAGTGAAAGGTCCAGGAATGGCCGAATGGCCAGCCCCTCTGATCTAAGAACCAGGCGTCCAAAGATGTCTAATACAATAGCAAAAGGTCCTATTTATAATAAACTAGTCACTAGGGTTTACAGAAATAAGTAATTGATGCATAAATCCACTTCCGGGGCCCACTTGGTGTGTACTTGGGCTGAGCTTTAACTTTCCACGTGCAGAGGCCATTTGTGGAGTTGAACGCCAGGTTTGGATCCATTTCTGGCGTTCAACTCTGGTTTTTGATCCATTTCTGGCGCTGAACTCCAGAATTGGGCAGAGAGCTGGCGTTGAACGCCAGTTTGCGTCGTCTAAACTTGGGCAAAGTATGGACTATTATATATTGCTGGAAAGCCCTAGATGTCTACTTTCCAACACAATTGGAAGCGCGCCATTTTGAGTTTGGTAGCTCCAGAAAATCCACTTTGAGTGCAGGGAGGTCAGAATCCAACAGCATCAGCAGTCCTTCTTCAACCTCTGAATCTGATTTTTGCTCAGGTCCCTCAATTTCAGCCAGAAAATACCTGAAATCACAGAAAAACACACAAACTCATAGTAAAGTCCAGAAATATGAATTTAACATAAAATCTATTTAAAACATCCCTAAAAGTAACTAGATTCTACTAAAAATATACTAAAAATAATGCCAAAAAGCGTATAAATTATCCGATCATCACTAAGCATGGTTAAAAAGTTGATCGGTTATTCAATAGATAATACATGATAAGAAATCTATTGATCATACATTTAAAAAAAATGTTGAGTGTAGTAAGTGAGATAGATTACTGATGATAAAAGGAAAAATGCAATATAAAGAACTGTTTTTATCTTTTGGTCTTTGTAATGAACTAATAATTAGACAAAAAACATTCCATGTTACTTCTTATTTAAAGAACAATAAAAAATTTAGGTCCCAAAAAAAAAAGAAAAAGAAATGATGATAATATAAAGGAGAGGTGGTACACAAAAAAAAAGATACAAGATAATGGATTTATTTTTTTTAAATATATTATATTTTTAAAATATACTAATTAATTACACATTTTCATTTATTTAAGAGTAGTTTTATCTATCCATGCTACACATACAAGCAAAAAAGCCCTAAAAGCTTTACAAGTTCCCAGCCCAGACTTCATTCACATGCGCAGTCACTCCCTTTGAATGGAGCGTCATTTACACGCGCGCCACTCAAACGGTTGCGCTTCGCAAAAAGCACTCCTTAATAGCGCACTCTTCCACTTCTCTAAGCCCTTCGAAGAAAACACAAACCGTCCATTTTCGAGCAACATTCAAAACTGAAAGATATAGAACTCGTCGCGAAGATTAGAACTCTCCATCAACACAAAATAGAACTCTCCATCAACAATCTCCAGAAAAAACGAAGATATATTACTCAAGGTACGTTATTATTTTACTCTTCTTGTAGATTTTTCACATTTCAAAATCGAAGAACTAGGTGATAAACCACTATTTTATGGTTTATCTTGTGCTCAATTGAGTGGTTTTTATCAACTCTTTACCCACTTATTCATACTATTTGCATGTTTTACAATTCCTTCCCAGAATTTGTGCTATGATTGGAAACATGCTTCCTTGATCTTGTAATTGCTAATATTAATCCTCTCTTATTACTATTAGATGCCTTGATATGTGTGTTAAGTGATTTCAGAGATTATAGGGCAAGAATGGCTCAGAGGATGGAAAGGAAGCATGCAAAAATGGAAGGAATACAAGAAGTTGAAGGAACTGCAAAGCTGTCAGCCTGACCCTCTCGCACTAAAATGGCCATAACTTGAGCTACAGAGGTCCAAATGACGCGGTTCCAGTTGCGTTGGAAAGCTAACGTCCGGGGCTTCGATTTAAAATATAATATGCCATAGTTGCCCTGGCGCTAGGCAACGCGATCGCATGCTCCATGCGGACGCGTCGCAGTGATGGAAATTCAGCATGTTTGAATTCGCAACCAGCAAATTTTGGGTTGTTTCTGACCCAGTTCTCGGCCCAGAAAACACAGATTAGAGGCTATAAAGTGGAGGAATGCATCCACTCATAAAAAAAGCTTTTCATATTCACAATATTAGGATTTAAATGTAGTTTTTAGAGAGAGATGTTCTCTCCTCTCTCTTAGGATTAGGATTTAGGATTTCTCTTAGTTTTAGGAGTGCTTCTCAATCCCAGGTTCAATGTTCCTTTTATTTATTTTTCTAATTTAATTTATGAACTCTTCCTTGTTACATTTGATATCTTTATTAGTGCTAATTGAGGTATTTCAGAATTATAATTGCTTTCTTTTATTTATTATATAAATAATTTGAATTTTTTCCTTTTGGCTTTGGTTGAGTCATTGGAGACACTTGAGTTATCAAACTCATTGTTGACTGAAAATTGGAATTCTTCAAGAATTAATTCGAGTTCCAATAACTCTAGCCTTTCCCAAGGAAAGACTAGGACCTGAGGAATAAAAATTAATTCATCCACTTAACTTACCTTCATAGTTAGAGGTTAACAAAGTGGGAGAAAAATCCAATTCTCATTACAATTGATAAGGATAACCAGGATAGGACTTCCAGTTCTTCATACCTTGCCAAGAGATTTTATTATTATTAATTTATTTTACTTGTCATTTAAATATACCTGTCCCCATTCCCAAACTTCAAAAGCCCAATTTACAAACTCATAACCAAAAAATAAGAACATACCTCCCTGCAATTCCTTGAGAAGACGACCCGAGGTTTAAATACTCGGTTATCAATTTAAAAAGGAGTTTGTTACTTGTGACAACCAAACGTTTGTATGAAAGAACTTTTGAAGGTTTAGAAACTATACTTGCAACGAGGATTTATCCGCAAATTTCCAGACCACGCAAAAGTTCTCTCATCAAAATGGCGCCGTTGCCGGGGAATTGCAAACGTGTACCTTATTATTGGTTATTGTAAATATTTACTTTTTGCTTGTTTATTTGTTTTTATTTTTGTTTTTATTTTTGCTTTTTCGTAAATTAAGAGGTTATTGGTTTTTTTTATTTATTTATTAAAAAAAATTTTTCAAAAAAAAATCATATCTTTTTCAAAATCTTATCTTATCTTATTTCAAAAATCAAATTTCAATATTTAAATTTCGAATTTCAAATTTCAAATTTCAAAAATTTAATTTTCGAATTTCAAAATCTAATTTTCAAATTTAAAAATTTAAATTTCAATAACCTTTTAATTTCAATTTGTTTTTATTTTTCATTTTTTTTAAATTTTTATTTATCATGAGTTCTCACCCCCATCGCTACGAGTCTGGTTACAATTATGTTGCAGGAAGAAGAAATTACAATGAGAACAGGCATCAAGGTTGGAACAATCAAAGATGGGAGGAGCCACAAGGATTTGATCAACCCTCTTGGCGATAACCACCTCCAATGGACTATCAACAACCACCACCATATGCCTATGAACCCTTTCCTCAACATGACTTTGGACCACCATACTCACAAGCCCTTTTTCGCCAATCACCCTCATATGATCCTAACCCGTATCCACCATACCAACCACCTTATGAGCCAAATGAACCATACACAGAACCACCACCTTTCCAACACAACTACTCTTATGAACCACCACCTCAATATTCACCATCTCTATGTCATTATCAAGATGAACTACCTTCCTATTATGAACCCTTTCTCCTAACCAATGAATCCTCATATTCACCCCAACCTCCAATGGATGACAAACTTCGTGTTATTCTTCAAAGGCAAGAAATGATGAATAAGAGTGTGCTAAATTTCGCGGCCGCCTTAGGCGAGTTTATAAATATAATAGCTTCCCAATATCTGAGCACTCAAAGAACTCCCATGGCTACATGTGGAGAATCAAAAGAAGAGCAAAGCATGAAGGAGATACTAGAAACTTTGGTGGACAATGAGGAACATGGCTTTGTATTGAAACAAGTGGAGGAAGCCATAATAGTTGCAGAGGAAGAAATGGTTGAAGACTTAGGAGATGCTAAACCTCCATGGGAAAATCAGGTTATAGAACCTCCTTCCAAGGCGATTGAAATTGATGCTGAGGAGGGTGTACAACCTCCAAGGCGTGTCATGGTTAAGGACTTGGAAGAGGTTGATCAAGAGATGGAGATTCAAGAAGAAGAAGCACAACCTCCTATGCCCTTGGTAAGTAATGAAGAAGAGATTGAATTGGAAGAAAGCTACCAAGAGGAAGAGGTTGAAATTAAAGAAGTTTGCAAAGAGGTGGTAGTTGTCAAAGAAGAACACAAAGGAGTGGAGCTTTCAAGTTCATTAGAAACCCCTCCCCCTAAGTTGCCATCATCCTTCACAACATTCAAGTGGATAAAATTTATATCCCTTAGCTTTCTAATCCCACTTGAATATGGGCTACTGGAGACGGATGGTCAACTTAGAGCTCTTTGTGGCATTAAGAGTAAGAGGAAGATGACCAGTGGTAAGAATTGTCCTGCAAGGTTCATTATGGTTGGAAGCTTTAAGTTTAAACACAAAGGTAGGTGTAGAGCTCAATTGAATGGGTCTAGGAAGTTTTTTGGGTGCTTCAGTGAGAATTCAGAGTGCTTGCTACCCGGATGGAATCATGATCAACACAAAGACGGGTGTAAAAGCAAGGTTTGGGATCCTGGAGTCTGTTCTGACATTCAGCACACTAGAAGCCTGAGAACTTGTTTAAAACTGCTCAAGGGCTTTACGTGCCTTGTTTGGGATCCCGGAGGCCATTGGAATTACAAACATTGGTGGAGATTCCTGAATGAGTTCAAGCACAAGCCACCATAACAGGGAGCTCACCAAATGTCCAACTTAAGGACTTTAACTAAAAGTGCTAGGTGGGAGACAACCCACCACGGTATGATCGTTCCTTTTTCATTTTTATTTAGTTTTATTTGTTTTCAAATTTTATTTTATTTTATATTGAACCTAGAGTTTTGCATCACATTCATATTAACACTGCATTCTGTATTTTTTTCAGATTAAAAAAAAAAAGCACGCACGCAACGCGGCAGCGTGGCTGACGTGTCCGCGTCGTATGTGCGTTTGGAAGAAAATGAGGTTGAACAGAGAGTCACGCGAAAGCGTGGCTGGAAGCGCGCTAATGGCACAAATTGATCTACGCGACCGCGTCGCTGACGCGTCTGCGTCATATGAGAAACATGCCTCCCACGCGTCCGCGTCACCCACATGGCCGCGTAACCTGGATTTCGACGTAACAAGGGTGCACGACCGAAAGTTGTGCTAGAGTGGTGCTGGATTGGTGCTGAGCGCATAATCCTTCCCACGCGGCCGCGTGAGCGACGCGACCGCGTCATATCCTTCTAAAAGCCCACTCACGCAATCGCATGCCCCACGCGATCGCGTCACCCAAAATTTGGCACTAATATGATTTTGAACAGAGAGTTGTGCGAGTGCGAGGCTGCCCTCGCGCCAGTGGCATAAAACGGGTCATGCGACCGCGTGACCGACGCGATCGCGTCAATTAGTTTAAGCGCAAGTCGCGCGACCGCGTGCCCCACGCGTCCGCATCGCTTACGCCGCACAGCTTATCCAGATCAGCCAATTATCTTATCTTTTCTTCCCCAATCCTAATTTCTTCTATCTTTTCTTCTTTCTTCTTTCTTTCTTACTTTATTTCTCTCCCTTCTCATTCTTCTTATCTTTTATTTTATTTTATTTATTTGCATACTTTCATTCATTGCATTTTAATTTTGTATATTTTTATTTTCTTTTTTAAATTTATTATTTTACCATTGGTGTTCAAATGTTCTTATTCAACTGTTATATCTTTTCTGGTATTATCTTAGTGCTTATGACTTGTTTTATTCTGATTGGGTAACATTATTTAAGTCAATGCTAATCTTTTATGATACTTGTACTTCTCTTGCATTGATATGAACTTATACTATCTTGCATTACCCACATTTTCCTCTCCTTTGTTGCAAATTTTGCACCACTAGTATGCCATGTGCGTATATTGTTTTCTCACGTACATGTTGAAGCTTCCATGTAAATGAGACGCTTATCATTTGGCATTAACCCAACCATACTTCATTTATTTTCTTATCTTTATTATTGGGTTACCTTTCTTCCCTTTTTCTTTCAGGATGGCCACTAGGGAGAGAATCGGAAGACGTTTACATGGGGAGACAAACAAGTCCTTCAGCACAATCCTTGGAAAAAAGTATCAGTTGGAGAGATCCGTCCACTTGTACATCTTAGCATGCACCAAGGATGGTGCAATCTTTAATTGTGGGGAGATCGATACCGATCTCCGAGGGTTAGTTATTTTTTCAACACCAATATTCTATTTTCTTTGTTTATTCATTGTTGCATTTGCATATTTAATTGCATGTTTGTTTGATTTTATGCATTTAGTTACTACTTGGTTGAAGTAATATTTTCTTTTTCAAGAAATTTTTATAATATTTCACTAATTTAAATTGAAAAATTTTTATGTTAAAACTTGTTTGGAAGTTGTATTTGGAACATGGTTTTTGAGCTAAAGAACACACAACCTGTGAGATTTGAGCTTATTTATATGGTTACATTATTTAACCATAAATTTTTATTCTTGTGTGTTCTCTTCTCTATGATTGCAATCTTTACTTTGTTTCAGTCTATATGTCCAATATTTAGTGTATTTACATGCATGCATATGATTGAGGCCATTATTTTATTGTAGCTCACTTATCCCAAATAAGCCTACCCTTTAAATCACCCTTGTCAGCCGCTTTGAGCCTTTTAATCCCATTTGTTCTGTATTTTACCACATCACTAGCCTTAAGTATAAAAACAATTAAATATCCTAATTGAATCTTTGGTTAGCTTAAGATAGGGATTGTGTAACAACTAAGTGTGGGAAAATTGTGGGAACATGGGTTAATAAGAGAATGTATCATGTTTCTAATTTATTTGAATATTGGAAATTTGGGAACCTACTCATGAAAAAACCAAAATAGAAAAATAATGGAAAATCCATGTGCATTGATAAGTTATGTTTATTTCTCTACAAAAAAAAGAGAAAAAATCCAAAAATATTCAATAAATAAGTAAATAAATAAGGGGACAAAATTACCCCAATGCTAAGTTAATAAAAGATCAATGCACATGTGATGAAAGTAAAGAAATATCAAAAATTTGGTACATGAGTATGGGAATCATACAAAAGTGGGAATTATGGGTAGTTAGGCATGAATTTAATAGTATATAGAGTGTATGTATGTTAGGTGAGATCTTGGTTAGTCAAAGATTCAATTTATAGCTCACTTAGCCATATATATACCTTTACCCTTACCTTAGCCCCATTACAACCTTGAAAAAGACCTCATGATATTTGCATTGGTACATTAAATATTTGTTGATTGGTTAGATGAAGAACAAAGTTTAGAAAGCATGATTAGAGAAGAGTAGAGTGAATTACCCTATACACTTGAGTGATTAGAGTACATATACACTACCAGTAAGGATTCAATGCTTAATTCTATGTTCCCTGCTTTCATGAACTATCTTCTTACAAGTTTACTTGCTTTTTATTATATGATTTGAATTAGTGAAATCTGATTTATGTTTGTGTTGAAGAGCTTATTTACTTTTAACCAAGTAGGTAGAAACATTTTGCATGTAGTTGCATCCATACAGATAGGTTGCATTTCATACATTCTATCATTCCTCTTCACTTCTTTTATAGCTTTTCTTGAGCTTAGCATGAGGACATGCTAGTGTTTAAGTGTAGGGAGGTTGATAAACCACTATTTTATGGTTTATCTTGTGCTCAATTGAGTGGTTTTTATCAACTCTTTACCCACTTATTCATACTATTTGCATGTTTTACAATTCCTTCCCAGAATTTGTACTATGATTGGAAACATGCTTCTTTGATCTTATAATTGCTAATATTAATCCTCTCTTATTACCATTAGATGCCTTGATATGTGTGTTAAGTAATTTCAGAGATTACAGGGCAAGAATGGCTCAGAGGATGGAAAGGAAGCATGCAAAAATGGAAGGAATACAAGAAGTTGAAGGAACTGCAAAGCTGTCAGCCTGACCCTCTCGCACTAAAACGGCCATAACTTGAGCTAAAGAGGTCCAAACAACGCGGTTCCAGTTGCGTTGGAAAGCTAACGTCTGGGCTTCGATGTGATATATAATATGCCATAGTTGCTTGGTGCGCAGAAGTTGTGATTACACTTTGATTATGTAAAATTCATTGCTCTTTCTTTCCCTGGTAATGGCGCCAAAAACATGATGCCAATACCATGGTTCACAACTTCGCACAACTAACCAGCAAGTGCACTGGGTCGTCCAAGTAATAGCTTACGTGAGTAAGGGTCGAATCCCACGGAGATTGTTGGTATGAAGCAAGCTATGGTCACCTTGTAAATCTCAGTCAGGCAGATATAAATTGATAATGGTGTTTTCGAATAATAATTAAATAAACATAGAATAAAGGATAGAAATACTTATGTAAATCGGAAGTGGTTGTCAGGCACGCGTTCATAGGGAATGATGATGATTGTCACGTTCATCACATTGAGGTTGAAGAGCGAATGAATATCTTAGAAGCGAAATAAGATGAATTGAATAAAAAACAGTAGTACTTTGCATTAATCTTTGAGGAACAGCAGAGCTCCACACCTTAATCTATGGAGTGTAGAAACTCTACCGTTAAAAATACATAAGTGAAAGGTCCAGGCATGGCCGAATGGCCAGCCCCTCTCATCTAAGAACCAGGTGTCCAAAGATGTCTAATACAATAGCAAAAGGTCCTATTTATAATAAACTAGTCACTAGGGTTTACAGAAATAAGTAATTGATGCATAAATCCACTTCCGGGGCCCACTTGGTGTGTACTTGGGCTGAGCTTTAACTTTCCACGTGCATAGGCCATTTGTGGAGTTGAACGCCAGGTTTGGATCCATTTCTGGCGTTCAACTCTGGTTTTTGATCCATTTCTGGCGCTGAACTCCAGAATTGGGCAGAGAGCTGGCATTGAACGCCAGTTTGCGTCGTCTAAACTTGGGCAAAGTATGGACTATTATATATTGCTGGAAAGCCCTGGATGTCTACTTTTTAACACAATTGGAAGCGCGCCATTTTGAGTTGGGTAGCTCCAGAAAATCCACTTTGAGTGCAGGGAGGTCAGAATCCAACAGCATCAGCAGTGCTTCTTCAATCTCTGAATCTGATTTTTGCTCAGGTCCCTCAATTTCAGCCAGAAAATACCTGAAATCATAGAAAAACACACAAACTCATAGTAAAGTCCAGAAATGTGAATTTAACATAAAATCTATTGAAAACATCCCTAAAAGTCCTCCTATCCACTGATGCTCAAAGCCTTGGGATCCTTTTTATTTACCCTTGCCTTTTGGTTTTAAGGGTTATTGGCTTTTTGCTCTTGCCTCTTGGTTTTAAGAGCTTTTGGCTTTTTCTGCTTGCTTTTTCTTTCTATATATATTTTTTTCGCCTATTTTTTTCTTTTTTTTTTCTGCAAGCTTTGTTCTTTGCTGCTTTTTCTTTCTTCAAGAATCATTTTTATGATTTTTCAGATTATCAAATAACATATCTCCTTGTCATCATTCTTTCAAGAGCCAACATATTTAACATTCTTAAACAACAACTTCAAAAGATATATGCACTGTTCAAGCATACATTCAGAAAACAAGAAGCATTGTCACCACATCAATATAATTGAGCTAAGTTCAAGGATAAATTCGAAACTCATGTACTTCTTGTTCTTTTGAATTAAAACATTTTTTCATTTAAGAGAGGTGATGGATTCATAGGACATTCATAACTTTAAGACATAGTTACTAACTACTAATGATCATGTAATGAAGACACAAACATAGATAAGCACATAACATAGAAAACGAAAAACAGAGAAAGTAAGAAAGGAATGAATCCACCTTAGTGATGGTGGCGTTTCCTTCTTGAGGAACCAATGATGTCATTGAGCTCTTCTATGTCTCTTCCTTGTCTTTGTTGCTCCTCCCTTATTGCTTTTTGATTTTCTCTAATTTCATGAAGGATGATGGAGTGCTCTTGATGTTCCACCCTTAGTTGCTTCCAATAATTGTGTGGAAGAAAATGTATCCCCTGAGGTATCTCAGGGATCTCTTGATTTGCAGTCAAATGTTCTACCACTGAGCTATAGACCCTTGATGGAAGCTTTTGTTTTCCCTTTCCTCTTTCTAGAGGTTTCTCTGGCCTTAGGTGCCATCAATGGTTATGGAAATAACAAAAAAGCTATGCTTTTTCCACACCAAACTTAGAATGTTGCTCGCCCTCGAGCAAAAGAAGAAAGAATAGAAGAAGAAAAGGAAGATATGGAGGAGATGGAGGGATGTGTGTATGGATGTGAGTGGTGAATGGAGAACAGAAGGGATGATCATGAATGGAGAGAGAGAGGGTGAGGTGGGTGGGGATCCTGTGGGATTCACAGATCCTGAGATGATCCTTTGGTGTCCACAGATCCTGAGGTGTCAAGGATTTGCATCCCTGCACCAATTAGGCCTGTAAAATGCCTTTGCACACAACTCTGGGCGTTCAGCGCCAGGTTGGTGCCCATTTTGGGCGTTCAACGCCCATTTGTTGCCATTTCTGGCGTTGAACGCCAGAACCATGCTTGTTCTGGGCGTTCAACGCCAGGATGCTGCCCATTTTAGGCGTTCAGCGCCAGAACCATGCTCTGTTCTGGCGTTGAACGCCAGGCAGGTGCTTCCTCCAGGGTGTGATTTTTCTTCTGCTGTTTTTGATTCCGTTTCCAATTTTTATATTTATTTTGTGACTCCACATGATCATGAACCTAAGAAAACATGAAAAACAAAAATATAGTTAGATAAATAAACATTGGGTTGCCTCCCAACAAGCGCTTCTTTAATGTCACTAGCTTGACAGTGGGCTCTTATGGAGCCTCACGGATGTTCAGAGCATCGTTGAGACTCTCCAACACCAAACTTAGAGTTTGAAAATGGGAGTTCAACACCAAACTTAGAGTTTGGTTGTGGCCTCCCAACACCAAACTTAGAGTTTGACTGAGGGGGCTTTGGTTGACTCTGTTTTGAGAGAAGCTTTTCATGCTTCCTCTTCATGGTTGCAGAGGGAGATCCTTGAGTTTTTGGCATTCAGCTTCATGATTGCACCAAGAAACTTGGCTGTTTGCTCTTCAGTAACATCCTCATTCTCTTCAGAAGAGGAATGCTCATCAGAGCTCATGAATGGCATAAGGAGGTTTAATGGGATCTCTATGGTCTCTAGATGAGCCTCAGAGTCCTTTGGTTCCTCAGAGGGAAGCTCCTAATTGATCACTGGACGTCCCAGGAGGTCTTCCTCCTTGGGATTCACGTCCTCCTCTCCCTTATTGGGTTCGGCCATTTTGGTTATGTTAATGGCCTTGCACTCTCCTTTTGGATTTTCTTCTGTATTGCTTGGGAGAGTGCTAGGAGGGATTTCAGTGATCCTTTTACTCAGCTGGCCTACTTGTGCTTCCAAATTTATAATGGAAGACCTTGTTTCATTCATGAAGCTCACAGTGGCCTTAGATAGATCAGAGACTAGATTTGCTAAGCTAGATGGATTCTGCTCAGAATTCTCTGTCTGTTGCTGAGTGGATGATGGAGAGGGTTTATTATTGTTAAACCTGTTTCTTCCACCATTATTAAAGCCTTGTTGAGGCTTTTGATCCTTCCATGAGAAATTTGGATGATTTCTCCATGATGAGTTATAGGTGTTTCCATAAGGTTCACCTAAGTAATTCACCTCTGCTATTGCAGGGTTCTCAGGATCATAAGCTTCTTCTTCAGAAGATGCCTCTTGAGTACTGTTGGATGCAGCTTGCATTCCATTCAGACTCTGAGAAATCATATTGACTTGCTAAGTCAATATTTTGTTCTGAGCCAATATGGCATTCAGAGTATCAATTTCAAGAACTCCCTTCTTCATAGGCGTCCCATTACTCACAGGATTCCTCTCAGAAGTGTACATGAACTGGTTATTAGCAACCATGTCAATGAGTTCTTGAGCTTCTGCAGGCGTTTCCTTTAGGTGAATGGATCCTCCTGCAGAAGTATCCAATGACATCTTTGATAACTCAGATAAACCATCATAGAATATATCCAGGATGGTCCATTCTGAAAGCATGTCAGAAGGACACTTTTTGGTCAACTGTTTGTATCTTTCCCAAGCTTCATAGAGGGATTCATCATGGAGATGCTTCTTCCATGTAAATTGGAATTTGGTGCAGTAAAGTCACCAAGCATTCTCCTTGCATTGTTGTTGGGTTCGGCTGCCATCTCCTTTACTTGTTCGAAATTTTCAATCAAGTTGTCTCTGGATTGTTGTAATTTAGCTTCTCTTAATTTTCTCTTCATAGTCCTTTCAGGTTCTGGATCAGCTTCAACAAGAATGCCTTTTTCTCTGTCCCTGCTCATAAGAAAGAGAAGAGAAAAAGAAAAGAAGAGGAATTCTCTATGTCACAGTAAAGAGGTTCTTTATTGTTAGTAGAAGAAGAAAAAGAATAGGGGTGAAGAAGAATGAAGAATCCAAACACAAAGGTAAGGATAGGAGCAGTGATGTGAGATGAAGAGAGGTATTAGTAGATGAATAAATAAATAGAAGGGGATGAGGGAGAAGAATTTTCGAAAAACATTTTTTTCTAAAACAAAGAGTTAGTGATTTTCGAAAATAGTTTTTGAAAAAGGTTAGTAGTTTTTCAAAAATTCAAATAAATAAAATAATTAGTTTAATTAAAAAGAAATTTTGAAAAAGAGGGAGATATTTTCGAAAATTAGAGTGAGAAAGAGAGTAGTTAGGTGGTTTTGAAAAAGATAAGAAACAAACAAAAAGTTAGTTAGTTAGTTGAAACAAATTTTGAAAAGATAAGAAGTTAGGAAGTTAGAGAAGATATTTTGAAATCAATTTTTGAAAAAGATAAGGTAAGAAGATATTTTTGAAAAGATATGATTGAAATTAGTTTTGAAAAAGATTTGATTTTTAAAATCACAATTAATGACTTGATTCACAAGGAATCACAAGATATGATTCTAGAACTCAAAGTTTGAATCTTTCTTAACAAGCAAGTAACAAACTTGAAATTTTTGAATCAAAACATTAATTGATGATGTTATTTTCGAAAATTATGTAATAAAAATAAAAAAAAGATTTTTTTGAAAAATTTTTGGAATTTTCTAAAATAACTAGGACAAATGAAAAAGATTTGATTTTTGAAAAAGATTTTGAAAAGATAAGATTTTTAAATTGAAAATTTGATTTGACTCATAAAAACAACTAGATTTTAAAAATTTTTGAAAAGTCAAATCTAATTTACGAATTTATGAGAGAGAAAAAGGGAAATATATTTTTTTGATTTTTGAATTTTTATGATGAGAGAGAAAAACAAGAAAAATGATGCAATGCATGAGAATTTTAGATCAAAACATGTGATGCATGCAAGAATGTTATGAATGTCAAGATGAACACCAAGAACACTATGAAGATCATGATGAACACCAAGAACATATTTTTGAAAAATTTTTAATGCAAAGAAAATATGCAAGACACCAAACTTAGAATTCTTTAATGCTTAGGCACTAAGAATTCAAGAATGCATATGAAAAACAAGAAAAGACACAAAACATGCAAATGTAAAGATCAAGCAAGAAGACTTACCAAGAACAACTTGAAGATCATGAAGAACACTATGAATGCATGAAAATTTTCGAAAAATGCAAGATGCACATGCAATTGACACCAAACTTATAACATGACTCAAGACTCAAACAAGAACACAGAAAATATTTTTGATTTTTATGATTTTCTATTTTTTTTTGTATTTTTTCGAAAATTATTTGAAAAACAAAAATAAGGATTTCAAAATCTTTAATATGAATTCCATGAATCTTATGCTCTAAAGCTCCAATCAAAGGGTCAGGCATGGCTTAATAGCCAGCCAAGCTTTAGTATGTAATCCAGACATGACACGCCTAACATGCCCTACAGTCGTAGTAGACATGGCTTTACAGCCAGCCAGGCTTTAACATGCTTCATGAAACTCTAGAAGATGAACCGTCAGTTGTCCAAACTCGAACAATCCCCGGCAACGGCGCCAAAAACTTGGTGCGCTGAAGTTGTGATTACACTTTGATTATGTAAAATTCATTGCTCTTTCTTTCCCTGGTAATGGCGCCAAAAACATGATGCCAATACCATGGTTCACAACTTCGCACAACTAACCAGCAAGTGCACTGGGTCGTCCAAGTAATACCTTACGTGAGTAAGGGTCGAATCCCACGGAGATTGTTGGTATGAAGCAAGGTATGGTCACCTTGTAAATCTCAGTCAGGCAGATATAAATTGATAATGGTGTTTTCGAATAATAATTAAATAAACATAGAATAAAGGATAGAAATACTTATGTAAATCATTGGTGAGAATTTCAGATAAGTGAATAGAGATGCTTTCGTTCCTCTGAACCTCTGCTTTCTTGCTATCTTCATCCAATCAGTCTTACTCCTTTCCATGGCTGGCTTTATGTGATACATCACCATTGTCAATGGCTACTTTCGGTCTTCTCTCGGGAAAATGATCCAAATGCCCTGTCACGACACGGCTAATCGTCTGGAGGCATCACCCTTGTCAATGGCTTCATCTTATCCTCTCAGTGAAAATAGTCAACGCATCCTGTCACGGCACGGCTATTCATCTGTCGGTTCTTGATCCTGCTGGAATAGGATTTACTATCCTTTTGCGTCTGTCACTACGCCTAGCAATCACGAGTTTGGAGCTCGTCACAGTTATTCATTCATTGAATCCTACTCGGAATACCACAGACAAGGTTTAGACCTTCCGGATTCTCTTGAATGCCGCCATCATTCTAGCTTACGCCACAAAGATTCTGGTTAAGAGATCTAAGAGATACTCATTCAGTCGAAGGTAGAACGGAAGTGGTTGTCAGGCACGCGTTCATAGGGAATGATGATGATTGTCACGTTCATCACATTGAGGTTGAAGAGCGAATGAATATCTTAGAAGCGAAATAAGATGAATTGAATAGAAAACAGTAGTACTTTGCATTAATCTTTGAGGAACAGCAGAGCTCCACACCTTAATCTATGGAGTGTAGAAACTCTACCGTTAAAAATACATAAGTGAAAGGTCCAGGCATGGCCGAATGGCCAGCCCCTCTGATGTAAGAACCAGGCGTCCAAAGATGTCTAATACAATAGCAAAAGGTCCTATTTATAATAAACTAGTCACTAGGGTTTACAGAAATAACTAATTGATGCCTAAATCCACTTTCGGGGCCCACTTGGTGTGTACTTGGGATGAGCTTTAACTTTCCACGTGCAGAGGCCATTTGTGGAGTTGAACGCCAGGTTTGGATCCATTTCTGGCGTTCAACTCTGGTTTTTGATCCATTTCTGGCGCTGAACTCCAGAATTGGGCAGAGAGCTGGCGTTGAACACCAGTTTGCATCATCTAAACTTGAACAAAGTATGGACTATTATATATTGCTGGAAAGCCCTGGATGTCTACTTTCCAACACAATTGGAAGCGCGCCATTTTGAGTTGGGTAGCTCCAGAAAATCCATTTTGAGTGCAGGGAGGTCAGAATCCAACAGCATCAGCAGTCCTTCTTCAACCTCTGAATCTGATTTTTGCTCAGGTCCCTCAATTTCTGCCAGAAAATACCTGAAATCACAGAAAAACACACAAACTCATAGTAAAGTCCAGAAATGTGAATTTAACATAAAATTTATTAAAAACATCCCTAAAAGTAACTAGATTCTACTAAAAATATACTAAAAACAATGCCAAAAAGCGTATAAATTATCCGCTCATCATTGCCCTGACGCTAGGCAACGCGACCGCATGCTCCATGCAGATGCATCGCAGTGACGGAAATTCAGCATGTTTGAATTCACAACCAGCGAATTCTGGGTTGTTTCTGACCCAGTTCTCGACCCAGAAAACACAGATTAGAGGCTATAAAGTGGAGGAATTCATCCATTCATAAAAAAAGCTTTTCATATTCACAATATTAGGATTTAGATGTAGTTTTTAAAGAGAGAGGTTCTCTCCTCTCTCTTAGGATTAGGATTTAGGATTTCTCTTAGTTTTGGAAGTGCTTCTCAATCATAGGTTCAATGTTCCTTTTATTTTTTTTTCTAATTTAATTTATGAACTCTTCCATGTTACATTTGATATCTTTATTAGTGCTAATTGAGGTATTTTAGAATTATAATTGCTTTCTTTTATTTATTATATAAATAATTTAAATTTTTCCCTTTTGGCTTTGGTTGAGTCATTGGAGACACTTGAGTTATCAAACTCATTGTTGACTGAAAATTGAAATTCTTCAAGAATTAATTCGAGTTCCAATAACTCTAGCCTTTCCCAAGGAAAGACTAGGACATGAGGAATAAAAATCAATTCATCCACTTAACTTACCTTCATAGTTAGAGGTTAACAAAGTGGGAGAAAAATCCGTTTCTCATTACAATTGAGAAGGATAACCAAGATAGGACTTCCAGTTCTTCATACCTTGCCAAGAGATTTTATTATTATTAATTTATTTTACTTGTCATTTAAATATACCTGTGCCCATTGCCCAAACTTCAAAACCCCAATTTACAAACACATAACCAATAATAAGAACATACCTCCCTGCAATTCCTTGAGAAGACGACCCGAGGTTTAAATACTCGGTTATCAATTTAAAAAGGGGTTTGTTACTTGTGACAACCAAACGTTTGTATGAAAGAACTTTTGAAGGTTTAGAAACTATACTTGCAACGAGGATTTATCCGCAAATTTTCAGACCACGCAAAAGTTATCTCATCACTAGGTTTTACTGGTCTTCTACATTTTTCTACGTTTTACTGTTCTTCTTGTTCTAGCTCTCATTTTATTGTTTTTAATGTTCTTCTTGTTCTAGGTTTTACTATTCTTCTTGGTTCTAGGTTTTACTATTCTTCTTAGTTGTTCTAGGTTTTACTGTTCTTCTTGTTCTAGTTCTTCTCGTAACTGATGTTTGGGAGTATATTGCGTAATTTGGTGGGTGTATATGGAGTAATTTGTAGGTGTATATGGCATAATTTGTTGGGTGTATATTTTTGAACTAATATACTGTAATATAGTCAACAGTTGCAACTGTTCTAATATTTGCTTGTCCATGGGTGTATATTGCTTGACCTTGTAATGTTTCTTGACCTTGTAAATTTATGCATGTTTGAGTGATATCTGACTGATATCTATGGGTATATCTGACTGATATCTATGGATGTATTTTTCATTTCAGAAAAAATGACAGGCAGAAACTAAGCTGGAAAAAATGTAAGAACAAATATATGTCTTAGATCAAATCAGTTTTATATAATAGAAATATATCTGACTATAATTTTGCTTTGTTTACAGCAAACCAAAGACCTTAAGTGTGCGACATTTGTTGAGTGAGAAATTCAGAAATATGAGCGAGGAGAAGAAAACAATTGTTAGAGATTTGGGATTTGGTGGCCTGATGCACATCCCGCCGCTAAAGGTGCATCACCAAATATTAAGGGAGTTGGCTAACTCCTTTAAATTAGGAGAAAACAGACTAGAAACTGGCTACGGTTCGTTTAAAGTAAGACAAAAAATAATAGGGGCTGCGCTTGGCATCAATGCATTAGGTAACTCGCTACAAACATAGGTGTATATGAGCCATATTCAGGTGTATTTCAATTGATGCTTGGGTGTATTTGAACTGATTTTTATACTATGTTGTTTTCCTTTTTGTAGGAGATCTATTTCCTCAGAAAGTCAATTATAAGGATCTTTCTGAAGACGACAAACAAATTTTTAGAAGATTCCAGGGTAAGACCCTCAAAAATTTGACAGATGAGATGATGACTATTGGCGTTGGTAATGAACAGGATCGCCTCATGTTCAAGAGGATTTTCATCCTCTATATACAGATGGCGTTTCTGTTACCAACAACAATAAACAAAATCTCACATGTGCACCTGGCACCAATTTTCAAGATGGACACAATAACAGAGCAGAATTGGGGAGCACATGTTTTGAATTTTATCATCAAGGGCATAACAAATTACAATCTGAAAAAGAAAAAGGCAATTGACGGCTGCCTGTTTGCCCTGATGATAGTTTACTTTCATCAATCAAAAAATAAAGACAAGAAGAGGGCAGAAAGACCTCCAGAACCCTGGATTGCCAACTGGACTAGAGAGCAGTTGGTCGAAAGAATGAGGGCAGAAATGGAGGAACATATGGTAAGTGAACAAAATATCTTGGGTGTATTTTATTTACCTGAATGTTGCTAACTAAAATTTCTAATGTTTCAGGGGATTGTAAAGATGGCCGAAACAAAGGAAAAAATGAAAGAAATAAAGAAAAAAGATAAAAAAAAAAAAGAAACCAAAAAAACAAAAAAAAGGAAGGCAAGTTCAACATCATCATCTGAGACTGAAATAACTAAAAATGACCATTCTACCTCTGAGTCTGAGACTGAAGAAGACTCAGAGGATTCAACAAGAAAACAACCCTCCCGAAAAGTCAAAAAGTAAGTAACATACTTGGATGTATTTTGTTTATCAAGTTGGGTGTATTTTCTTTATCAAGTTGGGTGTATTTTGTGCATTCATTTGGGTGTATTTTATCCCTTTTAGTATGTTTTTAAATAATGATTGTTTGCCTTCAAGAATGGAGTCCAAAAAAAGAAAGAAGATTCAGGAGGATTCTGATTCAGAATCTGAATCAACTGATGAGTAATGTTCTGAAATTATTACTCCTTTCCTTTGGGTTTATTATCAAGATTTCATGTATTAACAGAGTGTCTCTTATTAACTTATAGATGCAAAGAATCATTGATGCCAGGGCATTTTGGCTAGTTCCACTGACCTTTTCTTTATTATTTTAGGGTAGTTTCATGCATTTTCTTAGTAAATAAGCAAGTTTTGGATGAAAGTACACTTACATCTTGATTCAAGTAAACATTGTGAATTTTGAATGATTTCATGAGAATTATACATGAATTGAATGATAAAATGGATAGTGCATGATCTCATGACTTGAACAGAGCTTTGATGCACTTTATCTGCTTGATTTCAGGACAAACGAAGCAAGGAAGAGCCACGGTAGCAGCCATGTTAGTCTGATTAACGTGACCACTAACGTGGAATGGGAAGAAGCTTGTAGCATTAACGGAAAAAGTGATCGCCAATAACGCCTTCGAAGCCATCATAGCCCACGTTACTTGCCACGTTAACTACATTAACGTGGTAGCTAACGTAGAGGAGAAGCAGAGCTCCAACGTTAGTGGTAAAAGTGAATGTCACTAACGTTCCAAAAAGGCACATTTAGCTACGTTAAGAGTCATGTTAATCCAATTAACGTGAACTCTAACGTGGGAGGAGAAAGCAATCGCCAACGTTAGTGACACTCACCTTTGTCACTAACGTTGGACTAAGCCAATAGTGCCCACGTTAGTGGTCACGTTAAGACCACTAACGTGAAGAGTAACGTGGAGCTAAGCATGATAGGCCAACGTTAATGACACTCACCTTTGTCACTAACGTTGGAGATGGCAATCACCACCACATTAGTGGTCACGTTAATGCAATTAACGTGAGGCACTAACATGGGAAGAAGGGGCGTTTGAAGCATTAGTGTCAAAGGTAAGTGTCACTAACGCTCTCGAAGCTTAGGCATGCCCACGTTAAGGGCCACGTTAGTTACACTAACGTGGATCACTAACGTGGGGAAAAGATGCAAGGAGCAACGTTATTGGAAAAGGTGAATGCCAATAACGTTTGCGAAGGACCAAAAGCCAACGTTAGTCATCACGTTAGTGCCACTAACATTGAAGTTAACGTAAGTCACTAAAGGTTTGGAGCGTTAGTGAAAAAGGTTATCGTCACTAACGTCTTCGAACCCAAATTCACACTTAACGTTAACACCACTAACGTCTTAACTAACTTGCTACCATGCCTGACTCACTTTCTCTCTGCAAGCAAAGCTAAGCCCACTGAATACCGTAACTGCTTCAACTAAAGATCCAAAGACCCATATCCAAGACTTGAAGAGCCAACTAGAAGATCAGAAGAGTAGTATATATAGGAGTAGTTTTGAACTAGTAAGGAGTTTGGCATTTTGGAGAACTACACTCTGTATATTTTACTTTCTCTGCAACTTTTAGATTTAATTTCAGAATGTACTTTTCATTTTCACCTTCCATTTCCAGAGCTATGAACAACTAAACCCCTTTTCATTGGGTTAGGGAGCTCTGTTGTAATTTGTTGGATCAATAATAGTTTTCATTATTCTTCTTCTTTCTTTTCTCTTGATTTTACTAGAAATCTTTCAATCTTCATCCAATTGGATAGTTGTCTTGGAAAAGAAGTTATTCATACTTGGATCTCTTCGAAACCTTGGAAGAGGAATGAAGAGATCATGCTAGAAATGCTTTCTCATGTTGGACCAAATTGGGGTTTGGATGGATATAGTGACATATAATCCTACCAATACTTTGATTTGGGAATGCATATGGTATAATCAGTGACCATACTTCATCTCTTCTCATGAGCAATTAAATCAAGGAATTGGGAAATTATTCAAGTTTAGAGAGATTGGGTTGCCAAGGAATTGGAATCCAATCACTTAAGATTGCCAAGGAGATCAATGAATGCATTGATTGAGGAAGAGATGAGAATGAACTTGATCCGGAGAATACAACATCTCCTGAGGCCAATGAATCCCCCATTTCTGATCTTACCCATTCTCTTTATTATCTGCCATTTACTTTTATGCTCATCTTCCCAAATCCCCATTTAAGATTCTGCAGTTTACCTTTTGCGCTTTACATTCTGCCATTTATTTCCAGCATTTACATTTTCTGCTATTTACTTTTCCGCCATTTAATTTCCTACAATTACTCAACTCAAATTTCTGCTTCGCTCAACTAGAACATTCCTCTAATTAAAGTTGCTTGACCAATCAATCCCTGTGGGATTCGACCTCACTCTATTGTGAGTTTTTACTTGAGGACAATTCGGTATACTTGCCGCAGGAAATTTTGTTGAGAGACAAGTTTCCATGCATCAAGTGTATGGTGCCGTTGCCGGGGATTGATTTTGTATCGACAATGATTAAGTTGGAGGATAACTAGATTGAGCATTTTTTTCTTTTGTTCTGTATTAATTCCATTTGAGTGATTTACTTTCAGTTTCAGTTATTTTCTTTCCTTTATCCGTTACCCATTTGTTGTGTTTTTCGTCATTAATTACAAGTCAGTTAACCAACCCACTAACTGTTTGATATATTGCACCACTCACACTAACAGCATTCCTAACAAGAGTAATTTCTTCATTCAATTTCTTTCTTACTTTTTGCCTTGTTGGTTGTATGACAGGTAGAAGAAGTGGGGCTTCAACTTCCTTTGATTCCGAACCTGAGAGGACCTTCCTTAGATTAAGGAGGGAAGCAAGAGAAAAGGGAGTCGTTGGTGCTGAGGAGGAGGAAGAGTATTTTAAACTGGACATGGAGGAGAATATGGAGAACCACCATGAAGAAGAGGCTCACAACCATGGCAGAGAAGGTCCAGTGAATCATGCTGGGCAAGAGAGAAGAGTTCTAGGCTCTTACATCAATCCAAACCCAGGAAACTGTGGAAGTAGCATCCAAAAGCCAATCATACATGCCAATAACTTTGAACTGAAGCCCCAGCTCATCACCCTAGTCCAAAACAACTGTGCATTCAGAGGAAGTGCCCAAGAAGACCCCAATCAACATCTCACCACTTTTCTAAGGATATGTGATACTGTAAAGTCTAATGGTGTTCATCCTGACACTTATAGACTGCTTTTGTTCCCCTTCTCACTCAAGGATAAAGCAGCTAAATGGCTGAAATCCTTCCCGAAGGAGCGTCTGACAACCTGGAAAGAGGTGGTGAACAAATTCTTGGCAAGATTATACCCTCCTCAAAGAATCAACAGGTTAAGAGCTGAGGTGCAAACCTTCATGCAACAAGATGGTGAAACTCTCTATGAAGCATGGGAAAGGTTTAAGGACTTAACAAGAAGGTGCCCACCAGATATGTTCAATGAATGGGTGCAATTACATATTTTTTATGAGGGTCTTTCTTACGAATCAAAGAAGGCAGTAGACCACTCATCCGGGGATCTCTGAACAAGAAGAAGACCATTGAAGAAGCCATAGATGTCATTGAGATTGTAGTTGAGAATGATTACTTCTATGCTTCTGAAAGGAGCAATACTAGAGGAGTGATGGAGTTGAACAATATGGACGCGCTGCTGGCTCAAAACAAGATGATCACCAAGCAGCTGGCTGACCTTACCAAGAAGATGGAAAGGAACCAGGTAGCAGTAGTCACCACCTCATCAGCAGCTCAAGAAGGAGTGAATGCAGAGGATGAGGGTGACCAGGAACAAGCCAACTACATTGGGAATTCACCTAGGCAGACCCATGATCCATACTCCGAAACTTATAATCCTAGTTGGAGGAACCACCCAAACTTTGGGTGGGAAAATCAACAAGATCAAAGCCAAGATCAGAGATGTCATAACCCTAACAACAATGCAGCTCACCAACATTCCACACAGAGATCATATCAGCACGCACCTAACAATACCTCTCAACATCCATATCAAAACCAAAATGGCCCTTCTCATCCCTCCAATCTCAACTCACCATCATCCGAAGATAGACTCTCAAGGATTAAGACTCTACTTGAAGGCATATGCCAGGAAATCCAAGACAACAAGGTGTTCAAGGAGGAGGTGTGAGCCAATATCAAAATCCAGGGAGACACCATCAAGAGGCTGGAATTTCAAGTGGGATACCTCTCTGAGAAGATTCCCAAACCTACTGACAGCTTCCCAAGTGACACGGAGAAAAACCCGAGAGGTGAAGCAAAGAAAGTGAGATGGGAAGAATGCAAGATGGTCACTATAAGTGATAGGAGACTGAGGAAGAGCTGAACAAACCTTTAGAACACTCTGGAGATACTTCAGCAGAGAAACAAGAAGAGAGTAACCAAGAAACCAAAACTACACAGAAGGAGATTCTGAACCTTAATGCACCTTTTTCCCCAAAGACTCAAGGGTGGTGTAGAAAAGAGAATATACTCAAAGTTTCTCGACATGTTTGCATCTCTCCATGTAAATATACCATTCATCAAGGCTCTCCAATAAATGCCCTCATACATTAAGTGCATGAAGGAGCTGCTGACTAGGAAAAGCTCACTCAAAGGAGGGCAAACAATAGTGATGAATAAGGAGTGCAGTGCTCTCATTCAACCAGAGTTGCCTACAAAAAGAAAGGATCCAGGGAGTTTTCACATCCTCTGTGCCATAGGAGAAACAGTGATTGATAAGGGACTCTGTGATCTGGGAGCAAGCATTAATTTAATGCCTCTATCCCTCATGAAGAAGTTGCAGATCAATGAGCTAATGCCCACAGACATAGTCATCAGGCTGGCTGATAAAACTCAAAAACAAGCAGTAGGAGTGGTTGAAAACGTGTTGGTAAAGGTTGGGAACTACTTCCTTCCCACAGACTTTGTCTATTGGAAATGGAAGAGAGTTACCTCCATCCAATAATATTGGGAAGACCATTCCTAGCTACAGCCAGAGCACTTATAGATGTGGAGCGAGGAGAGCCAATACTGAGGATACACGATGAACAACTTACCTTCAAAGTCTTCAAACCCTCACAAGAAGCAGATCAAGAAAACAAGGAATCAAAGGAGGATCAGAATAAGGCACTGGTGGAAGAAACAAGCACCAAAGCACAAACAATAACCCTGGGAATCCCTTTGGGTGACAAGCAATACAATCAAAAGCCACCACAGCTAAAGGAAACCCAAGAGGAGCTAAAACCACCAGAGTCATATGAGATCAACAACAAAATCTCCCTGGGAAAAGAAGCCACAAGGAGAAGGAGAGCATTAAAAGAAACAATGAAGAAGGCACCAAGGGGATGGAGGAACAAGAAGATCCCTACAGAAGATTTCTCTCTAGAAGATGAAGTGGTATCTGCTTATCTACCACCTATCCCACCTCATCTCCCCATCATCCCATCTCAGCTGCCTCAAGTATACACCATCAGCAAAATTCTGTCCTTGGAACATGTGGAGCTTCTTAACAAAGCCAATGGAGACAGATTCACTGCAAGAGGGGAAGATTTGAAGCACTACCAACCACCCTGACAAAGGCCAAATGTCGAGGTAGCGACGCTAAAAGAGCACTTCGTTGGGAGGCAACCCAACCTAAGGTAGTTTTCTTTTCATGATCATTTCAATAAAAGTTACAAGTAGTTTCCCCTGTATTGTGAGGAGCTAAGTTTGGTGTTTCACACCAAAACAATCCAAGAATGATTGTGTAATTCTAAGTTTGGTGTTTCACCAAAGATTTCAGTTAGAATCACACTACACCTCTTCAATGACAAGTTGCTAGCCCAACCAATCAGGAAAACCACTGAACAATAGTTTAGTTTCTAGTCCATAGTTGTTTTATTAATAAAAGCACATGAGGTTCTCTGCATGTATTCAATCTGTTGCATTAAGCAAGGAACTAAGTTTGGTGTTCACACACCAAATTGAGTTCAGAAATTCACAAGCATACATGCATGCTAACTAGTTTCCAAGTGCTTTGGGAACAAGCAACTTCCAATAACTTTGCAGAAATTCAATCAATCTTCTAGAAAAACGGTGCACCGTGATCCAAGGAGGCGAAGAAGGATGCAAAAGCTATGGATGATGACAACAAAGGGAGAGCCAGAAGTCACCACCAAAAGGTTGTGTTGCTACTTGATTCCATTTGCTTAGGAATGCTCAAATTGGAAGTCTGAATGTGCCCTGTTAATAGTTACTCTTTAGTTTAAGTCACTAGAATCTAGTGTTTGTTTTCTTTACTTTTGTCATATGTGTGTTGGTCCAAGTCACTTGTTTTCACTTTCACCTTGCTTAATTGTATGCTTGTCCTTTAAGGTAAAATAAAAGAAAATGTTATGAAAAACCAGAGTGGGGTTCATCTTATGGAGTAAGTCCTCAAGGTTTGTGGATGGTAATAGATTAGCTAAGTTGGATCACCTATAAGGTATAAGGACACTCATGTGTATTGAATTACATGCTTGAAGCACATTCTATGAGACTATCTAAACAACAAGACCCCAATAAGAAAAAGAGAAAGAATAATAAGAGTTTGAAAAAGAAAGAAAAATAATAAGAAATAAGGCTAGGCACCAAGGGTTTAAATCTTGAGGGATGTGTCTGTGGTGTTCCTGTGCAAAGGATCTGCTTGGATGAATAAGTTCTCTGGAGTGCTTCATCACTTGGTAACTTGGGTTAACTAACCCGGGATTATCAACTGAAAATCCACTATTAAGAGCAACCTTGCTACAGAACATTTAGTGATCCAAAGAGATGCTGGACACCAAGACCTCAAGTAAAAGAAAATAATAAACCATATGCTTGTGGTGTGCATGTATGGAGAAGAGAGACTTGAGGGAGTAAGTCCTTAGGGGTGTTTCAACACCTAACACCTTGAACCAACTGGCTCGGGAGTGTTGGCTGAAAGCTTATTTTAAAGAGTTGCCCCCTCACAGAGTACTTAGCCTAAGAATGTAATAAACCCTGAAAAGAAAGGGATATCAAGGAATAAAGATCTCATAGGATGCAATCAAACAAGTATTCAAGAGCATGATGAGGACCTGGAAACCAGTAAAGGAATGAACCTAAGTTACTATGCATGAAATCCCATAAACCAAGAACTTTACTTCTATAATAAGAACTTGTTTCTCTTGTTCTTTCATTCATCATTCTTATGTTTCAGTACTTGCTTAGGGACAAGCAAACTTTAAGTTTGGTGTTGTGATGCCAGGGCATTTTGGCCAGTTCCACTAACCTTTTCTTTATTATTTTAGGGTAGTTTCATGCATTTTCTTAGTAAATAAGCAAGTTTTGGATGAAAGTACACTTACATCTTGATTCAAGCAAACATTGTGAATTTTGAATGATTTCATGAGAATTATGCATGAATTGAATGATAAAATGGATAGTGCATGATCTCATGACTTGAACAGAGCTTTGATGCACTTTATCTGCTTGATTTCAGGACAAAGGAAGCAAGGAAGAGCCACGGTAGCAGCCACGTTAGTCTGATTAACGTGACCACTAACGTGAAATGGGAAGAAGCTTGTAGCGTTAATGGAAAAAGTGATCGCCAATAACGCCTTCGAAGCCATCATAGCCCACGTTAGTTGCCACGTTAACTACATTAACGTGGTAGCTAACGTAGAGGAGAAGGAGAGCTCCAACGTTAGTGGTAAAAATGAATGCCACTAACGTTCCAAAAAGGCACATTTAGCCACGTTAAGAGTCACGTTAATCCAATTAACGTGAACTCTAACGTGGGAGGAGAAAGCAATCGCCAACGTTAGTGACACTCACCTTTGTCACTAACGTTGGACTAAGCCAATAGTGCCCACGTTAGTGGTCATGTTAAGACCACAAACATGAAGAGTAACGTGGAGCTAAGCATGATAGGCCAACGTTAGTGACACTCACCTTTGTCACTAACATTGGAGATGGCAATACCACGTTAGTGGTCACATTAATGCAATTAACGTGAGGCACTAATGTGGGAAGAAGGGGCATTTGAAGCGTTAGTGACAAAGGTAAGTGTCACTAACGCTCTCAAAGCTTAGGCATGCCCACGTTAAGGGCCACGTTAGTTACACTAACGTGGATCACTAATGTGGGGAAAAGATGCAAGGAGCAACATTATTGGAAAAGGTGAATGCCAATAACGTTTGCGAAGGACCAAAAGCCAACGTTAGTGGTCACGTTAGTGCCACTAACGTTGAAGTTAACGTAAGTCACTAAAGGTTTGGAGCGTTAATGAAAAAGGTTATCGTCACTAACGTCTTCGAACCCAAATTCACACTTAACGTTAACACCACGAATGTCCTAACTAACTTGCTACCATGCCTGACTCACTTTCTCTCTGCAAGAGCTTTCAATCTTCATCCAATTGGATAGTTGTCTTGGAAAAGAAGCTATTCATACTTGGATCTCTTCGGAACCTTGGAAGAGGAATGAAGAGATCATGCTAGAAATGCTTTCTCATGTTGGACCAAATTGGGGTTTGGATGGATATAGTGACATATAATCCTACCAATACTTTGATTTGGGAATGCATGTGGTATAATTAGTGACCATACTTCATCTCTTCTCATGAACAACTAAATCAAGGAATTGGGCAATTGTTCAAGTTTAGAGTGATTGGGTTGCCAAGGAATTGGAATCCAATCACTTAAGATTGCCAAGGAGATGAATGAATGCATTGATTGAGGAAGAGATGAGAATGAACTTGATCTGGAGAATACAACATCTCCTGAGCCCAATGAATTTCCCATTTCTGATCTTACCCATTCTCTTTATTATCTGCCATTTACTTTTATGCTCATCTTCCTAAATCCCCATTTAAGATTCTGCAGTTTACCTTCCGCCCTTTACATTCTGCCATTTATTTCCAGCATTTACATTTTCTGCTATTTACTTTCCCGCCATTTAATTTCCTGCAATTACTCAACTCAAATTTCTGCTTTGCTCAACTAGAACATTCCTCTAATTAAAGTTGCTTGACCAATCAATCCCTGTGGGATTCGACCTCACTCTATTGTGAGTTTTTACTTGACGACAATTCGGTATACTTGCTGAAGGAAATTTTGTTGAGAGACAAGTTTCCATGCATCAATCATCACCAGTGGAGAAGCAAAAAACAAAGAAAAAGACTCAAAGAACACCAAAAAAGTAAGCAATTCTTTGGATAGTATTTTGTGATCAAATTAATTTTGTATTTCTGATTCATACTTATTTTTTCTCCCCAGGACACAATCCAAAAAAGAAAAAAGTCATTGTTGAGGATTCATCTCCTGAGCAAGCTCAATCCTATCATGGGTACAGTACTTTCTAAGCTATATTACCATCTATCATCAAAATTATATTTGTTAACTTGTTCTTTTATTCATGTACTGTCAGATCTGAAATTGGAACTGAAGATTTAGATGAATTCTTAAGGGAAAACAATGAAAAATCTGCTGCACAGGGGTATGTCTTGTTGGGGCGTATATTGTAGATTTTAGGGTGTTTTCTTTGCTAATAATTGTTTCTTGTTTCGCAGGGAGAAGGAAGCTGACCTGCGATCGACGGAAGGTCACTATGTCTCATCTGAAACGTAAGAAACTTTATTTAATAAAATCTTGTTATCCTGATTTAACAGTATGGTATTTTTTGTGAATAACATGTACTCTATTATGTTTAGAATACTGGACGTAAACTTGGGAAGTGATGATCCCTCCTCTCAAGGACACACAGACCAAAGTAGCGTAAACAAACTGGCAGAGAGCATGTAATTTCTCTTTCAAATAACCGTTGCTTCTGTTCTTTTATTACCTTCTACTTTTAATTCTGTATATATTTTTTTTAGAAAAAAAAGCCATTTATTGTTTTATTCGAGAAAAAAAGACAGGAAAAAAAAGTAAAAACTGAAAGTATGTAAGCTCTCAAAAAACAAAGCCTGTCTTTCTTTTGAATGCTTCGGGTGTATTTTTGACTTTCTTAGGGTGTATTTTAGGTTGAGTGGGGTTGAAGAGTCAGCCAGTGAGCCGGCTGAAGAGAATATGATGGTTGTGAGGGAAGAGACACAGTCCGAAGTGCTTGCAATGTGAGTTTTTCAAGAAAATTTCAACCTTATAACCTTTTTATTTTCGGAGGCTTTGTTAACCTTTTATTTTTCTTCTTGTTTAGAGTTCCGATTCAAGTTTGTCTACCATTGTCCCAAACAACCACTATGCTGAAAATTGAAGAAACACCTGAGACAGAAAATGAACCAACCTCTGTGCTACAAATTGAAGGAACTACAAAAGGTAAGAAATAGTCTTGGGTGTGTATTTGGTTACAGTTTGGGTGTATATTGCCCCTGTTGGGGTGTATATTTTCACGATTGATCCCTGACTAGTTTTTTTATAACATGATTAATTTTATGTAACCGTGCAGCACTCCTGAACCCCTCCCCCCAACAACTTGAAGAAAGCACACCCACGCTTCCCCCA
>NC_029785.2:69320718-69340086 GCF_000816755.2 Arachis ipaensis | reverse complement strand
CTTAACCCCCCCCCCCAAACAACTTGAAGAAAGCACACCCACGCTTCCCCCAGCTCCATCTAAAATGTAAGTTCATCAGTGTAAAATCAATGTTTGGTTATCATTCGTATATTCTTATTCTTATAATATGTTATACATGATCACGTAGTAATCCAACCCCAGAAGACACTGCTGCGCTGATGATGATGGCACGGACAGCATCATATGTTCCTAAAACAGATCCGATGCCATCATTCAGCCTTGGCTTGACTGATTCAAGCCAAGAAGAAGTAGCAACGCAGGAGGGAGCATCAACGCAAGATGGAGGGAGGGCAAAAACTCCAGAAACCCCAAAACTGCTAGAACAATTAGGGATCTGGTACAAAAAATTGCAAGTGGTGGGGTGACAACAAAAGAAAAAAGTCTGCAGATTCCAAAGGAGAGCGGCGCGGAGAGTTTCGAGAAGCTTGAAACTCCTACGAGGACGAATCAACATACTTCTGACATGAAAGAGAAATGCTACCTCTGGGCCATACGAGTGAAAAAATACGCAGATGGACTAACTAATGAGTTTGACACCGTCTGCACACTCCAAGCCCAAGATAGATACATTTTATCAAAACTCCACCTTGCATCACTCGCACCTGAAACGCATATAGAAGCTGAGGTAATATTACATTAACATTAATGTTTTTATCACCAAAATTAACTGCAATCCTGATTGATGTAAAATTGATTTCGGCATCTTTTTCTAGATTGTCTCTGCCATGTGCTTCATCCTAAACCAGCAAAAGATTAAAAGGTTTCAAGAAAAAGTATACTGTCTTCCCCCTGATATTGTGGTAAGGGTTGCTTCAACGAATTTTGGGTGTATTTTCTGCATTCCTTCGGGTGTATTTTCTGTCTTAAATCGGGTATATTTTATGTGTTCATTTGGGTGTATTTTCTGTGTTAAATTAGGTGTAAGTTATTTATTCATTTGGGTGTATTTTCTGAATTTGTTTGGGTGTATTTTCTGTATTCATTTTGTGGTTCGCAATTTTTGCAGAACATGGCCCTTGGAAATCATCCACAAGGGGTATTCTTACAGCCTAAAAACAATAAGCCATTCAGGGTAGAAGACTACCTAATGTGTATACCCTTCTTGGACCTTAAAAAATTAGCATCACATCGTTATGTAAGTTTTTATTTCTAAAACTTCTTATTACCATTTTTACTTATGTGCCAAATAAACTAAAACAGTGTTCAATCTGAACATATTTCAAATTTTTGCACCTGTTTGCCATTCACAACATTGGTGTTTATGGTTGGATGATACGAGAAAGCGGAAATTTTATATAGTCGACCTATATCACACGAAATCTCCATCCGATGAGAGAACTGCCCTGAATACATTCATTGTAAGTTGGTTCTATGTTCTGTATTTTAATAGTTGGGTGTATTTCTGTTCAATATAAGGTGTAACTTTGTGCTCCTTTGGGTGTATCCCTTTACTGATTTGTTTTGTGTTTTAAGGGATATGTAATTTCACGAATTAAAGTATGTGCTGGGGGGGCACCTCTGAAGACAAGGGACAAGGACAAGGAAATTGAACCACCATACCTTAACATCTCGGGCCAAAAGACAAGGTATAAATCTTTCACTCTGAAAATTAAACTTTCCTATATGTAATTTGTAATTTATTTTCTTTGTTTTCAGCTATGATTGTACTATCTACGTAATGAAGTGTCTTGAGATATTTCAGCCTGAAAACATTAAAAGGCGGAAGTATGAGTGGGACAATTGGACCTAGATAAATGTGTTTAAAACTAAATAACTCTGTATTACATTACTTAATTAACATGGTTGATTAAACAGAATATTCTTTTTAACTGTAGGACGAGGTGGACCACTTTAGAGTAGAATATGCTTCCCGAATTCTATTCCATGAAATGAATCAAGACAAAGCTGAAGCCATTAGGGGAAGTAATGCAATAAGACTGTCCAAGCCATCCTCATTGTTATTGAGTCCATATTGTCATATAGATTCTAAGGATATTGACACTAATTAATGTAAATGTTATATAGTCTTGTAAAAAATTGAACACATGTTGTAAAAATTTGCCAATTATAATCCAGTTTGTTGTAAAATTTCTTTTCAATAATTAAACTCTCTCTGCTGTATTCAAATTGTCTGAATTACAGGTACTATAATATGAAGGAAAACATCAAACCAAATATACACCCATAACCTGCCATTTTTTACACCCAAAGAAAGTTGAATATACACCCAAACATCTATCTCCCTGATGCTTTATCCCTAAAACCCTAAACCCTAAACCCTAAACACTAAAACCTAAACCTAAACACTAAAACCTAAACCGTAAACCCTAAAACCCTTAAACCCTAAACCCTAAACCCTAAAACCTTAAACCCTAAAACCCTAAACCCTTAAACCATAATAAAAAAAACAAACAATATTTTATAACATAAACAACATATTGTGATAATATATATATGTGTAAAATGTGAAACACAAGAAAATTCACAAAAATACACCAAATGAATAGTGCTTTTACACCCATATTCTGTAACTATACATCCAAAGAGTTATCTACTGCTGCTGGTACCCTGAACTGATAATTCATAACACGTCCTTGATATTGGCTGGAATTTGAATGCACCACTGATGCAGCATCAAAGAGATTTAACTGAATATAACAAACTCACATATTAGCTAAACTATTAATGAGAAAATTAAACTCAATCACCACATATTTAAAGAACATCACTTTTACCTCATTTAAAGCTTTCGTTTTCTTCTTCTTTGTGGCATTTGTAATCTGTTTGTCCAACTTTGAACTAGCCTATTTTTTGGACGTCCTCTTGTTCGAATCCTTGGAGGGCTTTGAAGCTCGTTAACGGATTCCAAGTTGGCATCTTTGTGAGATAAAGAAGATGTCCCCTTCCTTTTGGCTTTCAATGATTCCATCTCAACCATGACGTTATCGTACGCACGGTGCAGAATTGTAGTTAGCTCCTCTGATTCTGATGTAAATTTGCAAATATTTTGGGAACGAAAATCCAATTGGTCAAACCTCTTGCTTCTTGGCTCTAACAGTGGCTCGTCGTGGCTGCTCTTGATGTGTGTGTGTCGCCTCTTTACCTTCTTGCTCCATCGTTCTAGTATATATCTAGGTGACACTTGGCTTACTCGTTCAAAGCTTAACACGCTTAGTACGTGACGGCACAATATCCCTCTTGACTCGAATAATAAGCATTGGCATTTTACCTCGGCTGCTACTGAGTCGTAAGTAACCACAAACTTGTTGAATATTGAGCTGGAAACTTGTTCTCCAACATTGTATACTGAATTGCCTAGAGCAGAATTCGTTTATCTAGTGATGCAATTCGCCTTTCCTCTGAATTGTGCTTGGACTTTCCTAAACTTTTGATGAGTGTACACATCTTGAAACTGAGCTTCAATGGAGGATTTGGTTGCACACGGTATGACCGTATGAAAATCTGCAGCATATGATTCTCTCTCTGCTTGCTCCCTGCTTCTGAGGCAGTTATCGTATTGTTTGACAAATTGAATAAGCGAGCTGTTCCGGGTAATAAACTTGTTAAAAAATGAATACATGCTCTCACTCCTTTGTGTGCTTCTCATCCCTGCCCAGAAGTGGTGATCCAGATAGATTGGAACCCATATATGATGGTCTTCATAAAGATCTGCAGAATACACCCAAACACAGACTATAAATACACCCGAAAAAAATTCAATTTACACCTCTGCTGCAGATTTTAAACAAACATTAACTGAAAGCCACTTGTTGTCTACAAGACCAAAATTCAGCAGAAAATCATTCCAATTCCTATCAAATGAGTCTTTACTATGAGAGTTCCAAACAACTTGGCTCATTTCTTATTCAATTTTTGCATGTCCCTTGTACCCGTTTAATTTGCTTGGAATCTTCTTCATGTTGTGCCAAATACACCAACGGTGAATTGTTGTTGGCATACAAGCCTCTAAAGCCCTTTTCATTGATGCGCATTGATCGGTGAGAAACCCTTTCGGAATATTTCCTCCCATGAAACGAAGCCAACATTGAAATAACCATTTGAATGATTCAATTTCTTTATTTTTCATCAAAGAGCATCCAAGAAGTGTTGACTGACCGTGGTGATTCACCCCGACAAAAGAACCACAAACAAAATTATACCTGAAACAAATTACAATAATGCAGAATGAAAAATCATACTGTACACCTAACAATTGCTTTGTATACACCCAAAAACACCCAATATACACCTCTGCGGCAGATTCATAAAAAAATAATTTAGCATCATAAACAGGGACAGTTTATTACCTGTTTGTATTGTAGGTGGTGTCAAATGAAATAACATCTCCGAAATACTCAAAGGCAACTCTACTTCTTGCATCGGCCCAAAAAGCCAGCTTAATTGATTGATCCTCCTCAAGTTCAAGCTCAAAAAAGAAATTCTGATTCTTCTCTTTCATTCTTAACAAATATTTCCCAAATTTCTTTGCATCTTCTTGTTCAGAAATATTCCGCACTTCTCTCGTAATGTAATTCCTCACATCCTTTTCAATAAAATTTAACTCACAATGACCCTCGGCAGCCGCAACAAATGATTGGTAAGTTTTGCTTGGTCTAATACCAGCCTCCTCGTTATTCTCTATTGTACGACGAATGGACATGCTTAGTTCCCTGTGATGTTTGAGCATCTTTGCTTTACTTGGACAGCAAGGTTGTGAATGATCCAGCATAACCTTTGAAATGATCCAAGCACCAACATCCTTCAATGTGTGTATATAAATTCTTGCAGGACAGTTTAAACCGGCTGTCGAATTTATCTTCTCGGTTGGAGATATTTTAGATTTCCATTTTCCCTCTCTGCTACATGTAATCAATTGATTCTTAATCTCGTTTCCCTTCTTATTTGTGCTCCGAACTCTTGTAGAAAAACCTGCAGCCTTGGCGTAGTTCCTGTAAAATTTTCCAGCATCTTCAAGGGCACTAAAGGTCATTCCAACCTTGGGAACAAACTGGTAATCAACAACAGAGAGAGGCTGCAGAATACACCATGTCAAAAACTAAAAATACACCCAATCATGTCTGATCTAATACACCCGAACGACAACAACTCAACTAAAATAACAAAAAGAGCCATAAACTGTAAATACACAGGCTGCAGAATACACCATGTCAAAAACTAAAAATATAGCCAATCATGTCTGATCTAATACACCCGAACAACAACAACTCAACTAAAATAACAAAAAAAGCCATAAACTGTAAATACACCCATAGTTCCCCTTAAAATACACCCAAAAATTCTGATCTACACCCGAGCGTCTGCTATAAATTACAGATAATTAATCAAAACTAATACATTACATTTAATCCACAAATTTATATTCACGCGTTAATTTCACAGTCAATGTTCACGAATTATTCAGCTAGACAATGATATACGAATAACTGTAACAAAATTCAGAGTAATCATAATTAGCTGAATGTAAATCAAACTTCAGGAACTTCGTTAGATTCAAATTCAAAATCTACTTCGCCCTGATTCAGCTGACAATCTGAGGTTGAATCATCCATTATCTTCAAAACGAGTTCAAACTTTGATTTTAGAAACCAGAAAATAAAAAAAAATGAAGCTGGAGTTACAGAGAGAGGAACTGACGTCAATGACGAAGAACAAACTAGTGATAAAGGAGGGGGAGAGAACGATCGAAAAGGAAGGGGAAGACGCGCGAGAAGAAGAACGAAGAAATTTGGCAAGAAGGAGAACGAAGAAGGAAACGAAATCTTTTAAAATTGGTAGTTATATATTCGCAGGATCTGCTATATAGCGCGTGTAAGCTACGTAACACTAGGAGCGCATTTTGGGGGTAAGGGGTTAATTGGACTTGTAAGGCTTACAAGCCTTAATCGCTTGTATGCAAAGAAAGAATTTCTGTAAATTTAAATGTTACTAAGATTTATCTTTTATATTATTATATTATAATTATTTAAAAATAAGAAGATTAGAGTATATTAAAAAATTATATCTTCATTGCTTTTTGTCAACAATTATTTTAGCTTTTTTTATTGTTTTGTTTTATAATTTCATCCACTTTCAATTTTTTTCCCAACGTAGATATGGTTATTGGTCTTGGAAAATTATTAAAGATATTAATATCTTAAATGTGTAATATATACCCAATTTGTTCCTTTACTTAGTTTAATTTTTTTCGAAGTATTACCTAAAACTAAAAAAGAAAATATTCATATGCAATTGTTTTCATGTGAAATTGATAGTTGAAAGCCATTAGATAATTTATTCAAAATTTTAAACATGTCAAATTATCTAAGGATTCTTAACTAATAATTTTATATGATAATAACTACATATAAGTTTTCACCAACCAAAAATAATAAAAATAGGTTAGGATGTAGCAATAATTTAGACGTCTCTAGAAATGCTCCTTCACCGTCAAATGATGTATCAATATTTAATTTGTATATAGTGTAAACTCATAATCAAATTAAAAAAAAATTTCTACTCATCTATTGCACGAATAATCTAAATATGTAAAATATTTTGAAATTAAAAATAATAAATATTTATTTATTTAAATAAATATTGATAAATTTAATATTTGATAAATATTATGTATTTTATTCAGTGTAACACATATTAGATGATTAATATTTTTCGTTGTATTTATGTCCTCTTTCTCTGTTTTTAATAATTTCGCCCTTCTTGAGTAGTCCTCCGCTCCCTCTCCTCCCCTAAAAGAAAATAAGACTAAAGTGATTAATTAAAAAAGAACAAATTAAGTATATATTATACATTTGAGATAGAAAAAATTTAGGGAACCAATTTCATTATAAGTCAACTAAGTCAATCTTTTTTATTTTTAATTTTAAAATTTAAAAAATTAAAATAGTGGAGGTTTTGTTTTTTTTATATCTGATTTATTTTTCAACTAGTTAGTTTTAAATTGGCTTTTTCTTAGTTAGTTTTCTAACAAAACTGTTTGAGATATAATTTCATGTCTTTGTCTTAAAATACTTATCCAAAACCAATACTTGTACCTATGTTGAACAAATATTGAAAGGAGACAAAATTATAAAACAAAACAAAAAGAACTCTTTTATTATTATTATTTTTTATTATTTTTTAGACATTTTTTTTGTTTTCTACGGTACTCCCTAGTTCGACAGGCCAATGACTAATCTGCCACGGTACTAATTACACTACAAAAAAAAGGGTTTAAAATGGCATTGATATTACGGCAGTTTTAAAGAACCGCCGTAATATCCGGACATTATGGCATTTGGTTGCTACCATAATTACCTGTTTTTGGTGGCGGTTCTGGTGATTATGGCGGTTTTGAACCGCCATTTCACACGTATATAAAACAAAAAAACTGCAACCCTAGCTCATTAAACGAAACACATCTCATACAACGCTCTCGATCTCCCTTCTCTCTCTCCTTCATCTCCTCTGTGTAATTTACTGTTCAACCAGACGATCTCAGATCTTGGATCTTGGATCTTCCTTCCTTACATCTGCCGTCGACACTGCTTCCAAAGCCGACAAGATTATTTTCGTAACCTTACCCCCTCTCTTCTCTCTCTCTCTCTCTCTCTCTCTCTCTCTCTCTCCCTGATCTCAAATCTAGTGCCAATGTCTTTAGTAGCTTCTGCTTTATGTGATTTGTAGTTGAGGTAGTGCCAATTTTGATTCGGAAGAAACTTTTGAAAGTGATGAGGAGCAATTTGATTGAGAAAGCTGTTGTTCAGGTGAGTGGTTACTGCCTAACTCCAATATGCATGTGCTATTGAGAAAACTGGGATGAAGTTTATTCACTGTTTTGCTACATTGATTAGGTCTTTGAAGGTACCTCTGGGATTGACAATAAGTTACAACTGTGCAATTTACTGGAGAGGTATAACTTGTTTTTATTATTGTCTACTTTAGCTTGATGTCCATGTGAAATTGAGTTTGCAAATTCATTGAATTTACTGTCTTTGATTTTTGCTCTCTGCAGTTTACTTCTTAGATGACCCTTTCTTCTGATTGCTCATTTTTGTAAAGAGAATCTGTTGTCCTTTGTATTCCTCTTCTGCTGTCTAATTTTCTCTTTAATCCCAAAACAAAAAAAAAATCATTGAGAAGCCTTGTTGGTTTTTTTGTATCCAAGTAACTACTTTTACTTTCACACTTGAATCCAATGAGCAAAGTAAGAAAAGGTATGCAACAACAATCTAAACACACAAAAAGACTTCATTTCTGAAATGCAGTCTAATTTTCTTCTTTCATAAGGATAGGTGAATTGAATAGCTATACTTTTGATAAAAATAAATGAATTCAGCTTTCTATTGCAAAATGGCTCGCGAACTTTTCTTTGATAAATTGGTAACTATCACTTGCTGTGTATGAAATCTATTTTGCATGTTTTAGGAAATCTAACTGCATCGGACTTATTTCATAGTTTAATATTGTAATATTTATGTTTGGATTAGCTTTAGTTCTTTCTAAACTATTTATTAAAAATGCATAATAAAGTGTAATTAAGATATGAAAAAGGAGTTTTTATTAGTGGTTTTAATTTTCCCCTGCTCAATTTAACGAGTGATTGAGTTCACTAAGAAATTAGTTGCTGTATTTAAGTCTTTGGCAAACTTTCTGTGTATTATATGTATTGACTGCATCGACCAAATGGAAAGAAAAATTAAGAATAAGAGTTTAAGCTTAACTTGGAGTTGTTTTTCATAAAAATCAACAATAAATGACATAAAAACTTGCTTATGCTAGGCCTCAGTTTCTTCCACTCCACTGTTTACTTAATAGTAAAAGAAAATGTTAGTGTAGTACCTAGAGACACAAAAAATATAAGTTGCTGCATTGACAGCTTTCTTTCATTTTGAAGTCTTTGGCAAACTTGCTGGCTTTTATATCTATTACATGCATACATCAACCAAATCAAAATAAAAATTAAGAGCACAGGCTTAGCTGAGGTTGTTCTTACTTCATAAAGTACAACAACAGATAAGGTCAAAAAAGTATAGTGTTGTGAAGAGCATAAATCTTACAAAAGTAAAATCACCTATGGATTCTTGACTTCAGGCAGGTGGTGAGGTTAGATTCTAAATACCAATTACCTTTATTTTTTCCCCTTCTCTGGAAATATGGTTTTGCTGTGGTGCATGATATTTGAATAAGGTATTCTGTATGGAATCTACTTTATTTTTCATTTTTCTTGTTTAGATAATAGCTAGACTTAAAAACCAAAATCTTTCCTCTTTCACAATTTCTGTTTTATTTTCATTTCATATATTATGGCATAGATATTCATGGTGAGAAAATCTGTTTGCATCTGCATTCTCTGATTTTGAGATTTTAGATAAAAAGAAAATTAAACAAGTTTGGTTCTAAAATAGAGATATTTTGCATTGTTAAATTATTTGATTCTTTATATAATTTTATTTCTCCTAATATATATGTACTGTGTAAATTATATATATGTTTTTTGTCATGAGACAATTAACAAGGAGGACCTCTTATTTATTGTGGTGGCTTAATAACTTTCACAGATTAAAATAAATAGTTAAGTAAGTTCTGAAAATACACTAAATTATGCTGTAAAAGAATATAAGAAATTTGTGTTTAGTACTGTGCTATACCACGTTGTTAACTGATCTTATTTTAACTGCTAATGCACTCCAGCTCAAGATGAAAAATGGAGATAAGATCTTAGCTGTTGAACATGTGGATGGAGGTGGTGTTGCAGCACTTAGCTTTTAGCACTTAGCTTTGCAAGTCAATTGTTGAATGCTTAAGTTAATTACTCAATGTGCTTATATTGTTCTGGCATTCATGAGTTATGATTCTGAAATTGTGTATGCTTATTATTATTTGCTATTTTATTCTTCATACCTCAAAATCTCTCTTCGTTTTCCATTTCTTTCTTCTCCACTCATTTAACAGTATTTTATTTTATTTTTTACAAAAGTACCAATATTTTCACTTATTGGATAATTTAAAATCTTTGTATGTTTAATTAATTACTGTAATAATTCTCACCCACACTACTAATCTATTTTTATGTGAAACAGGTTTTAGATTTTCTTCAATTCTTGCTGCTAGCTACTTTACTTTGAAAGCTTCAAGTTTTAATATTTGCTGGAAAAGAAAAAAGAAGGAAAATTATCATTTGAAAGAGGTAATTATAATTTTTCTTATATTTTCTTTTAGAATACTATTTAACTAAGTTTTTAATATCGTTTTTAACCATGCTATATATGCTTTATTGAATAAACTTCCAAAATTGTGCTGAGACATTTTATTACTTGGTTTTCTATGCAAGTAAATAAAGATTTTGTTACTTGGTTTCCTACGCAGGTAAATAGAAAAGTGATCATTTTTTGCTAATATTGAGCAGTATTTGTGGATATAATAACTAATATGTTGTTCTATCATAATAGCTTATGAACCCAGACATTATGAATACTGTGCATGAGGATTTGAGATACTTAGCAAGGGGTCCATCACGATATGCCAAGAGGTTTTCTACATTTAGTATCAATGGGTTCTCCTTTCGAACTACCAATCGAGACAATGGGTTAAAGACCCCGAATAGTGGAGTTTTCTTAATGTCTTCAACTCCTTGTGTTGCTAGCGCTAGTGATTCTAATGTTAGGAATGCTGATTTGTCATATTATGACAAATTAGAAGATATTATAGAACTAAAGTACAATGGCCAATTTCGGGTTACTTTATTCAAATGTAAATGGGCTGACACCACTAGAGAACGGGGATGTAGAAAGGATAGTTGGGATTTTACTTTTGTTATTTTTTCACGAGTAATACACAGTGGTGACCGAGAGGAGGATGATCCATATATTGAAGCCTCACAAGCTCGAATGGTGTATTTTGTCAATGATGAAGTGAATAAAGATTGGAGTGTTGTCGTGCATTTGAAGCCAAGAGACTCATATGATATGGGGGGAAATGAAGATGATGAAGCATGTGAGGATGAGCCATGGTTAGAGCAAAACTTGGATTCTTTATTTGAAAATGGTGATAATCTATCATTGTTAAGAGATGAGGTAGATGATGAAGTACTAGATGATGACATTGGAGAAGACGAGCACATATCGGAATAGTTAGTAGGTTAAATTAATTTATGGTATGAAATTTATATTTAAGTTTTTATTTAGTTATAATTCACATTTTATCTATACTTATTAATTATTTTATTTCCAACTACTAAGATTTGATCCACATTTTATTCTATATTTATTAATTATTTATTTCATCTATTATGCAGTTATGCCAAAGCAAAAGAGGTACAAGAATCTACTTAAAGCAGCAGCAGCAGCTGCAAATTCTTCACAAGACAAGTCTAAAGCTTATTTTTTTCCTAGTAAGAAGATTACTAAAACTCTAAAGCTTATTTCTTTGCCATTATTTAGTTATATTTGATGGTTATAATATATATTCTTTGTTATAATATTGAAGGCTCGATTTTGCTTCAAAGTGAGTGATAACTTGGCCAAACTATTTTTGCTCCAATCGCTTGGCAAAGAATGGAGGGAACATAGGATAAAGTTTTGGAATGATTTTTATGATCCGAGGTTGAGTAAAACCGAGATCATAAATAATGCACCAAAAGATATTGCTCCTGATCAATGGGCTTTATTCGTAGAATATTGTTTGAAGCCTGAAACTCAGGTAAGTACTTACTCTCCTAGTTAAATGTTGTCCTTTTTTACAGCCTTTGGAATATATATAATTATTAGGCATATCCACTAAAAAGCCTTATATGAAGCAGATATTATTGCTGCCTGCTCTTGTATTTTATTTTATATAGAGTTGGTAATGAACCAATGATAGCTTCTCATGCATTAGTGCTGCACTCTTTTGCTCTCTTAAAACCATTATTATTGTTATTATTATTATTTTCTTGGATCTCTTTTTATAAGCTTTGTTATATGTTGAATGCATATTTGCCTCTATTTAATTGTGTCCAAATTTAACTTGCAGAAACTTTGTAAGAGGAATCAAGAAATTCGGCAAAAACAAATAATTCCTCATACTTCAGGTGCTAAATCAATTGCAAGAAGAAGGGCTGAATTGGTAATCAATTAATTCATGCATATCTAATCTATCTCAAATATAATGCATGCATCATCTCTTAATTTTCTGCATATCTAATCTATCTCAAATCATAATTAGACGAATGATATATACATGATTGAAGTTAGCAGCCTGCTATTTTTTGATCGAGTCTTTCTACTTTTCTTAAATTTTAGACGGAAGAGACGGGAAAAGAAGTTAGTAGTGTTCAAATGTGGGACATTACTCACATGAAAATAGATGGAAGTTATGTTAATGAAAAAGGCTAAAGAAATAGCGGTAAGACTAAAGTGCAATAAGTAACTTGTTTGTATTTCTTTTTCTTTCTTTTTTATAAGATAATACTATTTTGATTCTTTCTCTTTCTTTTTATATATGTAGGAGAAGATTGAAGCACATAGTAGCCAACAACCGATGAAAATCAACTGTTAATTCTCCTCTTGATCCTCTTGGAGTTGTTTTTGGGTAAGAGCACCCTGGTCGTGTTCGAGGTTTAGGTATAGGAGCTGTTCCAACAATTGCTTTCAAGAACAATACTACAAGGATTAGTCAAATGAATTTAGGTTCTTCAAATGATGCTGGCACATCATCTACTTGTGGTCCAAATGTGCAAGAAGAGTTAGATACCGTTAAAGAGCAATTGCAAGCGCTAGTCTCCTATATTGCTTCTAAAGAAGGAGGTCAAATTCCAATACAATTGGCTGGAATGTTTCCTACTCAACAAGTTTCACAGATATAAATACGGTTATCCTCTTTTTTTTTTCCTTTGCTTATCTTCTTCAGTTTTTTTCTTAGGTTCGTAGTAAGGAAATCCTATAGCTATTTATGGATTAATTGTTGAAATTCTTTTATAATTGCTGAAATTCTTTTATAATCGTTCCTCAGTTCATAGTTATATAGGAGTTATCTCACCTGAATTTGGTTCATAAAATCTTTGTAGCAATGATATTACTATTGACTTTTCACTCCCACTTTCTCCAACTAGTGCCACTGTCTGAATTTTCATCAACACAATCAAATCCTTAGATTCTTTCTTAACAAATGTAAATTACATTGAACTAGTGTATTAATTGGTTCTAAGATACCTATCCTGAATGAATGGTTAAGGAAAGATATGTGAAAATATATGAACATTAGGCCTAGTTGGATACTTGAAAGTGACATGGTTGAATTTAATCTCTCCCTTCACATCTTGCAATGTGATTCCAGACTTATCACAGAAAGAAGCAACTGTTCTGATATTCCCTACTGCATCATTTGCTACTTGACTTGCTTCCTCATATTATTTCTATTGAATATAAGAAACATTAACATTGGTTAAATTGATAACTTAGTTGATTCATAAGCACAAAATAATTTAACATATATAATTAATTAAGGAAATAATAGTTGTAACATTTTTTGTGTGTGTTTTCTTTTCTTTTCTTATAAATTAAATCAGACCTAAAATATATATCAATATATGCCTTTTTCTTGCATTTCTTGTACTCATAATAATTATATTTTTGTTGTAGGGATTGGATCAGGAGAGTGAGATTCCATCACCAAAAGAGTTAGGAAGTAGGTCTTCTAGAGCAAGCAACAAGGAAGCATGACCTTGCATGATATATTAAGACGTATATTAAGGATTATATGTTAAGACGTATTATTGAAAAATGTTACTTTGATACTTTATTTTTGGAATATGACATTTCAATTATGACTTGAATTATGACTTTTGGATCATGTATGAATTAAAAATCATCTTATGATGTTTGATTTATAGTTATGCCTTTTGGTTATTACGAGATTTTTAAGTGAGTTTCGAAAATATCACTTTAAATTGGTGGTTTCAATATTATTTTAAAAAGCATAAAATTGTCATCATAATTAGGTACAAACGGCGGTTAGAAACCCCATTTTAAATGAAAACGATGCCATTATACGTTGGTAAAAATGGCGGTTAAAAACTGCTATTTTAAACGAAAATGATGCCATTATAATCTGGTAAAAATGGCGGTTATAATGGTAAAAACGGCGGTTATAGCCGCCATTTTAAACAATTCAAAAACTGCCATTTTATATGGAAATAATGGAGGTTACAAACCGCCATTTTAACCCTCAAAAAACCGCCGTAATAACCAGAATGGCACCCAGAATAACGGCATTTTTTGGAGGCGCCATTTTTAGTAATAATAGTGGTTCTAACCGCCGTAATTATCAAAAATAATCGCCATTTTAACCCTATTTTTTTGTACTGAAAATTTTATTTAAGAGTTCACTGTAACACCCTAACTATCAAAGCTCACGCTTCCGGCTGCGCAACTCTGATAGCTCGGACATTGCGACGACTCTTATACTATTTAATACTAAAATATGAGCCTGTTTAAAACTTTAAACCGCAATACCGCTCCAAAATACTTTCGTTCGGTGACGTACATATATATATATATATATATATATTACAAGCATTAACCAATACAATTCCTATCCCTCTGACAGAATGTATAAAGATAAAGGTGAGAAAACAATAAATAATAAACCCTTCGTGACTTCAGCGTCCATATCCTGAAAAGGGAAATTTGTAGGGGGATGAGAACATCATCCTCGAAAGGTTTCTCAGTAGAGGGTTTTTGAGAATTACTATAATAGGATACGCGAGATAAAAATCATTTTAGTGATTGATGAGCGGATAATTTATACGCTTTTTGGCATTATTTTTAGTATGTTTTTAGTATATTTTAATTAGTTTTTATTATATTTTTATTAGTTTTTATTTAAAAATCACATTTCTGGACTTTACTATGAGTTTGTGTATTTTTCTGTGATTTCAGGTATTTTCTAGCTGAAATTGAGGGACCTGAGCAAAAATCTGATTCAGAGGCTCAAAAAGGACTGCAAATGCTGTTGGATTCTGACCTCCTTGCACTCAAAGTGGATTTTCTGGAGCTACAAAAGCCCAATTGGCGCGCTCTCAATTGCGTTGGAAAGTAGACATCTTGGGCTTTCCAGCAATATATAATAGTCCATACTTTAATCGAGATTTGATGGCCCAAATAGGCATTCCACGTCAGCTCAAGAATTCTCGTGTTTAACTCCAAAACTGGCACAAAAGCTGGAGTTAAACGCCCAAACTGGCACAAAAGCTGGCGTTTAACTCCAAGAAAAGTCTCTACACATGGAAGCTTCAATGCTCAGCCCAAGCACACACCAAGTGGGCCCGGAAGAAGATTTCTGCATTAATTACTTATTTTTGTAAACCCTAGGCTACAAGTTTTCTATAAATAGGACCTTTTGCTATTGTATTTGTATCGATCTTTGATAAGTCTTATGCTATCTTAGACACGTTTGGAGGCTGGCCATTCGGCCATGCCTAGACCTTGTTCTTATGTATTTTCAACGGTGGAGTTTTAAGATGTGGAGCTCTGCTGTTCTTCAAGAATTAATACAAAGTACTATTGTTTTTTTATTCAACTCAAGTTTATTTCTTCTCCAAGATATTCATTCGTTCTTCAACTTGATGGATGTGATGATCCGTGACACTCATCATCATTCTCACCTATGAGCATGTGCCTGACAACCACCTCTGTTCTACTAGCAATGGCTTGAATGCGTATCTCTTGGGTTTCTAATCTAAGATTGGAACCTTCGTGGTATAGGCTAGAATTATTGGCGGTCATTCTTGAGATCCGGAAAGTCTAAACCTTGCTTGTGGTATTCCGAGTAGGATCTGGGAAGGGATGACTGTGACGAGCTTCAAACTCACGATTGTGGGGCGTGTGACAGACGCAAAAGGATTAATGGATCCTATTCCGACATGATCGAGAACCGACAGATGATTAGCCGTGCGGTGACAGCGCATTTGGAACGTTTTCACTAAGAGAACGGGAAGTAGCCATTGACAACGGTGATGCCCAACATAAAGCTTGCCATGGAAAGGAGTATGAATGATTGGAAGAAGGCAATAGGAAAGCAGAGGTTCAGGAGGAACAAAGCATCTTCATACGCTTATCTGAAATTCCAACCAAAGAATTACCTAAGTATCTCTATCTTTATTTTATGTTTTATTCATCTTTTAATTATCAATTCTTCATCACCATCTGAATTCGCCTGACTGAGATTTACAAGGTGACCATAGCTTGCTTCAAGCCGACAGTCTCCGTGGGATCGACCCTTACTCACGTAAGGTATTACTTGGACGACCCAGTGCACTTGCTGGTTAGTTGTGCGGAATTGTGACAAAGTGTAATTCACATTTGAGAGCTCGAAGTCCTTTGGCACCATTGTTGATGATCACAATTTCGTGCACCACGTTTTTGGCGCCGTTGCCGGGGATTGTTCGAGTTTGGACAACTGACGGTTCATCTTGTTGCTTAGATTAGGTACTTTTCAGAATTTTTTTCAGAATTTTTAAGAATGAATTCTAGAGTTTCAAGGTGATGTTCTTAGCATCACAAAAGCTGATTGATTCTCATCAATTTAGCTACCGAATGTAATGTTCTACTGAAGCTTGGCCAACCATGTCTAATCTTTTTAGACTGAAGCTTTAGACTAACATTGCATGATTCCTGGAATTCTTATTGAAAGTTTTGATTCTCTTTATTTTCTTTTTCCATATAAGTTTCGAAAATCACAAAAAAATTTATATAATCATAAAAATCAAAAATATTTTATGTTTCTTGTTTGAGTCTAGTATCAATTTTTAAGTTTGGTGTCAATTGCATTCTTCTTGCATTTTTCGAAAACATGCAATATGTTCTTCATTAATCTTCAAATTGTTCTTGATGACTTCATTGCTCTGATCTTTAAATTCTCTTGTTTTGTGTGTTTTATTGTTTTTCATATGCATTCTCAATTTCTTAGTGTCTCTTATATAAAAATTTTTAAATTTGGTGTCCTGCATGCATTGTTTGTTTGATTTGAGTTTCCTAAGATTAATTATATTTTGATTATTTCTCATCATTGAAAAATTCAAAAAAAAAAAATTTCTCAAAACTATGTCTTTTCTAGTCAATAATACAGAGAATTGAAGATTCAGAACATTCAGCAGAGGAATCAAACAGAAAAAGCTAGGCGTTCAAAACGCCCAGTGAAGAAGGAAAACTGGCGTTTAAACGCCAGCCAGGGTACCTGGCTGGGCGTTTAACGCCCAAAAAGGTAGCATTTTGGGCGTTAAACGTCAGAATGGATGTCATTCTGGGCGTTTAATGCCAGGATGACACTAGAGGGAAGATTTTATTTTTAATTCAAATCTTTTTCAAATTTTCATAATTTTTCAAAATCAAATCTTTTTCAAATCATATCTTTTCAATCATATCTCTTCAAAATCAATTTCTTTCCATTTTTTATTATTATTTTCGAAAATCCTTGTTATAATTAATGATTTACTTCAAATTTTCTAGTTGTTACTTACCTATTAAGAAAGGATCAAAAGTTTTAATTCTAGAATCATATCTTTTAATTTCTTTTTAGTCAAGTAATCAACTTTAATTTTAAAAACTTTCTCTTTTTAGTTTGATTTTCAATCATATCTTCTCAATCATATCTTTTCAATCACATCTTTTTCAAAATTTACTCTCAATCATATCTTTTTGATTTCTAATTTCAAATTTTTTTTTTCAAAAATCACTTAATTTCTTTCCCAATCTTAATTTTCGAAAATCTCAATCAAATTTTCAAAATTTCTTTTAATTATTTCAAAATCTTCTTAATTTATTTTCGAAAATTCTTCCCCTCTTCTCACATCCTTCTATTTAAGGGACTATCACTCCTCCTCAAGGTGCAATTCGAACTCTATCCTTCTTTATATGTTCGAATTCTCTTCCATCTACCTCCTCCTTCTATTCTTCTTTTCCTCTGACACCTCAAGGAATCTCTATACTGTGACATAGAGGATTCCCTACTTTCTTGTTCTCTTCTCTTTCATATGAGCAGGAATAAAGATAAAGGCATACTTGTTCAAGCTGATCCTGAACCTGAAAGGACCTTGAAGAGAAAGCTAAGAGAAGCAAAAGCATAATTCTCTTTAGAGGGCCTAACAGAGCTCTTCAAAGAAGAAGAAACCATGGCAGCCGAAAACAACAATGCCAACAATGCAAGGAAGGTGCCTGGTGACTTTACTGCACCTACTCCCGATTTCTATGGGAGAAGCATCTCAATCCCTGCCATTGGAGCAAACAACTTTGAGCTTAAGCCTCAATTAGTTTCTCTAATGTAACAGAACTGCAAGTTTCATAGACTTCCATTGGAAGATCTTCATCAGTTCTTAGCTGAATTCTTGCAAATCTGTGACACTGTCAAGACCAATGGGGTTGACCCTGAAGTCTACAGACTTATGCTTTTTCCTTTTGCTGTAAGAGACAGAGCTAGGACATGGTTGGACTCACAACCTAAAGAAAGCCTGAACTCTTGGGAAAAGCTAGTCAATGCCTTCTTGGCAAAGTTCTTTCCACCTCAAAAATTGAGCAAGCTTAGAGTGGAAGTCCAAACCTTCATACAGAAGGAAGTTGAATCCCTCTATGAAGCTTGGGAAAGATACAAGCAATTAATCAGAAGATGTCCTTCTGACATGCTTTCTGAATGGAGCATCATATGAATTTTCTATGATGGTCTGTCTGAACTATCCAAGATGTCATTGGATAGCTCTGCTGGAGGATCTCTTCATCTGAAGAAGACGCCTGCAGAAGCTCAGGAACTCATTAAAATGGTTGCAAATAACCAATTCATGTACACTTCTAAAAGAAATCCTGTGAATAATGGGACAAATCAGAAGAAAGGAGTTCTTGAGATTGATACTCTGAATGCCATATTGGCTCAGAATAAAATATTGACCCAACAAGTCAATATGATTTCTCAGAGTCTGTCTGAAATGCAAGCAGCAACAGGCAGTACTAAGGAAGCTTCCTCTGAAGAAGAAGCTTATGATCCTGAGAACCCAGCAATGGAAGAGGTGAATTACATGGGAGAACCCTATGGAAACACCTATAATCCTTCATGGAGAAATCATCCAATTCTCTCATGGAAGGATCAACAGAGACCTCAACAAGGTTTCAACAACAATAATGGTGGAAGAAATAGGTTTAGCAATAGCAAGCCTTTTCCATCATCTTCTCAGCAACAGATAGAGAACTCTAAGCAAAGCCACTCTGACTTAGCAACCGTTGTCTCTGATCTAATTAAAACCACTCAAAGTTTCATGACTGAAACAAGGTCCTCCATTAGAAATTTGGAGGCACAAGTGGGTCAGCTAAGTAAGAAAATTACTGA
>NC_029785.2:69234616-69320704 GCF_000816755.2 Arachis ipaensis | reverse complement strand
AAGTTGCTAAGTACCTTGGAGCAATCATGAAGCTAAATGCCAAGTTGTTTGGTAATGAGACTTGGGAGGATGAACCTCCATTGCTCACCAAAGAACTGGATGACTTGACTAGGCAGAAATTACCTCTGAAGAGACAAGATCCTGGAAAATTCTCAATACCTTGTACCATAGGCACCATGACCTTTGAGAAGGCTCTGTATAACCTAGGGTCAAGCATAAACCTCATGCCTCTCTCTGTAATGGAGAAGCTAGGGATCATTGAGGTTCAAGCTGCAAGAATCTCACTGGAGATGGCAGACAATTCAAAGAAACAGGCTTATGGACTTGTAGAGGATGTCTTGGTAAAGGTTGAAGACCATTACATCTCTGCTAATTTCATAATCCTAGAGACTGGGAAGTGTATGGATGAATCTGTCATCCTTGGCAGACCCTTCCCAGCCACAGCAAAAGCTGTGATTGATGTTGACAGAGGGGAATTAATCATTCAACTGAATGAAGACTCCCTTGTGTTTAAAGCTCAAGGATATCCCTCTGTCACCATGGAGAGGAAGCATGAAGAGCTTCTCTCAATACAGAGTCAAACAGAGCCTCCACAGTCAAACTCTAAGTTTGGTATTAGGAGGTCACAACCAAACTTTAAGTTTAGTGTTGAACCCCCACATTTAAACTCTATGTTTGGTGTTGGGAGGTTCCAACATTGCTCTGAACATCTGTGAGGCTCCATGAGAGCCACTGTCAAGCTATTGACATTAAAGAAGCGCTTGTTGGAAGGCAACCCAATTTTTACTTATCTATGTTAAATTTCTATTTTCTTTTGTTATTTTATGTTTTCTATAGGTTGATGATCATGTGAAAGTCACAAAAACAATTAAAAAAGAAAAAACAGAAGGAAAAAAAGTATGAAAAATAGAACACCCTGGAGGAGAAACTTACTGGCGTTTAAACGCCAGTAAGGGTAGCAGAATGGGCGTTAAATGCCAGAAATGGGCAGCAGCTTGGCGTTTAACGCCAGGATTGACAGCAAGGGGCGTTTTGCACACCACATGATGCAGGGATGAGAAATCCTTGACACCTCAGGATCTGTGGACCCCACAGGATCCCCACCTACCCCACCTCTCTCTTCTTCACCCTTTCACCAATCACCTCAATACCTCTTCCCCAAAAACACCGCTCACCTATCAAATCCCACCATTCTCTTCACCATTCACATCCATCCTTCATAAAACCCCACCTACCTCACCATTCAAATTCAAACCACTTTCCCACCCAAACCCACCCATAATGGCCGAACCATACCCCCCTCTCCACTCCTATATAAACCCATATTCACTCCTTCATTTTCACCCAACATACACACTACCTATCCCCCTTGGCCGAAATACTAAGCCCCCTCCATCTCCTCTATTTCTTCTTCTTCTACTCTCTTCTTTCTTCTTTTGCTCGAGGACGAGCAACCTTCTAAGTTTGGTGTGGTAAAAGCTAAAGCTTTTTTGTTTTTTCATAACCATTTATGGCACCAAAGGCCGGAGAAACCTCTAGAAGGAGGAAAGGAAAGGCACAAGCTTCCACTTCCGAGTTATGGGAGATGGAGAGATTCCTCTCAAAGGTGCATCAAGACCACTTCTATGAAGTTGTGGCCAAGAAGAAGGTGATCCCCGAAGTCCCTTTTAAGCTCAAAAATGGCGAATATCTAGAGATCCGACATGAGATCCGAAGAAGAGGTTGAGAAGTTCTCACCAACCCCATTCAACAAGTCGGAATCTTAATGGTTCAAGAGTTCTATGCCAATGCATGGATCACAAAGAACCATGATCAAATTGTGAACCCGGACCCCAAGAATTGGCTTACAATAGTCCGAGGGAAATACTTAGACTTTAGTCCGGAAAATGTAAGGTTGGCATTCAACTTGCCCATGATGTAAGGAGATGTACACCCAAACACTAGAAGGGTCAACTTTGATCAAAGGTTGGACCAAGTCCTCATGGACATCTGTGAAGAGGGCGCTCAATGGAAGAGAGATTCAAGAGGGAAGCTGGTTCAACTAAGAAGGCATGACCTTAAGCCCGTGGCTAGGGGATGGTTGGAGTTCATCCAACGCTCAATCATTCTCACTAGCAACCGGTCTGAAGTTACTATAGAACGGGCTATAATGATTCATAGCATCATGATTAGAGAGGAAGTAGAAGTTCATGAAGTTATATCCCAAGAACTCTACAAGGTGGCGGACAAGTCCTCTACTATGGCAAGGTTAGCCTTCCCTCATCTCATCTGTCACCTCTGCAATTCAGCTGGAATTGACATAGAGGAAGACATCCTCATTGATGAGGATAAGCCCATCACCAAGAAAAGGATGGAGCAAGTGAGAGAACCTCACCAAGAGCATGAGGAAACTCCTCATCATGAAATCCCTGAGATGCCTCAAGGGATGCATTTTCCTCCACAAAACTATTGGGAGCAAATCAATACCTCCCTAGGAGAATTAAGTTCCAACATAGGACAACTAAGGGTGGAGTACCAAGAGCATTCCATCCTCCTCCATGAAATTAGAGAAGACCAAAGAACCATGAGAGAGGAGCAACAAAGGCAAGGAAGAGACATTGAGGATCTCAAGCACTCCATAAGATCTTCAAGAGGAAGAACAAGCCGCCATCACTAAGGTGGACCCGTTCTTTAATTTCCTTGTTCTTTATCTTCTGTTTTTCAATTTTTTATGCTTTATGTTTATCTATATTTGTGTCTTTATTACATGATTCTTAGTGTCTAAGTGTCTATGCCTTAAAGCTATGAAAATGAATCCATCACCTTTCTTAAATGAAAAATGTTTTTAATTGAAAAAGAAAAAGAAAAAGAAGTGCATGAATTTCAAATTTTAAAACAGTTTAGTTATTTTGATGTGGTGGCAATACTATTATTTTTCTGAATGAATGCTTGAACAGTGCATATTTTCGAATTTGATTATTTATGAATGTTAAAATTGTTGGCTCTTGAAAGAATGATGGGAAAAGGAGAAATGTTATCTGATGATCTGAAAAATCATAAAATTGATTCTTGAAGCAAGAAAAAGCAGTGAAAAGCTTGCAGAAAAAAAGAGGCAGAGTGTGCTTAAGAACTCTGGACACCTCTAATTGGGGACTCTAGCAAAGCTGAGTCACAATCTGAAAAGGTTCACCCAGTTATGTTTCTGTGGCATTTATGTATCCGGTGGTAATACTGGAAAACAAAGTGCTTAGGGTCACAACCAAGACTTATAAAGTAGCTATGTTCAAGAATCAACATACTTAACTAGGAGAATCAATAACACTATCTAGATTCTGAGTTCCTATAGATGCCAATCATTCTGAACTTCAAAGGATAAAGTGAAATGCCAAAACTGTTCAGAAGCAAAAAGCTAAAAGCCCCGCTCATCTAATTAAATACTGATCTTCATAGATGTTTTTGGAATTCATTGTATATTCTCTTCTTTTTATCCTATTTGATTTTCGGTTGCTTCGGGACAAGCAACAATTTAAGTTTGGTGTTGTGATGAGCGGATAATTTATACGCTTTTTGGCATTGTTTTTAGTATGTTTTTAGTATATTTTAATTAGTTTTATTATATTTTTATTAGTTTTTATTTAAAAATCACATTTCTGGACTTTACTATGAGTTTGTATGTTTTTCTGTGATTTCAGGTATTTTCTGGCTGAAATTAAGGGACCTAAGCAAAAATCTGATTCAGAGGCTGAAAAAGGACTGCAGATGCTGTTGGATTCTGACCTCCCTGCACTCAAAGTGGATTTTCTAGAGATACAGAAACCCAATTGGTGCGCTCTCAATTGAGTTGGTAAGTACACATCTTGGGCTTTCTAGAAATATATAATAGTCCATACTTTGCCCGAGATTTGATGGCCCAAACAGGCGTTCCAAGTCAGCTCAAGAATTCTGGCGTTTAACTCCAAAACTGGCACAAAAGCTGGAGTTAAACTCCCAAACTGGCACAAAAGCTGGCGTTTAACTCCAAGAAAAGTCTCTACACATGGAAGCTTCAATGCTCAGCCCAAGCACACACCAAGTGGGCCCGGAAGAAGATTTATGCATTAATTACTTATTTCTGTAAACCCTAGGCTACCAGTTTTCTATAAATAGGACCTTTTGCTATTGTATTTGTATCGATCTTTGATAAGTCTTATGCTATTGTAGACACGTTTGGAGGCTGGCCATTCGGCCATGCCTAGACCTTGTTCTTATGTATTTTCAACAGTGGAGTTTTAAGATGTGGAGCTCTGCTGTTCTTCAAGAATTAATACAAAGTACTATTGTTTTTTTATTCAACTCAAGTTTATTTCTTCTCCAAGATATTCATTTGTTCTTCAACTTGATGGATGTGATGATCCGTGACACTCATCATCATTCTCACCTATGAACATGTGCCTGACAACCACCTCTGTTCTACTAGCAATGGCTTGAATGCGTATCTCTTGGGTTTCTAATCTAAGATTGGAACCTTCGTGGTATAGGCTAGAATTATTGGCAGTCATTCTTGAGATCCAGAAAGTCTAAACCTTGTCTGTGGTATTCCGAGTAGGATCTGGAAAGGGATGACTGTGACGATCTTCAAACTCGCGATTGTGGGGCGTGTGAAAGACGCAAAAGGATCAATGGATCCTATTCCGACATGATCGAGAACCGACAGATGATTAGCCGTGCGGTGACAGCGCATTTGGAACGTTTTCACTGAGAGGACGGGAAGTATGAATAATTGGAAGAAGGCAATAGGAAAGCAGAGGTTCAGGAGGAACAAAGCATCTTCATACGCTTATCTGAAATTCCAACCAAAGAATTACATAAGTATCTCTATCTTTATTTTATGTTTTATTCATCTTTTAATTATCAATTCTTCATCACCATCTGAATTCGCCTGACTAAGATTTACAAGGTGACCATAGCTTGCTTCAAGCCGACAGTCTCCGTGGGATCGACCCTTACTCACGTAAGGTATTACTTGGACGACCCAGTGCACTTGCTAGTTAGTTTTGCAGAATTGTGACAAAGTGTGATTCATATTTGAGAGGTCCAAGTCCTTTGGCGCCATTGTTGATGATCACAATTTTGTGCACCAGTGATCAATAACTGCCTTTTGCATCTTTTCAAAAGCAAGGGCTTACCATCAAGAAAATCTGAAACCTTTTCTGAAAGAGGAAACTGTTCATTTTAAATAAAATTCAAAAGCTTTTCAAAAGTTTATCTATGCTGAACCAAATTAGCCTTTCATACTTTGCCAAACCAGAAATATCAACCAGACATGGCCTTCGGCCCACCTCATGATCAACCACGGCTCTAGGCCCAAACAACCCAAATAACAACAATCACCACAGTCCAACAGAGTCTCAGTCGCAAACACAAATAGGAAAGTTCAAGCACAAACAAACAGTTACTGCAAGTAGAACAATTAGCAGTTAATCACAAGTAATCACAAAGGCAAACCAAGTACAATATGCACACCCAAACAATGTCACATAGATGCATATGATGCATGCCTGTCCTAGTGGCTGATGATATCATCTGTCGATTATAAAGCCTACCCAACAAGTCCTGGTAGCTAACCATTGGACTATCCCTCTGTCGTGCATCTCCAACTCGAGTTATACTCAATATAAATCATAATCTCATATATATCCAACACCCTCACTGGTGTATATTTACGGGGCCGAGCTCATCCAGGACTTTCACAGTACCCGGCCACACTTACGACATAGGGTCAGCAGAGTATCAAGTCTCAACCTGGAGCACGTGGTGGCTAGCCACTGCTTTTACCCAGGGAAACTCGTATCTCAGATAATTGGAAGTGCAACCATCACTTTATCAGCTCAAAATCATTCATACTCATATACAGCCATTCCAGCTCATAACATATTTCACAATCAGCCATAATTCATTATCATATACAGCCATTCCGGCTCATAACATAAAGCACTTCCACCATCCAACATCATCAAACTCATAGAATCATCATTCAAGCCATAAATCACTTTTTCTCAATTCAATTTACTTTGAAATAAAAAAAATCAATTCTTTCCAGCCTTAGCTTTAAAATCCCTATTTCACAAATCTTTTCAGGCTTATAGCCACTTTTCCTTAAATGTAACTTTCTCTTTTCTAAAACAAAGTCAGCCTCAGCATCATATTTTTAAAATTCCAAAACCAAGCCAAATTAAAATCTCCTTTGAAGGATTCAAAATCACTCATACTATTATAGGATTCGATAATAAAATTTCTCAGCCGAGTCTCAAGACTTTAGGGAAGGACAATCTATCTCAATTTCTTAAAAAGTCTTTAAAATTCTTAAAATCATAGATCCTCGGTTTATGAAAATAAAAACAGAGTTTATTATAAAACTGGATCATATAAAGTCACAAGCCCCAACCCAATCCAAAGTCAATTCACTTCAAACAGAACTGATTCATTTAAATTAAAACCACTTTCAGGTTCCTCCTTAAACCAATTCTCTGACTTCTTCCAAAGTGTCACAAACGTGATCATTCAGTCAAAGTTCAATTTCCTTTAAAATCACTAAAAGCTCCTTTGAACGAAATCTTTAAGTCTAACTAAAAGCAAAAGTCCTTTTTGTATTAAAACAAATATTAGAACATAATACTTTCCTTTGGTGATTCAAATGATAATATAATTCATTTGTAAATAAATCGAACTCAAGGCAAGTAGTTTACTTAAATAAATTAAGCTCGAAAACATAAATATTTTCTTAATAAATCAGATAATACGATTTCCTAAATCCAAACCTTTCTAAATAACTTTTCAAACAAAGTCTAGGAGTTTATAGAAATTTCGGCAGCACCTCCCCTAAAACTTGGACTTTGCCACCCGGTTTGGGTCCCAACTAAACCGTTCCACAATCTTTTTCAATAGCCCAAAATCCAAAATTAGTTCAAAAGCAAGCTAAATCCAGCAGTCATCTCATTTTCTTATCTCAAGGATACCATTTCAAAAATCAAATCGTTATCAACCGAGTAAACTCGTTTCCAAAACCTTAAAGAAACAGTTCAGCAACAATTCATTTATCAAAACCAAATCAATTAAAGCAAACCAGGCTGAGCCCAAAAGAGTATTCTATTTTTCACATTATCAAGAAATCAACTCAACTCAAATCGATTCCCAACGGATTAAACTCGATCTCAAATCTTTAAAAGAATCAACTTCAAAAACATTCCGTTTCACAAAGCCGCACAACAATCCAGTCAAACAAACGTTCGTAATTGACGAACGGATTTTTGACGGTCTAGAATTTCACAAATGAAACCTCGTTGCAAGTATAGTTTTTAAACCAACAAAGAATTCTTTCGTACAAATAAATTTGGTTGTCACAAGTAACAAACCCCTAAAAATAATAACCGAAGTATTCAAACCTCGGGTCGTCTCTCTAGGAATTGCAGGGAGGTGTATCTATTATTGGTTGTGGAAAAGTATCTTTTTGGTTTTTTTAAAATAAGGAACAAGGAATGTAAATGACAAGAAAATAAACTAATAATTAATAAAGCTCTTGGCAAGGAATGAGAATTAGAAGTCCTATCCTAGTTATCCTTATCAATTGTGATGTCAATTGTCCATTGCTTCCACTTAGTTAACCTCTAACTATGAAGGTAAGTCAAATGGATGAATCAATATGAATTCTCAAGTCCTAGTCAACTCCCAAGGAAAGACTAGAGTTAGTGGGATTCAAGTCAATTAACAACTTTCAATTATCAATCAACAAAGGAGTTTGATAACTCAAGAGTCTCCAATCACTCAATTCAAGCTAAGAATATAAAAATCTAACTTAAAACCCTCCCAAGCATTCTATCAAACACTTGGAAGGCACAACATAAAAACATAGAAAAGTAATAAGAGATAATAAAATCCAAACAACCAATTGAAAGCATCAATAACATAAATTGAAGAAAGCAATCATAAATATGAAATACCTCAAATTGCATTAAATAGAAAATCAAATCTAACATAGAGTTCATAAACTAAATTGGCAACATAAAGTAATCAATAAGGAAAATAAATAAACTAGAATGCTAGAACAAATAAAAGTAGAAGAGAAACTAAATTAAAGGAGCATTGAACCTGGAATCGAGAAGAAATAAACCTAAAACTAAGAGAAATCCTAAAACCTAGAGAGAGGAGAGAGCCTCTCTCTCTAGAAACTACATCTAAAACCTAAATTGTGAATAATGAGAAGTGTCTGAATGAATGAATGCATTCCCCCACTCTGTAGCCGCTAATATGTGTTTTCTGGGCCGAAAACTGGGTCAAAAATAGCCCAGAAATCGCCCCCAGTGATTTCTGATACATCCAGCACGTGGCTTTGTCACGCGTACACGTTGTCCACACGTACGCGTGGATTGAATTTTTGCCAGGTCACGCGTACACGTGATCCACGCGTGTGTGTAGCCTAACAGCGTGGCAACTATGGCAAATTATATATCATTTCGAAGCCCCGGATGTTAGCTTTCCAACCGCAACCAGTACCGCCTCATTTGGACCTCTGTAGCTCAAGTTATAGTCGATTTACTATGAAGAGGGCAGGCTTGACAGCTTAGCAATTCCTTCAATTTCTTGTATTCCTTCCACTTTTGCATGCTTCCTTTCCATCCTCTAAGCCATTCTTGCCCTATAAACCGTGAAATCACTTAACACACATATCAAGGCATCGAATGGTAATAAGAGAGGATTAAAGTTAGCAAATTTAGGGCCAAAGAAGCATGTTTTCAATCATAGCACAAAATCAGGAAGGAAAATATAAAACATGCAAATTCTATAAATAAGTGTGAGAATAGTGGATAAAATCCACTCAATTAAGCACAAAATGTACCACGAAATAGTGGTGCATCAGTAATCATTCAAGACAACTAGACAATACATAAGACTGATAAAATCACCAAATAGACATTGTCTCACATCAGTATCCATATGTAATAACTCCAATATATAAAACATAGTTTTCGGGAAAACAGGCCCTACCTCGGCTCGCTATCACATAATTTAACGCAACAATCCCTGCTGAGTCTAAACCGGCAGCAGCAGCGGCAACAATTCTAACATGACCGAGGCGGTTGCAGCAGCACCAACTCCGGTTACGCTCGCAGCAGCAACAATTTTGACAATCCCAGCATAAACACCACATTACTAAAACAGAGATATTGTATATCATAATTAAAATAAGAATATACAGAGAAACATAGTACCAAACGGAACAAGAACAGAGCGTTACAAGATTATCAATAGAGGTTTAATGTCAAAACGAATGGGATGGTGCAGTCACTCCTCTCCGCTGGTAACGAGTTCCAACTGTAACGATTCCAGAAAACCCAACAGAGCCAATAACATCAGAGGCACTTAAAAGATGTTACAGAACAATAAGAGCTCAGAAATGGTAGCTAGGCACAATTAACTCACCATAAATGATAGCAGTAGCCAGAAATTCTGGCAACGGCGGCGGCAGAGGAACGGTTCCTCCTCTGAACTTGATGGTGGCAGAACAGCGACTCTGATGGCGGCAGAGGCTCCGGTAGCTACGAGAACCAGGAGCAGAGACAAAATTGCGCAAGCCATTCCTCCAAACCTCCAAAAACAGCACCAGCTCCAACAAAGCTCGATGGTGATAGAAGCTTACTTTAGTGCTGGTAATGCTGGACAGAACGACCAAGGGAACGGAGGGCACTTACGGCGGCACTGGAGCGACGGCGGCGGAACCCTCGCGGTGGTGGCTGTGGATCGGTGGCGATGGGTGATGTGTATTTTCGGAAAACGAATTCCAAACACACAAATCTAACCGGCAAGTGTACCGGGTCGCATCAAGTAATAAAACTCACGGGAGTGAGGTCGATCCCACAGGGATTGAAGGATTGAGCAATTTTAGTTTAGTGGTTGATTTAGTCAAGCGTGGTTTGTATTCGACAGAAGCTAAATTGCATGAAATTAAAAGGGAGAGGGACAATTGCAGTAAATTAAAGAGCAGAGAAGGTAAATGTGCTGAATCTTAAAGTGCAAATAATATAAATTGCAGAAACTTAAATTGCAAGAAATGTAAATTGCAGAATTTTAAAGTGCAAGAAATGTAAATGGCTTGAATGGTAAAGGGAATTGGGAAGTGGATTTGCTGGAATTAAACAAGGAAAAGTAGAATGCAATAAACAGAAAAGTAGAAAGTGACTTGAATTGAACCGGATCTCAAACGGAAATGTAAATGAACTTGAAAAGCTTTAAACAGAGAATTTAAAATGCAAACTCCAGATCTCAGGACCCAAGAGACTAGATAACCGACTCTAGATCTCAATGCCTTCCTAGATCCAAATGTGGAATTCAATTGCAAGATCCATTGTGAACCGGGTTGAAATCATGAAAGTTTGAGTAAAAGTTTGAGTAAAAGTTTGAGGCAAACTTTTACTCAAAATTTTTATACCAGATGGCTTCACTTGCTGCTACCAACGTTTGGGCTAAAGTTTGAGGTCAAACTTTTGCTCAAACGTTGGCCCCCTTTTGTATATCTGTGGCGCCAACGTTTGCCAAAAAGCTTGAGGCAAACGTTGGCGCAAACTTTTCTCCTCCAGGGTGTGCAAGTGTGGCGCCAACGTTTTCCAAAAAGTTTGAGGCAAACGTTGGCGCAAGCTTTTCTCCTCCAGGGTGTTGTTTTTGTGATGCCAACGTTTGCCAAAAAGTTTGAGGCAAACGTTGGCTCAAGCTTTTCTCCCAAAAGTTTGAGCTAAAGTTTAAGGCAAACTTTTGCTTAAGCTTTTTTCCTCTGGAGTGTTTTCAACTCTTCCAAAAGTTTGAGCTAAAGTTTGAGGCAAACTTTGGCTCAAGCTTTTTTTCCTCTATTGCTCCTAGCCATTCCTTCTTCCTTCAACCTTCTTCAAAACTCTTTCCACCTATCATCAATCAATCAAAACAGTCCTTACATATTGGAAGTCTTAGGTCCTAGGACTTTCACCCAAATGATATCATGGAGATCTCTCTATAGGTAATCACCTTGAAGCAGCTTATCGTTTCTGTGCTTTGGCCTTGACTCTAAGTGTCATGTCTCAAAGCGGCTCTTTAGATAAGCTTTCAATCAATACTCCTAAACCAGTTGGTTTTAAGGTATTAGGTGTTAAAGCACCCCTTAGGATTTACTTGCTCAAGCCTCTTTCTTTGACACAATTCAACCACAAGCATTTACTAGGATAACAACTCTTTGAGTTTTTGTTTCTTTTTTTCTTTTCTGCCTAGTAATTGATACTCAGAGCCTTGGGCCATGTTCTTTTTATTTTTGTATTTTCTTTATTTTTTTTTTGTTTTGTTTGCTGCTTTTTGGATCAATAATTGTTTGAGAATCTCCACAACACTTCTTTGAACTCTATGTCCCGCCTATGAGCTCCCATGCAAGTTTTCATAAGCATGCAACCTCAATACATAATCACACAACCAGAACCACCACTTCTCCTAATCTTTTGCTTGCCTCAAAATTGTTTAATTCCTCAACCCTTCTTTTCAAAGAACTTTCATGTGATGCATTTTTTTTTGAATTATTGAGTGCAAACAAGTTTTGGAGATAGTGTTGTAAATGATCAAGCATCTTGCTTATTGAATTGCAGAAAAACTATATTAGACAGAAGGACAGATAGGGGTATAATATAACTTTCAATCACAGCAATATCTGATAATGAATAATACAACCTTTTGGAGTCTACATGCTGTCCTCTTCCTCATCATCATTGTTGGCCTTCACATTCCTCTTTCATCTCTTTGATTGATGATGCTAAATCTTCCCAAAAGTTTGTATGGTATTCTGTAGTGATATTGAAAGTTGCTTGTTCCCCAAGCACTTAGAAACAATGGTTAGCATGCATGATTTATTTGTGGGCCTTTGAACTTACTTTGGTGTGGGAACACCAAACTTAGTACCTTGCCAATGGTTCTCATGCATCAGATTAACCATGTGTGGAACTCTTTTTCTTTTTTTTTCTTCTCAACCTCCAAAATGTTTCAGGATCAAAAGGTGTGGATTCATCGCTCTTTCCTCCTATCACAAAATCAGAAACACAAATAGAACCAGAAACTAAAACTGAGCACTCTGTAACTTGAGTGCAGTTAGAGTTAGTAGAGACAAAGTCTCGAACAGTTAGTGGGTTAGTCAAAATTAAAGAAAAAGTGCTTGATCTAAACTACCACCTCACTTAATCATTGCCAATCTATTTCAATCCCCGGCAACGGCGCCAAAAACTTGATGTGTATTTTCGGAAAACGAATTCCAAACACACAAATCTAACCAGCAAGTGTATCGGGTCGCATCAAGTAATAAAACTCACGGGAGTGAGGTCGATCCCACAGGGATTGAAGGATTGAGCAATTTTAGTTTAGTGGTTGATTTAGTCAAGCGAATCAAGAGTTGATTTGAGTGGTTTGTATTTGACAGAAGCTAAATTGCATGAAATTAAATGGGAGAGGGACAATTGCAGTAAATTAAAGAGCAGAGAAGGTAAATGTGCTGAATCTTAAAGTCCAAGTAATATAAATTGCAGAAACTTAAATTGCAAGAAATGTAAATTGCAGAATTTTAAAGTGCAAGAAATGTAAATGGCCTGAATGGTAAAGGGAATTGGGAAGTGGATTTGCAGGAATTAAACAAGGAAAAGTAGAATGCAATAAACAGAAAAGTAGAAAGTGACTTGAATTGAACCGAATCTCAAACGGAAATGTAAATGAACTTGAAAAGCTTTAAACAGAGAATTTAAAATGCAAACTCCAGATCTCAGGACCCAAGAGACTAGATAACCGAGTCTAGATCTCAATGCCTTCCTAGATCCAAATGTAAAATTCAATTGCAAGAAATTAAAGATCAAAACAGAAGAAAGCTTGAATGTAGATCTCAATTCTCCAATGGTGCAGTAAAAGAAACAGAAAGAGATCTCAAGGTGAGATTGAGACAGAATTTCCCCAATTCTCAACACTCAAGACTCAAGACAAGTGTAATTGAAATTGGAAACAAGAAAACTAAGAGGAAGAGAATTCAATTCTCCTTCCCCAAACTCAGAAACTCAGAACAATTCAAAACCAAAAGCTCTCCAAAAACTACTCAGCAAAACTAAAAGGAAAGCTCTCCGAAAAACTTAAATCCTAAGCTATTTATACACTTTCTTCAAATGGTCTTCAAGCCTTGAATTGGGCCTTTGCTCTTGATGGAATTGGGTTGATAAAGGCCTTGGTTGATTGCTCTTGGAGTTGGAGAAAGATCCATTGTGAACCAGGTTGAAATCATGAAAGTTTGAGGCAAACTTTTACTCAAACTTTTTATACCAGATGGCTTCACTTGCTGCTACCAATGTTTGGGCTAAAGTTTGAGGTCAAACTTTTGCTCAAACGTTGGCCCCCTTGTATATATGTGTGGCGCCAACGTTTGCCAAAAAGCTTGAGGCAAACGTTGGCGCAAACTTTTCTCCTCCAGGGTGTGCAAGTGTGGCGCCAACGTTTGCCAAAAAGTTTGAGGCAAACGTTGGCGCAAGCTTTTCTCTTCCAGGGTGTTGGTTTTGTGATGCCAACGTTTGCCAAAAAGTTTGAGGCAAACGTTGGCTCAAGCTTTTCTCCCAAAAGTTTGAGCTAAAGTTTAAGGCAAACTTTTGCTCAAGCTTTTTTCCTCTGGAGTGTTTTCAACTCTTCCAAAAGTTTGAGCTAAAGTTTGAGGCAAACTTTGGCTCAAGCTTTTTTCCTTTATTGCTTCTAGCCATTCCTTCTTCCTTCAACCTTCTTCAAATCTAGTGTATTAGACTCCATTATAGGTCATTCGGAAGGGCTCCGTTTCAATTTTAGGGCATAACGTTGTGGTTGTTCCCTCTCCTTTACTTATCGAATAGGGGCGAGTGACTTCGTACTTCTCCTGACTGAGAAAAAGAAGTTCTATATATTTTTAATAAAATAATAAACTATCAAAATAATTAGACAATAATAATTTGACCAAGATATATATATATGTTTGGCTCTTTGTTTAAGGAAAAATAAGCCTTTTGTTTTTGTTGCTCATGTTAACTAAGGTTTGTTGTTGGTGTTGAGGAGAAAAGATTCAACTCGAATTTAAAATTATGAAGTAACTCCTAAGACCAAAAGAAAAAAATGCGACTCCTTAAAAGAAAAGGGACACTTTAGTTGTCAATATTATTATTTTGATAACCATATGAGCTATCCGTCAAAAAATTTGTTAAATAGTAATAAAACTTAGTTTTATGAAGAATTTTAAAACCTTGTTTAATGTTTTTTCAGCAATAAAATTAATTATCATTATCTTTTTTATCTTCTACTATTTTTGTTATAAAACTATATCTTATCATTTTTTACTATTATCAATACTAATATTAATATTATCAATATCATCATTCTCTTTTCTCATTTATATGATGTTATTTTCTGTTTTGATTAAATAGTCATTTTTTACCATAAAAAATTCGGACACTTATAAAATTGACTATGAAAAATTAAAACTAAAGTTATACTCATATAAGATAAGGTTCGTTCAACAAAAATGATCAATTATTGAATTTTTTTCATAATTTCGCAAATACGTCTCTCTTTTCTTTTTCTTTCTATAACAACCACCACCTCCGTTGCAAAATTTACCATCCCACCAAATCTACTCCTCTACTCCTGCCTTTCCTAGATATATGTATCTTGCCACAAGCACCACAAATTCAAATCACAACAACAATTCCACCACAAGTTCAGCATATCTCAGTGCTTTTTTACTCAGCTATTTCGGTGAATACTATAACTTGAGTGCTCTAACTAGCCCTTCCATGCTTGATGAGTTTTACTCTGATTTTGATTTGAATTTGTGGTGGTTGTGACAAGATGCAAATATATGGGAGAGGTGGGAGTAGAGGAGTAGATCTGGTGGGATGGTGGATTTTGTAGTGGAAGTGATGGTGGTTATTGAAGGAAGATGAGAAAGAAAGAAGAAAAGAGAGGGGTATTTACATAATTATGAACAAAAATTTAACAATTGGTCATTTTTGTCAAACAAAACTTATCTTGTATGGGTATAACTTTAGTTTTAATTTTTCATGGTCAGTTTTGTCAGCATCCAAATCTTTCATGGTAAAAAATGGCTATTTTTTTCTTTTTAAAAGGTTTTCTTACTATCATTAATTTTTCTTCTTGTGACATTATTTTTGGCAATAGTCTTTCTCCATTAACTACTACCACCAAATGAATTATTCAAAAATAAACTTATTAATAGCTTGTTGAAGTTTAAAATTCTACAAATTATAAATAAAATCCCTCACAAAATCAATTTTCGTTGCTATGTGATGAAGTTTCCAACGAAAAATTTGTATTATCACAGAATAATAAGGGGTTGAAGTTGTAAATCCCAAGTAATTAATGAATAATTAGCTAATAAATAAATTATTATTCAAAAAAATTAGAAAATTAAATTTTATAGGTTAGGAAAGTAGAAATAATTAAAATATGAATTTTAACACTAATTTTAAATATTTTGCCCAAAAACGGGATAATGGATCAACCGGTTGGACCAGACACAAACCAGACCCAAGGCCCAACATATAAAACATTACAACTCAGCCATTCCTCCCCTAGAACACAAAGAATATGCTGAACTTGAGATTTGGAGGAAAGGAACCCTAGCCAACTTCACTTCCCAAATTCAATTCCACATAAATTTCAATCCAGGGTTTCGATTGACGAGCCACCAGTGGATACGCGTTCGTCTCGGAGTTCTCTTCAAATCCATCATAACAAAGTGGTAAGAAATTTGATATTTCTCACCTAGCCTTCCTCACTTCAGTTTCGAAATTTTGGGTTATAGGTATTGAAGATTTTGGTATTTTGATGTTTTAGGATTGATCTAGCTTGAGAAAATTATTGGGTTTTGACCAATTTATCCGTGGGTAAGGTAAGAAATTGTTAAACCCTTTTAAATCATTGAAATTTTGTAACCCTATGTTGATTATGGTGAAATTGTGTGGTATTAGATTAAATTGTATGAATTGAAATCAAATTGGTAGATGTGAGATACTTGATTTGAGCTTTGGAAGCTGAAATTTCAATTAGTGAGGTGTTGGAGGCTTGGGGCTTGTGGAAGGAGGGCATTTTTAAGGTGTTCTGAGCTCAGGGAGGAATCGGCCAAGGTATGATTTTTGTTTCTCGTAGTTAATGTTTAATATCACGTGAAAACTTAGCCTAGTTGATCGTAGGATAAGTTGAATTATGTGAATTGTTGATGATTAGTGATCTTTGATGGATATTTTTGAATAGATTGCATGAATTGTATGTTGACATGCTGTGATATATGAATTGTGTATGAGGATTGAGTGAGTTGTATATGTTGTAACATGTAATGATGATAAATGTTGATGATGAGGAGAATTGGTGATAATTATAAATGGTGGATTGTGAATTAAATTGAGTAATTAGGTGTGAAATGATTGAGAAAGGATGGACAGCTAATTTGTATTGATTTTTGTTATAATTGAATTGATTTTTGGATTGAAATTTTTGAAAAGTTATAGATTTTGTAAATTTTGGTAAAAGCTAATTTTTGACCAATTTTAACGGGCTATAACTTGGCTTCCCGAATCCCAAATTTTGTAAAATTTATTTTGAATGAAAATTAAGTCCATGAAACTTACAACATTTGAAGAACGGACTAAAAATTTTTTATGAAAAAGTTATGCGCATTCGAAGTTGGAAGTGTAAAACTGGTTTTTTGGAACTTAGTAGCTTTTTGCAAAATTTTGATAGCCATGCGTACGCGGACATGCATGCAACACGGACCTTAAGCTATGTCCAGACTTCTCGTGTACGCGGACATTTGCATGGATACATGGAATGGGCCAAATGACAGGCTCGCGTACGTGAGCAATGCTACGCGACGTGGGAATGTTTCCCTGCCCAAGGGCTAGCGTCGTGGAAAAGGGGCACATACACGAGATTGTCCAATTTCACACTTTTGCGTATGCGAGCATGGCATGCGTACGCAGAACTTCAGTTTTCTGAAAAATATTATTTTCAAGTTTCAAATCATACCTCAAGCTTTCCAAATCTCTTTAACACATGTTTAAAGTCCGTTAGCGAGTCCTTAAGTCTTAAAACAAGTGTGAGCATGTTGAGTAAGTTAGATAGAGAATTGAGGAAAAGATTAAAAAAAGTGAATGATTGGGTTGATGAGAATGATTGGAAGTGATTATGAGGACAATGATTATGATTGTAAAGTGTGAATGTATATTCTGTTCCATTTTTGTTGCATTATTTTCTCTCTGTTTGTAAAGTGTGAAGGGCACTAAATCCCAAGAGTGTAATGGACACTATATTCTAAGAGTGTGGGAACACTTTATCCCGAAAAATGCAACGGACACTATATCCCATGAGTGTAGCAGGTATTATATCCCAAAAGTGTGACAGGCACAATATTCCAAGAGTGTGGATGCATGTTAGAGAGACGATATTTGGGTTAGCTACCAGATGTGTCAGGTTCTGGCAATATAACCGACATGTGAACTCATGTCTAGTAGGACAGGCATGCATCATGTGCATTTGTATGAATTGTTTGAGTATGTATTTGTATTGGTTTGCCTAATTGCATATTCGTGATTAACTGCTATCTGATCTATTTGCTATAATTGCTATCTATATCAGTACTTTTCTTATCTGTTTTGTATGTGCTTGTATTTGAGAGACCCTCATATGGTGGAGGCGTGATGAGGGTTGTTCCACCTGATGATTCGGAGGTTTGAAGGAGACAAGAGGTGAAAAGTTAGTTTAGAAATAGGAATCCTTTGGGTAGATTACCGGACTTTGTGGTTTATTATTGATTTTAAGTTTGATTCTGAGTATCAAAGTTCTGGGAATGTCTCTGGCTTTTTCAGAACCTTATATATTAACTATGCAGGCACTTTTACCATATTGAGAACCCCTGGTTCTCATTCCATACATATGTTGTTATTTTTCAGATGCAGGTCAAAAGGCACCTCGATAAGTTTCTGGAAACCTTCTGTGCAAGTGAAGATTTCATTTTTGGGGTTGATATATGTTGTTTTAGGCTATGTATATATGTAGATATGTATATATTCTCCACTGTATATATTGTATTTTATATATATGCTTTTAGCGTCTTTTCAACTTTGTTTATCCGGTTTACGCTTGTCTGTATGAGTGTGATGCAATTTTCTGTTTTGACTTTGTTTAGCTTATTCTTTTTCAAAGATCCTAGTTATAAATTCCTTCAACTATATTTGCCTATGTCTTTTCTTTTAAAGGTTGTAGCGCTCCGCCACCTCTGATTTACGTCCTAGGCATAAAGTTTTATGTGGTAGGGTGTTACAGAGGTGTGATTTTTCTTGTAAAGTATCACATTGTCATTTGTAAAGTTGACAAAGACCAGATTAGATCTTTATGGTATTGATTTTGTTTTTGATTTTTTTTTTAGTTTTGACAAGAGGAGGGTAATGATTTTGTTAAAGTTAATGCATAAAATTAAAATATTTTTCAAATCTTAAGAATAAACTTGAGATAAATTAAATAAAATGTTTGAAACAATTTTAAAATTTCAAATAAATGTTAGAAGTAAAGAAACATCGTTCATCTATGCAAGAAAAAATAACTATAAAAAAACTTTTGATTAAGATTTCATAATCCATTCTCTTCAAAAAGAACGATTCTCTTGAGTAAGTTTTTCTTTACTTAACTGAATCTAGATTCCCGTAGGTTGGTTCTTTTGTTTTGTTAAAACATGTTAGTAAGAAATTAGAGCTACACATATTGAATGATGAGATGAACAAGATCACAAATGATAGAAGAGGAGGTATCATATTCCGTTTAGTCCCATTACAAGAAAGAATTAAAGACTGATGAAGAATGAGTATAAGGAAAGGGAAGAGAAGAGGTGAAATAGAGAATAAGAGAGAAGAATGTCAGGTTGTTACAATTGGTAGATGGAGTTAGATAAAGTTAGTTTCTGTGGTTTTAGATAAAGTTAGTTTCTGTGGTACTAACTCAACCGCTTATATCAGTTAGTTAGGTGTCCTGCTTCTATTTCTATTATAACAATTTCTTAGTTACTTTCCCATTCTTGTAAGAATATTTATATCTTCCAATAACACGCTCACTCATTTCCATAAGAGAAAATAATAGACGACCAAGCAAAGACCCTTCATGTTGTGATTCAAAGCACCTTATTACTAGTTGTGTAGCTATATTGATTGGGTTGTTTGTTTGGTATCTTTTTACTGATCAGATTAATACGAAGGGATAATGTATAAGAAAATTAGATATTATTGACAGTTATGATGTCTATATTTTATGTAGAAAATATATTGAAATTATTAAGCACTTATTTATTGTTTGTGAGATTAACTGACATGTATGGTCATGTTTGAATCTTTCCATCAGATTTTATCAAAGAATACTTTGAGAATTAGGTAGCAATTTGAAGGTGGGTTTTTACCTGTAAAACGACTTAACTCCTATTAACTAATATTTATTATATAAGCATGATTTGTTGTTAACGCGTTGCCATTTTATGGGTAAACTTTTCTTTGAAAATGTTGAATGATTTATCATCGTGAGCACATAGAAGTAAATAATGTCACAAACATAAATATGAACAGAAATATTCACATATCTTAATACATTAGTATATCCTTCAAAGACCATGTCGGTATACACCTCATAACATATATATATATATATATGAACATATGACATCCCTAGGTCCTGGCCCACACAAAAAACCACCTAACTGGTATCTAGGTTAGCCTAGCACTTTTAGACTTTCCTAGTTTTCCTGTATACCTACAAAAAGAGAGACTAAACTGAAAAGTACTAAATAGGGATACCGCAAAAAGAATACCAACGTACATTCCCCAAACTAAACTCAAATATCACCATTCGGTAGGCTTCCCTGCGATCCGCCCACAGATACATCACTCCCAGATGGTGGTAACTCCTCCTTTAAATCCTACTTTAGATCTTCTTCCTTTGACCCCTCTGGAATAGACACTCTACCTGTAACACCCTAATATTCAAATCCTTATCCTGTAACACCTTAATGGACATTTATTGTTTTGAACTTAGGGGTAGTGATGTGTTAAAATTAAGAACAAAAGGGATTCAATAGACTCAAAATTGGCTAACAATGGTTGATGTAAGGTAGGCTATTTAGGTAAGTGAGCTAAATCAAATGATGGCCTCAATGATATAAATGCATTAATACACAAAATAATGGATATAAAGAATCAAACAAATCAAAGATTGCAATCATAGAAAGAGAATAATACACACAAGAATGGAAATAAGTGGTTATATGATGTAACCACACAACTGGGCTCAAAACTCACATACTTATGTGTTCTTAGCTCAAAAACAATGTTCCAAAATAAATTCTTTCAAGCAAGTTCACACAAAATTTTTTTCAAATTGGTAGGGTGCCCTAAAATAGTTTTCTTGGAAGAGAAATCATCACTTCAACCAAGCAGCCCTAACATAAAAAGAAGTGGTAAAATATATACAAATTATACCTAACATGCAATCTATCATGCAATGTAACGACTAACTAACAAAGAAGATTAAGAATTGGTGTTTAAAAAGGATATTTTTACCCATGGAGGTCGGTCCTCGACCTCCCCACACTTGAAGATTGCACCGTCTTCAGTGCATGCAAAGAACAGCAAGGTAGACGGGTTGCTACAACTGATGAGCTCCTTCAAAAGATTATGTGGATGAATTTGTTTATCACCCCATTTCGAAGCTTTTCCTTTCCTTTCTTGGTGGCCAGCCTAAAAGGAGAGAAAAAGAAAGAAAATTAAGCCCACATCAAAGATATTAAAGCAAATAGAACATAGGCGGGGGCTAATGCCAAATAAGATTAGGGTTCTCAACTACATGGTAGCTACAACATGTTAGCGAGAAAGCAATATGAGAAAAGGGCATATTAACTAATACTTGATGCAAGAGTAAAGTCAAAGCATAAGTAAATGACATGAAGAGCATGTTGAGCATCAAGTTCAAACAAGAAAGAGTGGGTCATGAAAGACATGCAAGTTCATATCAATGCACAAAGGATGCAAGAATAATCAAAGATTAAGCATTGATTTAAAAGTTTCATCACCTAACAATATCAAACAACTCAAGAAGCACAAAAATAATCCAAGAAATTCTCAACAATTGAGTAGGAGAATTCAACACCAATATTAAAATAACAAATTTAGAAAAGAAAATAAGAATAAGTTAAAAAAAACAAAATTGAAATGCAATGAATAAAAATAAGCAAATACAACATACAAAAGAAAATGAAAGATGAGAAAAATAAAAAGCAAAAACTTAAAAAGAGGGAGAAAAAGAAATAAAAAGAAGTAAGAAAGAAAAGATGAGAAAGGTGAGAAGAGAAGTGAAGAGAAGAAAGGGAAGAAGGGAAGAGAGAAGAAGAAGAAAGAAAGAAGGAGAGAAGAGAGAAGGAACAAGGAAAAACAGGATGTGAAGGCGACGCGCGCGCATGGGCGACGCATGCGTGCGAAAAGTAGAAGGGGGATGCGACCCGTAGGCGTCGTTCACGCGTACGCATGAAACGTAGAAAATAGAGGGGACGCGTACGTGTCACCCACGCATACGCGTGGAGCTAAATTGTGCTATTCGCACAAAAGCAGCACCACTCCAGCTCAACTCTCTGGTTTTTGTACCAGGAGCCCCTCGCATACGACGCGTGCACGTCGACCACGCTTACGTGTGGCGCTTTTTTTTTAGAGAAGCATAAAATAGAAACATGGCACTCTCCTAACGTATATACATTCTAAATCAACCAAAATTTAAATTTAACAAAAATTCTTTAGTTTTTGAAAAAAATTTTCAAAGACAAAACAAACAAAACTTGCACTTCATGCAAAATGCAATTCAAAACACTATCCTAATCAAAACATGAATTTAACAAGAAACCTATCAATTAAAGCAAGATATGCAAAAGCATGAAAAGAAGAAAACTACCTAATAATGGCAACTCAATTCATTTATTGACTATATATACAAGAGAATGGAAAGAGTTTACCATGGTGGGGTGTCTCCCACCTAGCACTTTTATTTTAAGTTCTTAAGTTGGACAATTAGGAAACTCCTTGTCAAGGTGGTTTATGCTTGTACTCATCCTTGAACTTCCAAGGATGCTTGCTCCTCAAACGGTTGTCAGAATTTCCAACTGACTTCACCAAGTTTGGGTGAAGTTCTTCCCAAGATATGAGCTCCCAAAATTGGTCTTCATGTTGTGATCTGGGATCCCATATCTTATTTTCACATCCATCTTCTAATTGATCATCATTGTTCCATCTGGGTGGCACGTGATCCGAATTCTCAAGTAAACACCAAAGCATCTTCCTAGACCCATTTAATTGAGAACTATACCAACCATTGCACTTAGACTTTGAGTTTCCAACCATAAGGAACCTTGATGAGAAATTCCACCCACTAACCAATTCTCTCTTGCTCTTAATCCATGATATGGAGAGAACTTATCGTTGGTCTAGATTTTCACAAAATACAATTCCGTCGTTGAAAGCATAGTCTAAACCAACAATGAATTCTCACAATCAAATAATAAATTCAAATCAAAACAAATAATCGAGAGTAATGAAACCTCAGGTCGTTCTCCCTAGGAATGCAAATAAAATGTTACTTCTTTCGGTTGTTAAGGGGGCAAAATGGGTTTTGTAGTTAAAGAACAACAGATTAAAGAATGAAGCAATGAGCAAAATTGTGATTAATGCAAGTAAAGGGAAGGCAAGATCAAAACTAGTGAAAACGCAATAAGAGAGCCTTGACTTGGGAGTGAGGATCCAAGGAATCCTATCATCGCCATAACCACAACTATGGTAATTATCATGAGTCCATCTCGCCTAGTCAACCCCAACCATCGAGGAGTAAGTCAAGCAAGCATAATTGACCTTAATCCATAAGTCCTAACCAACTTACCAAACTAGTTGATAAAAGGCTAGCGTCAATGAAAACAAGAGTCAACTAACTACCCAAGAATTACCACTAAATATCAAACATTATGACTCTAGTATCCTAGGAACTCAAACCACAAGCCAATGTAGGAAAATCTAATCAAAATCTAGAGTTGGCATTTTCACAAACACCTTGTGTGCATAAAAGTAAAGCAAGGAAAATTGCAAAGTAAAATGTAAAACTATAACCAACTATCAACAAAACCAAACATAAACAAGCAATCAAACTTAAAGGAAGCATAAAATGTAAAATTCATCAATCAAAACTTCAAGAAACACAAAATTGCAATATGAACAAAGTAACTTGAACTAACAGGAAATGAAAGTAAAAGTGCTTGAATTAAAGAGGAAATTGAGAGTACTTATAATTGAAGAAGTAAAATCAAAGATCAAAGCTTGCTATAAAATGCTACAATGGAAATTGATAAACCCTAAGAAAGCTTTCTACTCTACACTACTCCTACTCCTAATTACTATTAAAACTCTCTAAAAATGCTTCTAATGCTTTTTCCCCCCCTTTGATAAGTCTTCAATTCTCCTTCATATAGCACTTCCAAACAGCAATCTAGCCTTCCAAAATGGGCCAAGAGGCCTCCAAATTCGCGCAGCACATGCCTCATTAATGAAATCACGTGCAGGGACCTGTGCGGACGCACAGACGCATGCGTCCGCACACGCGGCTGAAAATTGACCTGTGCGTACGCACACATGGGAATTCTCGCTTGTGCACGCGCACGCAGGGCTGTGCGCATGCACAGTTCGCTGTGTGTGCTTTCCTTGTTTTCTTCATGTTTTCTCCCTTGTACATCCTTTCTTCCACTTTTGGCTATCCATTCTTGCCTCCAAGGCCTGAAATCACTCACAAACCATATCACGGCATTGAATGACATAAAAGTGATTAAATTGCTCTATTAAAGCATAAAATTGCATGTTTTCATATTTAAGATCAAATTAGGGATCAAACACAAAAGTATGCTATTTTGGTGCTTAAGTGTGAGTTCATATGCTAGAATCCATCCCAATTGAGTCAAAATATACTATCAAATATGGACTCATCAACTCCCCCACACTTAAACAATAGCATGTTCTCATGCTAAACTATAAAGGAGAATGATCAAAGGGGTAATCAACTTATTAAATGCAACTACCTATATTCATGCAAGTATGTAAATACTATATATCTATCTATCTATCTATCTATCTATCTATCTATCTATAGTATCTATATGAAATTAGTAAAAACAAACAATCAAATTCCCAAGCAAGTATGGACAAATAGGGCTAAGCAAGAAAATGATCCAATGCATCCGAAATCTAGAGAATTGATTTAACTCATCAAAGTGAAGCAACTTGCAAGAATACATAAAATGAAGTATGGAAGTATAGAGTTGAGTAATTGAACCCTCACTAGGTGTGTATACACTCTAATCACTCGGTGTCTAAGGGTCAATTCACTTAAGTCTCTTCTAATCATGCTTTCAAGGAATTGCTCTTCATCTAACAATCAACAACAAGTGATGCATGAATGCAATTATCATGAGGACTTCATATGGTTGTAATGGGGTTAGGGCAAAGGTGGGATAGATATGGCTTAGTGGACTAAAATGGTTTGAATCCTTGATTAGTTTAAGTATCCACATCAACCTATATCAATCAAATCAAAACCAAATGCAATTCTAACCTTCCATCATTTCTTTCTCACAAACACTCATGTATGGCTTGTCTCATAAACAACACATATGCAATTCTTTATTCATTTGTTTACCCTTTTAGGTGACTTTGCGCCCTTTTTATGATGAAGGTTTTTTTTTTATTTTTATTTTTATTTTTAGAATTGCATATGGTTATATAGTTCATACATGAATGTTTCCATTTTTCAAGATTTTCAATGAAATACCCAAATTAAACAATTCCATTTACTACCAATGTTTTCCAAAATTCCTCCACACTTAAATGAGATACACTCCTCAACCTAAGCTAATCAAGGATACAATCCAAGGTAAATTATGGTTTTCTTCTTAAGGTTGTGATGTGCTGGTATCAAGAACAATGGGAGTAAATAAAGCTCAAAATGGATTAACAATGGTAGATGCAAAGGGTAAGGCTATATAGGTAAAGTGAGCTTTTACAAAAAGATGGCCTCAATCATGCTCAATGCAATTCAAGACATCAATCAATGGAAATAAATAATTAAGCAAAACTAAGATTGCAATTATAGAAGAGGTATATCACACAATGAACAAAATTAGTGGTTAGAATGTGTAACCACTCAATATATCTCAAAAACTCACAAGGTAATTGTTCTTCACTCTTCTATGTTCCAAAAAGAAATCATTCAAGCAAGTTTGAAAATAGTTTTCTCAATCAATTCAATAGAATGCCCTTGACAAAATTCATGGAAATTCTTGTTGTTTTTCACCAAAATTATTTCTTATATGTATGTATGATGTGATAGATGCAAAATTTTTCAAAATTTCCTAGTTCTTTTCCTAATTTTCAACAAGCAAAAATTAACATGAACAATTAGGATCAAGATAAATTAGGCATAAGCTATTCACATCATCCAATCACAATCCATATCTATACTATATACCAAGCAATATGAAATGCAATATGTATATATATACTAAAATAGAAGTGCAATATTATATACCAAAGTATTAAACAGCAGTGCATAAGTCAAAGTACTATAAATATCCACAAAAAGCATAATAAAACTCAAAATAAACTAAATAGTAGTGTTCAGGAGAGAATATTTACACCCAAAAATAGAAGATCATGCCCCATACTTAAGTCATGCACTGTCCTCAGTGCTCAAAGGAATCAATCGGGGGGGAAATCAACCATGTGAAGCTCCACCGCCTGGCAGTGGTGGGTGGTGATGACTGATAAACCCCGATTTTATGATTTATCTTGTGCTTATTTTAGGGGATTTTACCACCTTTTCCCACATTTATTCAATGAAATAGCATGGTTTTGTAATTCTCCCTTGAATTGTCCTTAAGTGTAAAAACATGCTTTTTAGGCCCTTAAATTGGTGATTTTGATTCACTTTAATTCTATTCGATGCCTTGATGTGTTTGTTGAGTGATTTAAGGTTCATAAGGCAAGTATTGGATGAAAAAAATGAGGAGAAAAGCATGCAAAAGGGGAGAATGCATGAAGAAACAAAGATTGGGAATGCATCAATGGGCGCGGACGAGTACAAGGTGCGCACACGCAGAAGTGGTTTCGCATAGAGACGCGCACGCGTACATGACTCGTCCGCGCAGATGAAGAATTTTCCAATCGATGCGCACGCGCACATGGCGCGTACGCGCCGATACTCTCACGTGACCCACTTAAAGGCAAAATGCTCGGGGCGATTTTTGAGCTGCCCGGGCCCAAATCCAACTTGTTTCTGAGTGTATTTTATGCAGAATTGAAGTCCGAGCAAAGGGGGAGCAATTAGTTTAGCCAACATGAGCCTTTAGTTAGTTTACTAGAGAGAGAAGCTCCCTCTTCTCTCTAGAATTAGGTTAGGATTAGGTTAAATTGTCATAGATCCATGTTTAATTCCTTGATCTCATCTTGTTTCCTTTATAATTTCTCATTTCTACATCTTAATTCTCTTAGTTGTAAAGTTAATTTCTCATTTTGCTCTCTTTTGTGATGATGAACTCATGTTGGATTTGATTTATATTTAATGCAATTTGATGTTGATGTTTCTTTTATTGATGAATTGAATTGTGATCTTACTTTCCTTGCAATTAGTAGTTGGTAGATTTTATTATTCTTGCAATTTATGATGTTTACTTCTATTGCACGCTATGTGTTTGATGAAATGTTATCTTTAGTTTTTGAGTAGTTTTGTTGACTCTTGGCCTAAGCTAAGGGAATTGGGTAAACTTGAGTTATTGAGTATAATGGATTTGGTGAATTGAGAACCCTTGGTGATCAATTTGATACCCATTGACGCTAACCCACTACTAAGTTAATTAGTAGGTAGGTTGGGACTTAAGGGTTGATGTGATCAAACCTATTTGATGTACTTCGAGCTTAGGAATAGATATTACGTACTTAAGGCTTTCGGGAAGTAGACTTAATAGGTTGGCCTCTCATAATTATCAATATTTGGTTTGTTGACAAGGATAGTGATCTCAGTTACCTAAGTCTTAGCCAAGAGTTCTTTATCTTGCTTTCTTTAATTACTTGCTCAATTTACTTTTCTTGCCCTCTTATAAATCAAAACCCCCTTTTACCCCTTCATTGCCAATAATTGACCACTTCATTGCTTTCCTACGGAGACGATCCGGAGTCTAAATACTTCGATTAATTCTTATTAGGGGTTTGTACTTGTGACAACTAAAATTTTTGTATGTGAGGACTCTTTGTTGGTCTAGAACTATACTTTCAACGAGAATTCAATTGAGATATTCTATATCAACAAAGGTTCGCGCATCAATGATGCTGGTAGACAATAATAGCGCTGGATGGCCGTGTGGTGGTTTCAGCTCTCGGCTCGGCTACAGCTGCCGGCTCCTCTACTCTTGGCTCCTCGGCTCTATGCTCCTTAGCACTCTCAACCACTGCCTCCTCAATCGTGGGCTCCTCAGGTCTCCGCTCAGGGTGCTCGACTGCCTGGCCAGCTTCAGCTGCTGGCTCCTCAGATACAGGCTCCTCGGCCTCTGGCTCTGGTGTATCTAGAGGAGGTGGCCCAGGGTCTCTACCCTCAAACTTTGCCACTATCCACTGGAAGCGACGAGTGTTGCGGCGCTCGGATCGGTGGAGGGCCTGAAGGATGTCCCGGCATAACTCATAAGGTGTCTGAGGTCGGGGTATGAGTGCGGGTGCTGTAGGAGGTACTGAAGGCTCTGCTGCTGCTGATGTAGGCTCAGAGATCTTCCTCTTCTTCCGAGGCGGCCCGTCATAGTCTCCGTATGGCAAATACGGCTGCTTACTGATGTAGACAAACATCCGGTCTATTGGACATCTCTCTACACCAGATAAAGCTGCTAATCTGGTGATCAGAGATGGGCAAGGAACGTTGAATTTCTGCTGTAGGTTCACCTTCATCATCATCTCTCTGATGAGGGGAAGAACAGAGATCCTCTTCCCCTCCAGAATAGCCCACAGTAACACTGCCACACGGATTCGGATGTACGTGGTATGCGTGCTCGGAAGGATGTAATTGGTAATGATCTGCTGCCAGATCCTTGCCTCTGGGTTGAGGTCTGTGCACGCAATGCTCAAGGGTACAGGCTGCTCTCCCTTGCTGTATTCCCATGTATCCTCAGGCTGACCAATCTTTTTCAGGACCGCATCCAAAGAAATTTTGCCCGTGGTGACGTCCGTCATTATTTGAGTATAAAAGTTCCTACCCGGAGGAATATACGGAATGTCCAAGAGGGCCTCTAAAGCAGTATTAGAGGTGTCTAAGGTGACACCTCTTAGAAAGACAGTTTGGGCATCCCTCTTGAGGAGATTGGCGTAAAATTCCTTGACCTGGTGTTCATTTACTTCCACCAGGTCGGATTTTACGAATCACCAATGATAAAAATTTATTCTGTCAAGGATCGCATCCGCATATTTCTCGGGCAGGTTTAGCTTCCTCTCATAATGAAAGGCACGCTTTTCTAGCTTCTTATATTGCTCTTGGGCCTCTGAATTGATGAAAGTGTCTGGATGGTCACTGGGAGGCACGGGAGGAGGTCGAGCCAAGGGGTCGGCTTTCTCCTTTCCCTTGCGGCCCATCCTGAAAAAAAAAAATAGAATATAACTCAGTAAACAGATAAAATCACAGAAAGAAGAAGGATATAATCAAACAATTCAATTAAGAGCCAGTCAGATAAATAAATACTCAATCAGGGAAAAACATGTGTAAACATTCAGATGCTCAAAGGAGGTGTGTTTTCCCAAAATCAAGCAACCTAAGTGACAAATCAATGAGTAACAACAATGAGATCATATATGGGACTTAGGTGTACAATGCAGGTGAATTGAAGTGGAAGACATCGATTATTGCACTTTTGTATTAGGAATTGGAAAGTGTGCAAAAGTTGGCATAAAGAGCAATAATCAAGGTCGCAGTCAAAGCATGTACCTATTCATGTTAAAAAGATAAGAATCGACCATATGTACATAGCTTCTTGTCCAAAATAATGCTACATTGAAAAACAGGGAGCATTGTTCAAAAACATAAAGGAACAAGTGGCTATGTACATGGCTTTGATGTTAAAAACACATGAACAAGCAATTGATCAATTCACTGAGAAAGCAATGTATGTGCTGCTGCCAAAGTCACCAAACAGGTTTCGGAATTTCAAGTTTAATGCTAGTTTGGTGTATGCATGAAAAGCAGTGGCAATCAGCGCATAATGCAGTGGCTAGCATGCTATGCACTTAAAGATACCAAATAGAATGATCAAAGCTGCAGATTCTATCCCAATTGGTTTCAAGAACTAATCTAGCAAAGAAGTGCATAGTTGGCCAACTAATTAGTTAAAGGATGATATGCACCACAATATTGACATCATACAAGATAATATAATCATACAGGTTAAGTCAAGTTCAGTATGATGTTCAGATAGGAACAATGGTAAGTGCATCCATAAACTCAGTCTTAACCATCATCACTAAACTGCATAAATATGAATGAAAAATGCATAATAGAAGGGAAATTCAAAATCTATGTTGATCAGACATGGAAATTGAATAAAAAAATCTATTCAGGCATTACAACAAACGTGTTGTGTGCAGAAGTTAGAGGCAGCAATCACAGTTCAATAACATCACAGTTCAGACATAGCAGCATCATTCAGTCCAGAAAACGATTCAAGTATTCAGCCAACATTACATATTCATATTCAATCCAGAAAACTATAAATCATCTAACCTAAAACCACCTAACACCTATAACAGAATTCAAAAGCAGTAAAGAAATTAAAACTGAAACAAAAAAGAACAGGATATAGGGGATGACATGGAACCTGTAATGCAGAAGGGAAGATGCAGAGGAATGGTCGGGGCAAAAGGGTGGTGGTTGGGCGTTTACAGCGGCACAGAAACTCGCCGCCGCTGGTGACTGGTAGGCAGCGCTGGCGCGGAGGCAGGAAAGAGAGAGCAGGGGGAAATGTAGGAGGGAGAGAGAAAAAGAAGAGAGAAGGGAAGAGAGAGAGAGAGTGCGTGGCGGTGGCAATGGTGTCGTCGCCAGTGATGGTTGGTCGCTGGGTGGAGGGAGAAGAGGGTGAGTGTGTGTGCTCAGAGAGAAGAAGACAAAGGTTTGGGAGGGGGTTTTGGAACTGAAGCGCGAGTGTACCTCACCCCTTTTGAATAAACATTAAAAAAGCGACCTGTGCGGACGCACAAGGTCGTGTGCGGACGCACACAGGGAAAAAGAAGCAGTATGCGCTAAATCAAATGATGGCCTCAATTATATAAATGCATTCATACACAAAATAATGAATATAAAGAATCAAACAAATCAAAGATTGCAATCATAGAAAGAGAATAATACACACAAGAATGGAAATAAGTGGTTATTTGATGTAACCACACAACTGGGCTCAAAACTTACATGCTTATGTGTTCTTAGCTCAAAAACAATGTTCCAAAATAAATTCTTTCAAGCAAGTTCACACAAATTTTTTTTCAAATTGGTAGGGTGCCCTCAAATAGTTTTCTTGGAAGAGAAATCATCACTTCAACCAAGCAGCCCTAACATAAAAAGAAGTGGTAAAATCTATACAAATTATAACTAACATGCAATCTATCATGCAATGCAATGACTAACTAACAAAGAAGATTAAAAATTGGTGTTGAAAAAGGAAATTTTTAACCATGGAGGTCGGTCCTCGACCTCTCCACACTTGAAGATTGCACCGTCCTCGGTGCATGCAAAGAATAGCAAGGTAGACGGGTTGCTACAACTGATGAGCTCCTTCAAAAGATTATGCGGATGAACTTGTTTATCGCCCCATTTCGAAGCTTTTCCTTTCCTTTCTTGGTGGCCAGCCTAAAAGGAGAGAAAAAGAAAGAAAATTAACCCCACAACAAAGATATTAAAGAAAATAGAACATAGGCAGGGGCTAATGCCAAATAAGAGAAGGGTTCGGACTACATGGTAGCTACAACATGTAAGTGAGAAAGCAATATGAGCAAAGGACATATTAACTAATACTTGATGCAAGATTAAAGTCAAAGCATAAGTAAATGACATGAAGAGCATGTTGAGCATCAAGTTCAAACAAGAAAGAGTGGGTCATAAAAGACATGCAAGTTCATATCAATGCACAAAGGATGCAAGAGTCATCAAAGATTAAGCATTGATTTAAAAGTTTCATCACCCAACAATATCAAACAAGTCAAGAAGCACCAAAATAATCCAAGAAATTCTCAACAATTGAGTAGCAGAATTCAACACCAATATTAAAATAACAAACTTAGAAAAGAAAATAAGAATAAGCTAAAAAAAAAATTAAAATGCAATAAATGAAAATAAGCAAATACAACTTACAAAAGAAAATGAAAGATGAGAAAAATAAAAAGCAAAAACTAAAAAAGAGGGAGAAGAAGAAATAAAAAGAAGTAAGAAAGAAAAGATGAGAAAGGTGAGAAGAGAAGTGAAGAGAAGAAAGGGAAGAAGGGAAGAGAGAAGAAGAAGAAAGAAAGAAGGAGAGAAGAGAGAAAGAACATGGAAAAACAGGACGCGAAGGCGACGCGCACGCATGGGCAACGCGTGCGCGCGAAAAGCAGAAGGGGGATGCGACGCGTAGGCGTCGTTCACGCGTACGCGTGAAACGTAGAAAATAGAGGGGACGCGTACGTGTCACCTACGCATACGCGTGGAGCTAAATTGTGCTATTCGCACAAAAGCAGCACCACTCCAGCACAACTCTCTGGTTTTTGTACCAGGAGCTCCTCGCATACGACGCGTTCGCGTCGGCCACGCTTACGTGTGTCGCTTTTTTTTTTAGAGAAGCATAAAATAGAAACATGGCACTCTCCTAACCTATATACATTCTAAATCAACCAAAATTTAAATTTAACAAAAATCCTTTAGTTTTTGAAAAAAAATTCAATGACAAAACAAACAAAACTTACACTTCAAGCAAAATGCAATTCAAAACACTATCCTAATTAAAACATGAATTCTCCCACCTAGCACTTTTATTTTAAGTCCTTAAGTTGGACAATTAGGAGACTCCTTGTCAAGGTGGTTTATGCTTGTACTCATCCTTGAACTTCCAAGGATGCTTTCTCCTCAAACGGTTGTCAGAATTTCCAACCAACTTCACCAAGTTTGGGTGAAGTTCTTCCCAAGATATGAGCTCCAAAAATTGGTCTTCATGTTGTGATCCGAGATCCCATATCTTATTTTTACACCCATCTTCTAATTGATCATCATTATTCCATCCGGGTGGCACGTGATCCGAATTCTCAAGTAAACACCAAAGCATCTTCCTAGACCCATTTAATTGAGAACTATACCAACCATTGCACTTAGACTTTGAGTTTCCAACCATAAGGAACCTTGATGAGCAATTCCACCCACTAACCAATTTTCTCTTGCTCTTAACTCCATGATATGGAGAGAACTTATCGTTAGTCTAGATTTTCACAAAATACAATTCCGTCGTTGAAAGCATAGTCCAAACCAACAATGAATTCTCACAATCAAATAATAAATTCAAATCAAAACAAATAACCGAGAGTAATAAAACCTCGGGTCGTTCTCCATAGGAATGCAAATGAAATATTACTTCTTTCAGTTGTTAAGGGGGCAAAAGGGGTTTTGTAGTTAAAGAATAAAAGATTAAAAGAACGAAGCAATGAGCAAAATTTTGATTAATGCAAGTAAAGGGAAGGCAAGATCAAAACTAGTGAAAACGCAATAAGAAAGCCTTGACTTGGGAGTGAGGATCCAAGGAATCCTATCATCGCCATAACCACAACTATGGTAATTATCATGAGTCCATCTTGCCTAGTCAACCCCAACCATCGAGGAGTAAGTCAAGCAAGAATAATTAACCTTAATCCGTAAGTCCTAACTAACTTACCAAACTAGTTGATAAAAGGCTAGCGTCAATGGAAACAAGAGTCAACTAACTACCCAAGAATTACCACTAAATGTCGGACATTATGACTCTAGTATCCTAGGAACTCAAATCACAAGCCAAGGTAGGAAAATCTAATCAAAAACAAGAATTGGCTTTTTCACAAACACCTTGTGTGCATAAAAGTAAAGCATGGAAAATTGAAAAGTAAAATGTAAAACTATAACCAACTATCAACAAAACCAAACATAAACAAGAAATCAAACATAAAGGAAACATAAAATGTAAAATTTATCAATAAAAAATTCAAGAAACACAAAATTGAAATATGAACAAAGTAACTTGAACCAAAAGAAAATGAAAGTAAAAGTGCTTGAATTAAAGAGGAAATTGAGAGTACTTACAATTGAAGAAGTAAAATCAAAGATCAAAGCTTGCTATAAAATGCTACAATGGAAATTGATAAACCCTAAGAAAGCTTTCTACTCTACACTACTCCTATTCCTAATTACTATGAAAACTCTCTAAATATGCTTCTAATGCTTTTTCCCCCTCCCCCCCTAATAAGTCTTCAATTCTCCTTCATATAGCACTTCCAAACAGCAATCTAGCCTTCCAAAATGGGCCAAGAGGCCTCCGAATCCGCGCAGCACATGCCTCATTAATGAAATCACGTGCAGGGACCTATGCGGACGCACAGACGCGTGTGTTCTCACACGCGGCTGAAAATTGACCTGTGCGTACGCACACATGGGAATTCTCGCTTGTGCGCGCACACGCAGGGCTGTACGCACGCACACTTCGCTGTGTGTGCTTTTCCTTGTTTTCTTTATGTTTTCTCCCTTGTACATGCTTTCTTCCACTTTTGGCTATCCATTCTTGCTTCCAAGGCCTGAAATCACTCACAAACCATATCACGGCATCGAATGACATAAAAGTGGGATTAAATTTCTCTATTAAAGCACAAAATTGCATGTTTTCACATTTAAGATCAAATTAGAGATCAAACACAAAAGTATGCTATTTTGGTTGCTTAAGTGTGAGTTCATATGCTAGAATCCATCCAAATTGAGTCAAAATATACTCTCAAATATGGACTCATCACTCTTCAAACAGATCTAAGTTGACCATCCGTCTCAAGCTAACCATATTCAAGTGGGAAAGTAAAGCTTAGGGATAAAAATTTTACCCACTTGAATGTTGTTTTGGATGGTGACTTAGGAAGGGATGGTCCCAATGATCTTGCAAGTCCCACTCTCTTGTGCTCTTCTTTGACTACTTCCACCTCTTGGCAAGCTTCTTCAACTTCAATTCCTTGCTCACCAACTTCTTCTACACATTCTTCATTGGTGGAGCTTGCCTCTCGATCAACCTCTTCCAATCTTTCATCATTCATACTATGTCTTGGAGGCTGCGCATTATCCTCCTCAACATCATCTTCAAGTACAATGGAAGAAGGTTCAACAACTTCCACAAAATCATCAACAACATTACTTGGTATGGAAATATTCTCAAGTTTGAAATCCACCTCTTGTTCAACTTCGCCTAGGTCTTCAACCACTTTTTCTTCTTCAACGATCTCTTTCTCCTCCACTTGTTGCAAGACATACCCCATCTCCTTGTCCACATATTGGCATTTTAAAATCTCCTTCATGCTCTTCGATTGATTTCTTACATTCATCCGTGGAGATGCTTTGTTTACGGTATGAATCCCATGAGTCCAAGTTGGCTTTAATTTTGGCAAGATTAGCCTCGATAGCTTCGTTCATCCTTTGGGCTTCCTCTTGTTTCTTTTGACGGATGATTGCTTGAAGCCGGTCCATTACTTTCTTGAAACGATCCCTTGGCTCTTGTTCCACTTGGCTAGCATAAGTAGGATCATGTTGCTCTTGGACCAATGGATATGGATATTCTTCCATGGAGGGTTATGGTGGAAAGAGAAATTCATCATGTGATTGAAAATTCTCATAAATGGGAGGTGGTTCATCTTGATAATGGCATGGAGGTGGTGGTTCTTGAGGGTATTGGTGGTGGAATTGGGGTGGTTCTACATATGGTTCACAAGGTGCTTGGTATGGTGGATATGGATTGGGATCATATGAAGGTGTTTGGTGGTATGAGGCTTGTGAGTATGATGGTTGAGGGCTATATTGTGGAGGGGGTTCATAGGCATATGGTGGGAGTTGTTGGTAATCACAAGGAGGTCCACCATATCCATTGTCTTGGTATGCATCATAGAATGGTTCTTGCTCATAGCACATTTGGGAAGGTTGTTGCCAAGAATGTTGATCAATTCCTTAAGGCTCCTCCCATCTTTGATTATTCCATCCTTGATGCATGTTGTCATTGCAATTCCAAATTCCTACAACATAGTTGTAACCACACTCATAGCTAAAAGGGTGAGAATTCATAGTGGCAAATAAAAACAAAAGCTAACAAAAAAATAGAAGTAAACTTCTAAAACTAACAACAACTAACAAAGAAGCAAAAGGAAAACATATTCACAATATTCACATATATACAATAGTCAATAATATAACACCATTGCAATTTCCTGGCAACGGCGCCAAAAATTTGATGTGAGAATTATTGTCAGTCTAGAAATTCCTCAATAGAAATAGAATTTCCTCATTGTAAGCATAGTTCCAAACCAACTAATAATTCTCAATCAAATTTTAATATTGGTTGTCATATGTACAAACCCCAATGAAAATTAACCGAAGTATTTAAACCTCGAGTCATCTCACAAGGAATTGCAATGAAGTGCTCAATTATTGGCTATAAAGGGGCAAGGGGGTTTGATTTAATTTAGTATTTGACAAGAAAAGTAAATAACAAAAAAGTAAATGACAATTAACTAATAAAGGAAAGGAAAGAACTCTTGGCTAGGCATAGGAATTGAGATCACCCATCCTTGTCTACAAATCATGTATTGACAATTACGAGGGACCAACCCATTTAGTCTACTTCTATGCTTGAAGTACATACAATGTCTACTTCAACGCTTGAAGTACGTCAAATAGGCTTGATCAATATCCATCCATAAGTCCTCACCTAGCTACTAATTGACTTAGTAGTAAGCTAGCGTCAATGGTATCAAATTGACCACAAAGGGTTCTCAAATCACCAAATCAATGAGACCTAATGACTCAAAGATCTATAGTAATATTTTTACTAAATGTTAATAAATTTTTAGAAGAATGTTACCAAAACTCATCAGTAACATAGAGTATATTTAACATTTGTTAAAATGTTACTAATATACATAGCTAACATTTTAATATGATTTGGTAATATTTTTTAAATGTTAGTAAAAGTCAAATATGTAGTATTGAGTTTAATGTTGTTATGCATGAACATCTTTAGTTATTTTCTTTATTAATTATTTTAATGAAGTTAGTGATTTCCTTGTTATAATTGAGATTTTCATGCTTTAATCAATGTTTATTGGAGTTGCTTTATGGTTTGGTATGTGAAGGAAATTGTGAAAGATTTTAGGCATGAACAAAGGAGGAAAAGGACAACTAAAGAAACCTCAAGGAGAACCAAAGAAGGTGGCATGCAACAGGAAGCAACCTCCCAGGGAACCAAGAAAAGAAGCAACCTCACAGGGAAGTGCAACTCATTCAAAGAGAATTTGCAAGCATAACTTGAGTTATAAAGGTCCAAATGAAGCAGTTCAAGCAGCGTTAGAAAGTTAACATCCAGAGCTTCAAAACGATATGCATATGTCTATAGTGGACGTTCAATTTGAGCCACAAACGACCCTCACCTTTGAGCTCATGAAAACAGTGCAAAAGACATGCGTTTGACACACGCATCTCCACCTCCATTTCACCTGCGTTCAATGCAGCCTTCACCTGCATTCAATGTAGCCCTGACCTCTTCATACTCCAGCAAGCATAACTTGGACTATAGAGGTCCAAATGAGGCAATTCTAGCAGCGTTAGAAAACTAACATCCAGAGCTTCAAAACGATATGCATATATATATATATAGTAGACGTTTAGTTTGGGCCACGAATGACCCTCATATTTTAGCTTAAAAAAATAGTATTTCTACCTGCGTTCAATATAGCCCTCACCTCCATTTCACCTGCGTTTAGCGCATCCCTCACATGCGTTCAATGCAGCCCTCACCTGTGTTCAACGCATCCCTCACATGCGTTCAACGCAGCCCTCTATGCATCCAACGCACCTCTCAGGAGCACCTCTAATGGCTCTCCATCATCCATGCGCTCAATACAGCTACTATACGTCCAACACAGCTGGGACAGAGGCCTCAAGGATTTGGGCCCTGCGTTCAACACTCTCTGCCTTGCGTCTAACACATTTTATGGGCCAAGTCCCAGGGGCATCACAATCCTTTACCGATCTATCCAACTTTAAGTACATGCTTTGTTGACCCAAGAATTAGTTGCAAGCCCATGATTTCAACAAAGTAACACACCAAGTTTTGAATTTCAAGTACAAGGAAGATTACTAATTAGTTAAGATTTATTAGAAAAGATTTTATTAAGATATGATTTGATTCTGTTTTGATTTAGTTTAAATTTGAATTTTAGGTTTTTGATTGCGTTTTAAAATAATTCAAAAGAACTTGTCCACGGACAACACATCTTACACCACACTTTACAATTCTGTTTTTCTCTGCACCATGAGCAACTAAACCTCCATTGTGAAGAATAGGAGCTCTATTTACTTTAATGGATTAATATTATTATTTTTCAACTTTTGAATAATGCATTGATATTTTATTCATGAAGTGAGTTTTGTTCTTCATCCTATGGGTTAGAATGTATTGGAAAATAACTTTAATCTGAATTGGATTCGTCTATTATCTTGGAAGAGTTAATCTTTGGAATTAGGATAGAAACTCCTTCTCATAATTCCTTGAGTGTCCGAGAATAAGTTTGGTAAGTGACATAAAATCAATGAGGGTTGGCTATTAATAATTGTGTGGCTTTAAATAAAAAACTATGCTTAAACTCTTACCATAGTTAATTGATCAAGGAATTGACGTTAATTAAGTTAAGGAAAATTGAATTACCAAGGAATTGGAGTTTGATTACTTGAGGTTTGTCATGAATATGTCTTTGAATGATAAAAGTAGATAGCAAGAAGTGTTAATCCTGAAATTTAAATATCTCTGAAACTTTAACATTCTCACCATTATTATCTCCATTCACTGTTTTGCTATTTGTTTTGCATCTGTTTACACGTTTGAATTTCTCACTTCTCTGTTTTTGATTTGTCTAATTAGAATGATCAACTAATCATTGTTGCTTAGTCCATTAATCCTCGTCGGAATGATAACCCACTCATTGTGGAATTACTTGATACGATTTGGTGCACTTGCCGAGTTGGAAATTCTTACATCAGTGCGTAGAAACCGACACATGAGCTCATGACCTGCACTAGGACTAGACATGCATGATAACAAGTCATCTTATGCTAGTTTTACAGGCATTTCTCATTAGTTTTATTAGGTTTTATGCACTTTCTTGCACAATAAGTAAGTGATTAGAGTGGATTTTCATGATCATTTTGAATCAATCAAACATCATTTATTTTACAAAAAATCATAAGGTTTATGATAGAATTAATTGATTTTATGAATGATGCAAAGATCTTGTGATTTTGGTGAGACTTTGATTGGTTGTTTGGTTGCTTGTAGGTGAAAAAATGAAGAATCAAGGGGAAGCAAACAGTAAAACGTTGCGTTCAAAGAAGCAACACCACGTTCACTAGATTTTGGTGTAGCGTTCACTTTGGAAGTGAACGTGGCATTCACTCTTTTCACTTTTTCGTGAATTCCAAGCTGGGAAGGAGGAAGCTCACTAAGGAGCGTTCAAGGAAGGCAATATAGCGCTCAATCAAGCGAACGCTGGACCATGAAGGGAGGCACGCACCAAGGAAGGGTAGCGTTCAAAAATTAGAGCGTAGCGTTCTCTTTTGCAACGTTTTCATGCTTCTCAAGCCTTGGGGAGGAAGGCTCAGCAAAAGGGTAGTGTTCAAAGAGTGAACGTGCCGTTCACTAAAGCAACGCTGGAGGAACAAGGCGCACAAAATTGGCACGCCTAGGAGAATGAACGCAGTGTTTATTTTGGTCACAGAGCGCTCCACTGGGAGTGAACCAAATGCTCCTTGACCTATGCCACCAAGTGCCAAGTTGGATCCATTTCTTTACAAACCCAAAAGGCCCATTCCAAAAAGCTTTGAAGACAAAAATAAAAAGTGTATAAATAGGAGCAAGTTTGATTTGTAGAGGACCATTTTTGCTCATTTTTAGTTTTCTCACTTTTAATTTTCATTTTGAATTTGGGAAATTGGGATTAGATCTAGTTTTCTTTCTGGGTTCATTTTCTTTCTTCTGCAACTTCTACTTTCTGTTTTGGGTTTTTGAATTCAGATTGAAGAATTCGATTGAAATTCTTCATCTGAGAATCATCTTCTACTTGTCTTGTTATTGCTTTAAGAACTAGGAATTGGATCTGAATCATCTTTTCTGCTTTCATTTAATTTCTTCTGTAATTTCTTCTTTTCTGTTGGATCAAAAGAGCAATTGAGATCTAGATCTGCTTTCTGTTATTGTTACTTTTCTGTAAATGTTAGTTTCTCTTTACGATTTTATAGTGGATCTATGTTTCCTTGTTGTTTTGCTTCTTCTGCAAATTTTCATTTCTATTTTAGTTCTTCTGCAATTTCCTTTGTCTCATAGCTCTCTGATTTACTTTAATTTACATTTTCTAGTTCAATTTGAATCCCAACACCCAAATCCCTTTTATTCTTCAAGCAATTTACATTTTCCAGCAATTTAGATTCAGCAATTTAAGTTTCTTGCATTTTAAGTTTCATTCATTTACCTTTCTTGCAATTTAAGTTTCAGCTCTTTTACTTTCTTGCTCTTTAAGTTTCTGCGATTTACTTCTTCTGCACTTTAAGATTTAGCCAATTTACCCTCTCCCTTTTATTTACTTGCAATTTAGCTTCTATTAATCAATTCTCACTCAAATTATCAAATATTCGCTTAACTAAATTCATCACCTAACTAAAATTACTCAATCCATCAATCCCTGTGGGATCGACCTCACTCTTGTGAGTTATTACTACTTGATGTGACCCGGTACACTTGCCGGTGAGTTTGTGTGGAATCGTTTTTCCCTCATCAATGCACTATATTTGTTTACCGCATATTTTCCTGTTATACTTTCTGTATCAGAGTGTGTTTACTTGTTATTTTTCACTTCCTACATTCCCTATTGGTTTACTATTACTCTGTGTTTCATGTTATCTATTATTCTTGTATCTTATGATCAAGCACTATTGACTGGAAATAACAGGAAAATAATGAATTTAAATAATAACCCTGACCTTACTAAGAACCCTCAAGTTCTTACCCCTTCTCACTCCCTTCAGATGGAGACGAGAGTAATGTCTATGAGCTTGACCCTACATTTATCTATAAGGACCTGACGTTTGGGAGCTACTAAGTTTTGGGCGTGAAGCCTCGTATTCGTTTGTACGTACTATGCAATAGACCTTTCACACACCAAATAGATAGCCCTAATTTTAACTCAGATCAGCCATATGACTTCCCTCTCTCTTGGTTACATCCCAATGGTCACGGTAATCTGTTTCCTGGTCCACCGATTCATGCTCAGCCTCTACATCATGCGGCACCTGAGCCTGACAGAGGTGAAGGAAACCTTCCAAATCCACCTCCGGATGTTGTTATACCTCTAATACCTCTGACACCACCATCACCAGCCGGGCACCTACAGGCGCAGTTTGGCCCGCTAGGCGAAGCTTTAGCTCCTGCATATTGTAAAAGACCTGTATTCGGAACTGGGAGTAGTAGTTCATCTGGTGGTATAAAACCTGGTTAAACCGTGATTATTAAATAATAAATTAAATATGAGCGAATATTGTTAGAAAATGTAGTAATCGAAATTTGATAACTTTAATATGATATTTGGACTCAGTGAATTTTTCTAAGTCGAAAAACATAGTTTTCGCATAAAAACGTACACTGGAAATTTGACCATCAGTACTGGCTGAGATCTTTCCAGTACTGTAGCTAAGACAATTAATTTTTAGCAAGAAAGGTTAAACACTTAAAAGTTGTAATTGAGAAGGAAAAAATAATTAAACACGCATTAAAATACTAATCTTACAGATTTTGGCCTAAAAGTGGGCCAAACAGGTCATATATGTGAACCGGGGCCAAGTTGGGCCCAAGCCCAACATATATAAATCCTGACTTAAAGCCATTCAACCACCATACGCTTCATTTATTGTATTTGGTGCTGAAATGAAAAGAGAGAGGTGAGAAGAGAGAAACCCTAGCTCCACCCAACTTCAAATCACCATAACTTTCTCTACGGAGCTCCAATCGACGAGCCGTTTGTGGCCAAGTGTCACCCTCCATGAGCTCTTCAAGTATATATAAGTATTGTGGTGATTATTTCACTCTCCTCTGTCCAGTTTTCATTTTGCTTTAAATTTGAATTTGATTGTGGGTTTTGAGAAAATTTTGTGGTTTTTGTGGTTTTCATTTTCCATCAACAAATTTCGTGGGTTAAGGTAAGAAACCCTCTAACCTTTGTAAATTATGAGATTTTTTTAGATCTTAGTTGATATATGTCTGTAATGTGTGTATTAGAGTATTGGGTACACTTTTGGAACTTGAATCTTGCTTATGAAAGTATTTGGTGGAGCTTGGAGCTGTGTTTTGGTGGAGATTCCCAAGTGAGAGCTTGAATTGGACTTCCAAGAGGTATGGTTTAAGTTTCATTTAAGTACCGTGTGTGGGGCGCAAAATTGAACTTCGCACAACTGAACCGGCAAGTGCACCGGGTCATCCAAGTAATATCTCAGGTGAGTGAGGGTCGAATCCCATGGAGATTGTCGGATTGAGCAAGCAATAACTATCTTGTAGATCTTAGTCAGATGATTAGAAAAGATGGTTGTTTGTTTGAAAGCATAAACAAAATAGTAAAGAACGAAATACCAGATTAGTGTAAAAGGAATGATGGATATTCAGTTAAGGCTTCGGAGATGCGTATTCTTTCCGAATTAACTTTTCTTACTGTCTGCTTCAATAATGAATGATTCATTCAATGGCAGCCGTAATTGACTAACTCATGTAGAATCCTCATCAGGTTAGTCTCTTCCAAACCATAGTAGTCCACCATATCTGAGCAACTCATGTAGCATCCTCATCAAGTTAACTCATGACTTTCTACTATAGCCGAAGGTGAAGACCTAAGCAATCCACTCCCCTTCGTGATCCTACTCAAAACGCCACATACAAGGTCGGATCTTCCGGATCAGGGAACGCTACTTCTCAGAATCTAGCCTTAATGCCATAGAAACCTCAGTAACCCACGGTCAACGGAATTTTATGTCACGTATCCAAAGTTACCCAAGCACGCTTTTGGAATCCGTAGTGCACTCTCTAGCTATGGTTCAATGCTATCCGGGTTAAGACTCACACGTAACCCATGTAGAACAAGAGAATGGAATCAAACGTGTATTGAAATAGAAATAGTAATATTATTGATCCATGAGAATCAACAGAGCTCCTAACCTTAACTTAGGAGGTTTAGTTGCTCATACTTTACAGAAAATAATAGTGAAATGTACGAATGGTAAAGATGAGGCTGAAGATCCTAAAACATGGGTGATCTTCTCCTTTAAATACTAATCTAATACTAAGAAGTACAAAAAGTATGACAGACTAGACTAGAGGTGCGAAAATCCATCCTTGGGCCTACTTTGGTTGAGTACTTGGGCTGAGCTTGGCGTCCAACTTGAGGGATAGGCGTTGAACACCCATTGGGGTGTGATTGATGTTTCCTTCCTTCTTGGTGGGTGTTGAATGCCCCAAAGGGGGTGGTTCTTGGCGTTCAATGCTGGCTTGTCTCCTTGGGACGTTGAACGCCAGCAAGGGGGTAGCTCCTTGGCATTCAACGCCCAGTATGGGCAGGCTCCTTCGAAGAAAAGTATAGACCATTATATATTGCTCGAAAGCTCTGGAAGTTCTATTTCCAAAGCCATTGAGAACGCATCTTATGAACCTTTGTAGCTCTAGAAATGCGCGTTTGAGTGCATGGAGGTCAGAATCTGACAGTATCTGCTACGCTTTCCTTGCCTCTGAATTAGACTTTGCCAAAACTCCTCAATTTCAGCCAGAAATTCCCTGAAATCATTAGAAAACACAACAAATCAAAGTAGAATCTAAAAATGTGAATTTAGCACTAAAACCTATGAAATTTAATAAAACTTAAACAAAACATAACTAAAACAATATGAAAATGATGCCAAAAAGCGTAAAAAATATTTGCTCATCAAAACACCAAACTTAAACTATTGCTTGTTCCCAAGCAACCAAAACCAAAGTAGGATCAGAAAGAAGAGAAAGATATAATAAATATCAGAGTTTTCAATAACGCTCAGTTCCAATTGATGAGCGGGGCTAGTAACCATTTACTTCTGAACAGTTTTGGCATTTCACTATCCTTTGAAGCTCAGAAGCATTGGCATCTTTAGGACTTCAGAATCCGAATGATAGTATTGATTTTCTTAGTTTAGTTCTTTTTATTTTTGAACACAGCTTCTTTTAGAGCTTGGCCGTGATCCTAAGCATTTTGTTTTTCCGTATTACCACCGGATACATAAACGCCACAGGCACTTAGCTGGGTAAACCCAATTGGATTGTGATTCAGCTTTGCTAGAATCCCCAGACAGTGGTACCCAGAGTTTTTAGGCACACTCTTTTGCTTTTGGGATCACGACTTTAACTGCTCAGTCTCAAGCTTTTCACTTGACACCTTCACACCACAAGCATTTAGTTAGGGAAAGGAGCTCATTTGAGCTTTTTAGGCCAAGAGTTTGTTTCTTTTAGACCCTCCTAACCATTGATGCTTAAAGTCTTGGATCCTTGCTCTTGCCTTTTGGTTTAAAGAGCTAATGGCTTTTTCTTTTTCTCTTTTTTTTTCTCTTCTTTTTTTCGCAATTTCTTTCTCTTTTTCTTTCTTTTCTTTTTGTTGCTTTTTCTTGCTTCAAGAATCAATAATTGGATTTTTCAGATTACCAATAATACTTCACCTTTTCCATCATTCTTTCAAGAGCCAACACACTTAACTTCAACAAAAAATATTCATTGTTAATTCATACATTCAAAAGGTAAAAGTATTGCCACCACATCATATAATTGGACTATTCTTATTATACAACTCGAGTTCATGCATCTTATTTCTCTTTTTCAAATAAAATTTCTTTTAAGTATGGTGAGAGATATAGGGAATAATTCATAGCTTTAAGACATAAACAAAGATGATCATGCACTAGAAATAGGAAATAGAAAATGAAATACAATGAAAAACAGAAAAATAACATGAAAATAACATAAGCAAGGGGGTAATGGAACGTGACCACCTTAGTAACGGTGGCTACTGCTTCCTCTAGTGGATCCAACGGAGCATTTAAGCTCCTCTATGTCTTGTCCTTGCCTCTGTTGCTCCTCCCTCATAGCTTTTTGATCTTCTCTTATTTCATGGAGGATGGTGGACTACTCTTGGTGTTCTATCCTCAGCTGATCCATGTTAGAGCTCAACTCTCCTAGAGAGGTGTTCAGTTGATCCCAATAATTTTGGAGAAGAAAATGCATCCCTTTAGGTATCTTAGGGATTTTCTGTTGAGGCGGCTCCACATGCTCTTGCTGTGGTCCATGTGCCATCTCTCTAACATGCTCCATCCTTCTTGAGCCTAAAGGGGATATCGAGGATCACCTTTTTGTGCTTCACCACATCATAGAAGTGGTCTTGATGAGCCTTGGTAATGAACCTCTTCATTTCCCAAAGTTCAGAAGCAGAAGCAACTACTTTTCCTTTCCTCTTTCTAGAGGATTCTCTGACTTTGGGTGCCATATTTAGGAATGGTAGAAGTCAAAAAGCAACGCTTTTGCAATACCAAACTTAAGAATTTTGCTCGTCCTCGAGCAAAGAAGAACAATTGGGAAGAAGAGAATAGAAGAAAAAGAAAGAGGTAGAGATAGAGGGGGGAAGGAAAGGGGTGAATGATAGGCAAGGTAGGTGTAGAATCTGTAGACCCACTGGCTGAGAAGGTCTCAAATTTCAAGATCCCTTGCCCCTGTTAGGGATTGAACGCCCAGGGTACTCCCTGTGTGCCATTCAATGCCAAGTCTCTGTCCCATGGTGGGCATTAAATGCCTAGAGAGTCCTTCCCTGCCGTTTAACGCCAGATTCCTTGTCCTTTATAGGCGTTGGACGCCCAGGGTACCCCCTCCCTAGCGTTCAACGCCAGGTCTCTACTCCCTTTTGGGTGTTGGATGCCCAGGGTACCCCTTGAGTGGCGTTCAACGCCACCTTCCTCTTCCTTGATGAGCGTTGGACGCCCATAAAGCTCCCTGTGTGGCGTTGAACGCCAGTAAAGGGTCTTCCTAGGGAGTTTTGTTCTTCATCTTTTAATACCATTGTCTCTGTTCTAAGTACTGCACATGATCACAAACATTAAAACAAAACAAGAGAAAATTCTGAAAATAAACTAAAATAAACTCAAATGAAAATGAATAGAAGAAATAAGGACAAAAGTACTCTACTCATGGTTGGGTTGCCTCCCAATAAGCACTTTTTTACCGTTACTAGCTTGACACTTGATTGTTGACTTTCTTTCTCTTCTTCTAGTTGGTTAACAGAAATGACTCTAAGGAGAAAGAGGAGAAGATTAGTGCTCTTGGAATTGAATTTCTCCTAACAAGCTTTCTTATTTTATTGTTATTAGCTTGGTTCTCCTTGCCTGTTAGGGTAGGGGTGGTATTGTTTCTCCATCCCCTATGCATCTTCCTCTTGGGACCTTCCTCCTTGGTGGGTGGACTGCCCAACACCAAACTTAAGTTTGATATCTGGAGAAACCGTATGAGTTTTTACCAATGGAGGAGGCTTCAGTATTGTACTCTGCATGGAAGTACCTCCTTTATCAGGGGGTAGTGGAGGTTTAAGGACCTTGATAATCATGTAATCCTTCTATAACCTCAACACCAATTTGCCTTTCTCAGCATCAGAGAAGTTTCTTCCAGTAGAGAGAGACCATTGCTCTAGAACCTCAGCAAAAGAAATATTGATCTGCAACTTCTTAGAGCCTTCAGGATTGAGAGCAGTGCTCATCCTTGGTCTCCTTTTGGGACTTCTAAGGGTGTGGTATTTCAGGCTTCCTTCCCATAAAAGGGGCATGTAATAGTATGCTTCCAGCCTCTTCTTGAGCCTCTTCTTCATTTAGCTCCTCAACAGTGTGTACCACCTTAGGCTCGACCTCCTTGGTAATAATGAGGTCCCGACACTCTTCTCTTGGATTCACCTCTGTGTCTCTGGGAAGAGTGTTAGGGTGTCTCTAAGTTTTTTAGGAAGGTTCCTCTGAATGACTGCACTGCACTCCTTAACAAGCATCACTGTCTCGTAAGAATTATTGTTTCTGCTTCTTTCCAATCCCTCTTGTTACTCAATATTTCCTTCATGAACTTAGCATATGAAGGCATTTGTTCAAGAGCCTCTACAAAGGAAATTTTGATCTCCAGCTTTTTGAAAGCTTCTAAGAACTTGGCAAATTGCCTATTCTTTTCTGCTTTTTGAAGTCTTTGAGGGTATGGTAACTTAGCCTTGTACTCAAGGGCCATGAGTGGTGTAGGGTGAGTGTCTATAGTGCCTACAGAAGGGCTACCAGCTTGCTTAGGAGAGGTGTTCTCAGCACTTACACGTGTTTGGCCTCCCTTGGACTGGCGTTCAACGCCTGGGCTGCCCCCTTCTGGGTGTTGGACGTTTGGGCTGCCCCCTATTGGGCGTTGGATGCCTGGGCTTCCCCCTTCTGGGCGTTGGACGCCCTGGCTGCCCCTTTCTGGGCGTTCAGCACTCTCATGAGCACCTTGAAGTGCAGCTTGTTCATCTTTTGCCAGCTCTTCTCCCTGCCTTTTACTGTTCTGAGGCTGGGCATTCAGGGTACTCCTTAATTGGAGAGCTTGGTACTCTTCTCTTATCTGTTCAGACAAGTGCTGCTTAGCCTGGTTCAACTGTGCTTCAATATTCTTTCTAGAGGTTTGGGTCTCCTACACTACTTCTTGCAAACTTAGCACTTGTTGTGTGAAAAAATGCAGTTGCTGGGTTAATGATTCACTTTATTTTGGAGGGTTAGATTCAGTGAACACTGTCTTGACCTCTCCTTTCATTGAAGTCTCACCAGATGAGTATAGAACCTGGTTGCTAGCGACTGTCTCAATGAGTTCTTGAGCTTCCTCAATTGTCTTTCTCATGTATATTGAACCACCAGCGGAATGGTCTAAGGACCTCTTAGCCATATCTGTGAGTCCGTAATAGAAGATGGCTACCTTTACCCATTTTGAAAACATTTCAGTGGGACATTTTCGTAGCATCATCTTATACCTCCCCCCTCAAGCATCGTAAAGAGACTCATTAACTTCTTGTTTGAAGCCTTGAATGTCCAGTCTTAACTGGGTTAGCTTCTTTGGGGGAAAGTGTTGATTCAAGAACTTATCCACCAGCTGACTCCATGTTTTCAAGCTTGATTTGGGTTGATTATCCAACCACCTCTTTACTTGGCCTTTCACAGCAAATGGAAAGAACAACAACCTGTAGACATCCTGGTCTACTCCATCAGTGTACACTGTATCAGCATATTGCAAGAAATCTGCAAGGAATTCTGTGGGCTCTTTTTGTGGAAGTCCATGGAAGTGGAAGTTTTGCTGCACTAGTGTGATTAGTTGTGGGTTGAGCTCAAAGTTGCCTGCTCTGATGGGGGTACACTAATACTTCTTGCATAGAAGTCAGGAGTGGGGGCTATATAAGACCCCAAGGTTCTTTTTATTTGTGCCTCTCCCTCTAGATCTATAGTGCGCTCTTGTTGTTCCTGCATACACAGTCAACAGATAAAGAAAAGTGGGAGTGTCTATGTCAGAGTATAGAGATCTCCTAGTGAGATACCAAAAAGAAGAAAAGAGACAAGAATTAGAATAATTTAATTTTTTAATTTCAAAAATAAATAAAAAATGGAAAAAAATAATTAGAATTTTTGAAAATTAAAAGGAAAAAGTCAATTAAAGATTTTGAAATTCAAATTTGAAAGAAAGAAAGACTAATGAAACACTAAACTTAAAATTAAAACAAGATAAAGCAAACAATTAATTAAAAAAGATTTGATTTTGAAAATTTTTGAAATTTAAAAAGAGTCATTCAAAGATTTGAAAAATTAAAATTGAAAGGAAAAATTCAAACAAGATAAGATAATATTTTAAAATTAAGACAGAAGATTTGATTTTAGAAAGAGAAAGAAAAATTTTTCGAAAATAAGGAGAGAATTAAGTGAAGGATTTTCGAAAAAGACAAGAGAGAAAGAGGGCAAAAGATTTTCAAAAAAAAGGGAAGAGAAAGTAGTTAGGAGGTTTTTAAAAAAAGAGGAAAGAGAAAGGAGAATAGAAGAAAGAATAAGATAAAATAAGTAACCAACTAACTAACAAGATTTGAAACTAAAATAAAATATTTGATTTTGAAAAAGAAGAAAGTTAAACAAAGACAAGGAGAGATAATATTGGAAAGATTTGAAAGGATTTTAAATTTGACTTTTGAAAATTGAATTTTGAAAATTTTGAATTTGTAAAATCTTGAACTTTGAAATTTAAAGTTTGAATTTTGAAAATTGAATTTGAATTAAGAGAAGATAAAAGTTTGAATTTTAAAATTTGAATTCAAAATAAGATAAGATAAAATTTTGAATTTAAAGAAAAAGATAAGATAAAGATTTGAAAAATATTTTGAAAAGGTAAGATTTAAAATATAAAATCTAAACTTTACTAATAAGAAGACACCAAACTTAAAATTTTTGAAATAAAAAAGGCAAGATTTTCGAAATTTTTGAAAGAAAAGACACAGAAAGACACCAAACTTAAAACTTTTGAAGATCAAGGACACTAATTTCAAAAATTTTAAAAGAAAAACACTAAAAGACACCAAACTTAGAATTTTTAAAATCAAATAGGAAAAATAACAAGAACAATTTTGAATACAAGGAAGAACACCAAGAATAATTTTTGAAAAACTAAAGGAACGAAAAACCAAGAAACACCAACAAGACACCAAACTTAAGAATTTTGAAATCAAAGACTCTAATTTTTGAAAAGTTAGAAAAGAGAAGAAAAGACTAAAAAAGACACCAAACTTAAAGATTGACACAAGATTCAAACAAAAGGTAAAGATTACTAAAGAAAAGAAAAGGTTTTGAAAAATTTTTGAAAAAGAAAATAAAAGACACAAACAAAAGAGCAAGTAAACCATAAAGAATACCTAATCTAAGCAAAAAGATAGTCCAGTAGTTTGTCAATCTAGAACAATCCCGGCAACGGCGCAGAAAAATTGGTGCGCAAAATTGAATTCTGCACAACTGAACCGACAAGTGCACCGGGTCATCCAAGTAATACCTCAGGTGAGTGAGGGTCGAATCCCACGGAGATTGTCGGATTGAGCAAGCAATGGCTATCTTGTAGATCTTAGTCAGGCGATTAGAAAAGATGGATGTTTGTTTCAAAGCATAAACAAAATAGTAAAGAACAAAATACCAGATTAGTATAAAAGCAATGATGGATATTCAGTTAAGGCTTCGGAGATGCGTATTATTTACGGATTAACTTTTCTTACTGTCTGCTTCAACAACAAATGATTCATTCAATGGCAGCCATAATTGACTAACTCATGTAGCATCCTCATCAAGTTAGTCTCTTCCAAACCATAGCAGTCCACCATATCTGAGCAACTCATGTAGCATCCTTATCTAGTTAACTCATGGCTTACCACTATAGCCGAAGGTGAAGACCTAAGCAATCCACTCCCCTTCGTGATCTTACTCAAAATGCCACAGACAAGGTTGGATCTTCCGGATCAGGGAACGTTGCTTTTCAAACTCTAGTCTTAATGCCACAGAAACCTCAGTAACCCACGGTCCACGAGATTTTATGTCACGTATCCAAAGTCGCCCAGGCACGCTCTTGGAATCTGCAGTGCACCCTCTAACTGTGGTTCAATGCTATCCGGGTCAGGACTCACACGGAACCCATGTAGAACAAGGATGATTGTCATGGGTCATCCTCAATTCATGAGATTAAGAACGAAAATGCACAAGAGAATGGAATCAAACGTGTATTGAAATAGAAACAGTAATATTATTAATCCATGAGAATCAGCAGAGCTCTTAACCCTAACTTAGGAGGTTTAGTTGCTCACACTTTACAGAAAATACTAGTGAAATGTATGAATGGTAAAGATGAGGCCGAAGATCCTAAAACATGGGTGATCTTCTCCTTTAAATACTAATCTAATACTAAGAAGTACAAAAGGTATGACAGACTAGACTAGAGGTGTGAAAATCCATCCTTGGGCCTACTTTGGTTAAGTACTTGGGCTGAGCTTGGCGTCCAACTTGAGGGATGGGCGTTGAACACCCATTGGGGAGTCATTGATGCTGCCTTGCTTCTTGGTGGGTGTTGAATGCCCCAAAGGGGGTGGTTTTTGGCGTTCAACGCTGGCTTGTCTCATTGGGGCGTTGAACGCCAGCAAGGGGGTAGCTCCTTGGCGTTCAACGCCCCAGTATGGGCAGGCTTCTTTAAAGAAAAGTATAGAGCATTACCTATGACTGGAAAGCTCTTAAAGTTAGCTTTCCAACACCGTTGAGAACGCATTATTTGAACCTCTGTAGCTCTCGAAATTCTCATTTGAGTGCATGGAGGTCAGAATCTGACAGCATCTGCTACGCTTTTCTTACCTCTGTATCAGACTTTGTCAAAGCTCCTCAATTTCAGCCAGAAATTATTTGAAATCATCAGAAAACACAACAACTCAAAGTAGAATCCAAAAATGTGAATTTAGCACTAAAACCTTTGAAAATATAGTAAAACTTAAATAAAACATAACAAAAACAATATGAAAATGATGCCAAAAAGCGTATAAAATATCCGCTCATTAGTGTGGTGTGATGAGAATTCCTAAGTTAAATGCCCCTAGGATTAAGTTTGAATTGTGTGTTTGGTTAGAATTGATGTGTATCAATGACATGTTGTAGAGAATAATTATTTGGATATGTATTGTGTGATTTTGCATATTTGGTGTATTGTGAAATTGAGGAATTGGATGATGAATTGGGCCAGAGGTCATGAATCTTGGGCCAGAGGCCAGAAAGAGGTAAGAAAGGTAAGTGGTGTTTGTATGGTGTGATGATATATGAGATTGAATGGATTTTTGATATTGAATGTGTGAATAATTGGTATGATTATTGAGTAATGAGAATTAAGGTGTGGAATTTGATGGTTTTGGGTGAAAATTGTGTGGATGAAGTAGGTTTGGATTTGGTTGAGTGTAAAAATATGAATGTGGTTGGTTTGTGATCACTTGGGTTGAGAAAAAAAATGAATTTAGTTTGTAGACCTTGAAAAAATTAGTAAATTCTAATTTTAGGTAAAAACAGATTTTTGACCAACTTCGGCGGTCCGTATTCGGTCCTCGGAGTTGGGAATTCTTCAAAACTATATTTTTTAAAAGAGAATTTAACGATCTTTCCAATGGTTCAAGAATGGCTAAAAAGGAAATTTTGTAGAAAAAGTTATGAAGCTTTGAAAATTGGTGTCAAAAACTGATTTTTACACTTAACAACTTTTTACTTTTTCTGCAAGGCTCGCGTACGCAGAAGGAGGAACGTGTATGCGGGAGTGCTGAAATTTGAAGACTCGTGTAGGCAGAAGGCAGTATACGACGCGAGCAAACGTTTCTGTTTTCACCCCTCGCGTATGCGACCAAATCTCGTGTACGCGACACCCCCAACTTTCATTGCATGCTTACGTGAGGCACCTACATGCGTACATGAAACTCTCAGATTTTAGAAAAGTGTGTTTTTATGTATTTTATCCATTCTTTTGGCTTCCTAAACCTTTATAAACTTCGATACTAGTCTAAAGCTGGTGAACTAGAGTGTAAAAAAGTTAGGAATGAGAATTTATGAGTTGAGTTAGTAAATTGAGAATGAATGATTAATTAAGTATGACGGGAATGATTTTTGATAACGAGAGATGACGATGAATTGATTGTGATTAAGTATAATGAGAAAGGTTGTGATAATGAGAGATGATGGAGATTGATTACGAGTAAGTATGATGATGAATGGTTGATGATGAATGAGTTAAATTGGGGATTGAGTATGAATTAAGACGAGAATGATGATGAGAGTGATTATGGTTATAAAAATAATATTGAATATGATTCTGATTGTGATACACCTATCTGGGAAGATGTAGTAGAGTGATTCTGCTTGCTCCGGGATGTGGTGAGATATACCTGCCTAGGTAGATGCAGTGGAGTGATTCTGCTTGCTCTGGGTTTGGTTTGAAACTCCTGGGGTAGATGCAATGGTTAGCCCCCACTTGCCCCCAGTCGAGAATGACTTGAGGTTTGTGAAATTATATGAGTTTTGGATTTCCTTGGGTAGATGTAGTGAGTCGGCTCTACTTGCTCCAGGTTGAGATCCGAGACTCTGTTGACCCTGCGTCATAAGTGTGGCCGTACACTTAGATCTTTTCGGATGAGCTCTCTCCCATGGATATTTTTATTTTGAATGATTATGATTTTGAGCTTGGGGATGCGCGCTCGCAAGGACTGTTCAATAGTTAGCTACCAGGACATGTGGGGCTGGCTATGTAACCGATAGATGATATCATCAGCCATAGAGCAGGCATTCATTATTTTCATATGTTTGACTTGTTTGGGTTTGCCTATTTATTTTGGATTGCTAAATCATATATGCTAAGTTACCTAATTATATGCTACTTGCTCTACTTGTACCTTAATTGTGTATTACTTGTCTGTATTGCTTTTGTTTGCACAACCGAGAGGCCCCTCATGCTGGGGTCGGTTGATGCTGAGGGCTGTTCTTGTTGAAATAAAATAATGAGATGATTAATTTAAAATGATGATTATTGAATGAGGTAACTTGAGCTCCCTAGGTAGATGCAGTGAAATGATTTCACTTGCTCCAGGAAGAGAATGAGAAAATTGATATTTAAGCACTGAGTTCGAATTTACTGGCTATGGTTTTGTTCGGAATTGAGTGTTAAGATGTTTGGAAAGAAGGGAAAGACGAGGAGTTGACTAGAATTAGTATCCCCTAGAACAGTTGCCTAATTCATGGATTAGTGAGAGTCGAAGATGAATAAATTAAGAAAGGAAGCTTAGGATGCTTAGTGAGTTTTTTTTTATTATAGCGCATTGTATTTATTTGGAACTTTATTAGGATGCAGGTCCAGGTGCTCAGTAGTGAGCTGTGGTTCATCTGAGAGATGGTGAAGACCTTTGTATTCTCTGCTTTATATTTTGCTTAGAATATCTCCACCTTTATTTTGAAAAACTTATATTTTTATTGATCTCCGTTGGGATTTGCCTATAGAGGCCTTTATGTATCATTTGGGAGAGATTAGGAGATATTGTTGTCGACTACTTTTATACTATACCCTAGCCGGCCTAAACTTCACGGGTGGCGACTAGTGGCTATTTACTTATGTTATATATCTATACTTTGTCTTATTCTTACTCTTCTTTATGGCTTTATCTTCGTCTCGTTTTCGATTCACGCTTTGTCTTCTAATTGTCGATACGTGAGTGTTACGACTTTGCGATTTTATTTTCACTCTTTTCAGGCTTCTCGATTTATACTTCCTTTCAATTATATATATGTATGTATGTATTATAATCCAACTGAGAGTCGTACTACCGTAATATCATTAACTTATGACTCAAGCATAAGGATTTGAATATTAGGATGTATAGGGAGGAGGAAGGAGGTTTCCAAAAAACCTAGCTTAATTTCAAATCAAGATAACTTTTAAAGTATGAAAATGAAAAAAAAAAAAAAGTGAGAATCAGGGGTAGCTAGGTGGTGTATTAGAATTGTATATGTTGTTATATGTATTTAGTGAGAGCTTAGGTTAATCAAAGATGCAAAGTTCAAGCTCACTTAGCCATATATATATATATATCCTTACCTTTACCCTAGCCCCATTACAACCTATGAATAAGTCCTCATGATAAATGTATGCATGCATTGAATAATTGTTGATTGTTAGATGAAAAATGAATCTTGGAAAGCATTATTAGAAGAGAATTGAGCGAATCAACCCTATACACTCAAGGTCACTCAATTCCCTTAGCCTAGGCCAAGAGTAAAGAAAACTACTCTAAAACTAGTGAAAATATTTTATCAAACACCTAGAGTGCAATAAAAGTAAACATAACAAAATGTAAGAATTAATAAAAGCTATAACTAACATAAGCAAGAAATCAACAATAACAACTAAGATAAACATAAAAAGACATGGAAACATAAAATTGCATTAAAAGAAAATTAAAATCTAACAAGGGTTCATCAACATGAAAGAGAGCAAAATAAGAAATTAACAAGAGAAGTAGGTAAACCAAAGAGGTAGAATAAATAGAGTTAAAGGAAAATTTAGATGAAACAAGATTAAAATCTAGATCTAAAAGGAACTGAAATAAGAACCCTAAAATTTAGAGAGAGAAGAGAGCCTCTCTCTCTAGAATTCTACCCTAAAACATGATGGAAACTAAACTATGACTCCTTTCTTTCATTCCCTTGCAATCCTTGGATTCAAAAGCATCAGAAATGGGTTGGATTTGGGCCTCTTTGAGCTCAGAAATTTCCCCCAACGTTTTGCCTTTAGTGAAGTCACGTGCAGCTTGTCACACATACGCATGGGTCACCCGTACGCATCACATTGGAAATTCTTCTTCACGTGTGCGCGTGGGCGACGCGTGCGTGTCGCTAGCGAATCTTCTCCTCATGCGTACGCATGGGTGACGCGTGCGCGTGGCCTTGAGTTCAAAAAATCCTCATTTTTTCATGAATTCTCCATTTTTGCATGCTTTTTCTTCATTCCTTCAACCCAATCTTTGCCTTCTAATCCTGAAATCACTTAACAAACATATCAAGGCATCGAATGGAATTAAAGTGAATTAAATTTATCAATTTTTGGGCCTAAAAGCATGTTTTTACTTTCAAGCACAAATTAGGAGAAATTCACAAAACCATGCTATTTTATTGAATAAATGTGAGATAAGTTGATAAAATCCCCTGAATTTAACACAAGATAAACCACAAAATTGGGGTTTATCGATATCTCCTGAGGCATCTCAGGGATCTCATGCTGAGGCGGCTGCACAGGCTCATGTGCATGCTCTCTAGTTTGCTCCATCCTCTTCTTAGTGATAGGCTTGTCTTCCTCAATGAAGATGTCTCCTTCTATGACAATTCCAGCTGAATTGCATAGGTGACAAATGAGGTGAGGGAAAGCCAACCTTGCTTTGGTGGAGGGCTTCTCAGCTATCTTGTACACTTCTTGAGGAATCACCTCATGTACTTTCACCTCACTCCCAATCAAGATGCAATGAATCATGATGGATTTGTCAATGGTCACTTCTGACCGATTGCTAGTAGGGATGTTAGAGCATTGGGTGAACTCCAATCATCCTGTAGCTACAGGATTGAGGTCAAGCCTTCTTAGTTGAGTAGGCTTGCCTTGGGAATTCCTTTTCCACTGTGCTCCTTCCATACAGATGTCTGAGAGCACTTGATCCAGTCTCTGATCAAAATTGACTCTCTTAGTGTAAGGATATGGGTCTCCTTGCATCAGAGACAAGTTGAACGCCAACCTCACACTTTCAGGGCTAAAATCTAAGATTCTCCCTCAAACCATGGTGCTCCAATTCTTGGGATTTAGGTTCACACTAATGTCATGGTTTTTTGTAACACATGTATTAGCATAGAACTCTTGCACCATTAAGATCCCAACCTTTTAGATGGGATTGGTTAGGACTTCCCAACCTCTTCTCCGGATCTCTCTTCAGATTTTCGGATACTCATTCTTCTTGAGCCTGAAAGGGACCACAGGGATCGCCTTCTTCTCTGCTACTACTTCATAGAAGTGTTCTTGGTGGGCTTTGGTGATGAATCTCTCCATCTCCCAAGATTCAGAGGTGGCGACTACGACCTTTCCTTTCCTCTTTCTAGAGGGTTCTCCAACCTTGGGTGCCATAAGTGGTAATAGAAAACAAAAAGCAACGCTTTTTCCACACCAAACATAAAATCTTTGCTTGTCCTCGAGCAAAAATAAACAAAAGAGAAGAATGGAGTAGAAGAAGAAGAAAAATAGAAGAAGAAGGGGGTAGAAGGCAATTTGGCCAAGGGGCTTTGATGGGTATGAGAGATGTGTGTATGAATGATTAGAATGAGCGGTATTTATAGGAGTGGGCTAGGGTTGGGTTTGGTCATGGGTAGGGTAAATGGGAGAAAAATTTGATTTTGAAGTGGGTTAGGGTTGGTGCAAGTTATGATGGTTTTGGGGAAATGATATGGATTTGATTGGGCTAGGGTTTATAGGGAAGAGTGTGTGGGGAAGTGTGAGAGTAAGAAGGAAGAGGTGAGGTAGGTGATAAACCCCAATTTTGTGGTTTATCATGTGCTTATTTTAGGGAATTTTATCATCTTTTCCCACATTTATTCAATGAAATAGTATGGTTTTGTAATTATCCCTTAATTTGCGCTTAAGTGTAAAAACATGCTTTTTAGGCCCTTAAATTGGTGATTTTAACTCACCTTAATTCTATTTGATGCCTTGATGTGTTTGTTAGTGATTTCAGGTTCATAAGGCAAGTAATGGATGGAAGAAGTGAAGAGAAAAGCATACAAAGGGGAGAATGCATGAGGAAACAAGGATTGGGAGTGCATCAATCGACGCGTACGCGCAGCACACGTGCACGCGTAGAAGTGAAGTTGCACGGCGACGCGTACGCGTACATGACGCGTACGCGTGGATAGGAATTTGCCAAGCGACGCGCACGCGTGGCCCACGCGTACGCGTCGATGCTCGCACGTGACTCACTTAAAGGCGAAACGCTGGGGGCGATTTCTAAGCTTCCCAGACCCAAATCCAACTTGTTTCTGAGTGTATTTGATGCAAAATTGAAGATTGAGCAAAGGGGGAGCACTTAGTTGTAGCTTGGCATTATGTAGTTTAGTTTCTAGAGAGAGAAGCTCCCTCTTCTCTCTAGAATTAGGGTTCTTAGGCTTATTTCCATCTTAGATCTAGGTTTTGATTATTGTTCTCATCTTGTTCTCTTTACAATTTCATGCTTCTACACTTTGATTCTCTTAGTTCTTATGTTAATTTTACTTTTATGTCTCTTTTATGTTAAAGAATACTCTTGTTGGATTTGGATTTACTTTAATGCAATTTGATGATTAATGTTCTTCTATTGATAGATTGAGTTGTTGATTTACTTTTCTTGCACTTGGTAGTTGGTAGATTTATATTTCTTGCTCTTGTTGGTTATGGTTGTTATCAATTCTCGCATTTGATTATGTTTACTTTTATTGCACACTAGATGTTTGATAGAATGTTTTCTCTAGTTTTTGAGTAGCTTTCTTGACTCTTGGCCTAGACTAGGGGAATTGAGTGACCTTGAGTCACTAGGCCTCATTGAATTGGTGATTTGAGAACCCTTGGTAATCAATTTGATACCCATTGACACTAACACACTACTAATCTAATTATTAGATAGGTTGGGACTTATGGGTTGATGTGATCAAGCCTATTTGACGTAGACTTAATAGGTTGGCCCCTTATAATTATCAATATATAGTTGTTAGACAAGGAAGGTGATCTCAATTTCCTATGTCTAGCTAAGAGTTCTTCCCTTTATTTTATTAGTTCTTGATTGTTTACTTTCGTGCTTTTATATTTCCTTGCCCTTTTATAAACCAAACCCTTTGTTCCTTCATAGCCAATAATTGAACATTTTATTGCAATTCCTTGTGAGACAACCCGAGGTTTAAATACTTCGGTTAATTCTTATTGGGGTTTGTACTTGTGACAAAACCAATCTAAATTTGATGTGAGAATTGTTTGTTGGTTTGGAGCTATGCTTACAACGAAATCCTTCTTTCTATAAGAGAAATTCTAGATCGACAACAATTTTCTTTGTCAAATTTATGGCGCCGTTGCCGGGAAATTGTAATGGTGCTATGTTATTGGCTATTGTATATATTGTGAATAGCTTGATTTTTGGTTTGTTTGTTGGTTTTTTGCTAATTGTAGGACTTTGTCTTCTTTATTTCTTGTTAGCTTTTGTTTTTATTCTCTCTTTCACTATGAATTCTCATCCCTTTGGCTATGAGTTTGGTTCAAACTATGTTATAGGAGATGGACAATGATAACATGCATCAAGGATTTGGAGATCAATGGTGGGAGGAGCCCCAAGCTTATGAACAATATTGTTGGCAACAACCTCCTTCCGAACCAATTTTGACAAAAGTGCTTGGGGATATGACTACTCTCCTCATGGAGATGCACAAGGACCAAAAAGCATTTTATTCCCTTCAAGCCGTTCAAGCGTCACCCCAACGTAACTACTCTCTGGATTCTTATGGGTATAATCCTAATCCTAATGCATACCAATCTAATGTATGTGATGATCCTTATTGTGATTGTCAACCCCAAGCACCACATACATATGACCCATTCCCTCAACGTGATTTTGAACCACCTTACTCACAAGCCCCTTACCACCAAACACTTCCATATGACCCTAATCCTTATCCACTATACCAACCATCTTTTGAGCCATATGAACCATACATGGAACCACAACAATTCCAACACAATTACTCCCAAGAACCACATCAATATGCACCATCTCCATACCCTTCCCAAGATGAACCACCTTCCAATTATGAATTCTTTCCTTCAAACAATGAACCCTCTCTTCCACCACCGCCCCCCAATGACGCCCTCACGCTAGAATTAAAAGATCTTGACTCTCAATTCCAAAGGCAACAAGAGGGGATGGAAAAGGAGTTTAAGGAGCTAGAAGCCAAGTTAGCTACTATCAATGAAGCCATTAACCACATAGCTGCCCACCTAAGCTCATGCATTCCAAGTACTCCCATTGACGAATGTGGAGAAGCAATCAAGGAGCATAGTGAGGAGGTGAGTTTAGAGCTTTAAGGTAAAGAAGAGGAGTTGAAGTAAGGAGTGCAACAAGCGGAGGAAGTTGAGATAATTGAGCTGGGAGAAGTGGTTGAAGATCTAGGAGATGTTGGAAGTCCATGGGAGTGTAGAATTATAGATCCCTCTTCCAAGAAGCTTGATATTGATGTTGAGGAGGGTGTACAACCTCCAAGGCATAACATGATAGAAAACTTTGAAGAGGTTGATCAAGAGATGATTGATGAATGTACAATTGAATCCTCTCCCATTGGGCTTGACATAGAGAGTAAAGAAGAAGATACTTCACTTCCCATACTTTTGGTAAGCAATGAAGAAGAGATTGAGTTGGAAAGAAGCTACCAAGAAGGAGAGGTTGAGCAAGAAGAAAGCCCCGTCATTGAAGAGAATTCCACACCAACCAATATGTCTTTTGAAATTGATGAACCTACCTCATTGTGTTATGAAATTGATGGCAAGGAGGACCATGCACAACCTCTGACACATGATTTGAGTAATGAGGGGTGTATAGAAGAAGTTGGTGAGAAAGGAATTGAACTTAAAGAAGCTTGCCAAGAGGTGGAAGTTGCAAAGGAGGACCACAAGGGAATGGATCTCGCATTGGCTAAGTGTGGGGAGGTCACCCTTCCTAAGTCACCATCATCCAACACAACATTCAAGAGGCTAAAACTCCTATCCTTAAGCTCTACTTTCTCACTTGAATATGGTTTGCTTGAAAATGATGGTCAACTTAGAGCCCTTTGTGGAGTTAAGAGTAGGAGAGAGTTGTGTAGTGGTTGGAAACATCCTTCTAAGTTCATGATGGTTGCATGCTCAAAGTTGAATAGTAATGGTTGGTGTAGAACCAAATTGCATGGGTCTAGGAGAATGTTTGGATGCTTAATTGAGAATTCACAAGCCTTGTCGCCCAAACTTAACTATGGTAGTCAACAAGAATATGGGTGCAAGAACAAGGTTTAGGACCCCGGAATTCATTTCAACAATAAATACTCTTGGGGCCTTGCCATTTACCTACGCTTACTTGAAGGCTTTATGCGCCTAATTTGGGATCCCAGCGGACATTGGAGATGCAAACATTGGTGGGGATTCCAGGATGAATTCAAGCATAAGCCACCATAGCAAGGATTTCACCAAATGTCCAACTTAAGGACTTAAACTAAAAGTGCTAGGTGGGAGACACCCCACCATGGTAAACTCTTTCCATTCTCTTGTATATATAATCAATGAATGCATTGGGTTGCCATTGTAGGTAGTTTTTCTTATTTTCTATACTCTTATACATTTTGCTTTGATTGATAGATTTCTTGTTAGATTTATGTTTTGTTTAGAATAGTTGTTGTTAGATTGCATTTTACTTGAAGTGTAAGTTTTGTGTGTCTTGTATTTAAAAATTTTTCAAAAAAACCAAAAAGATTTGTCGTTAAATTTGAATTTTGATTGTTTTAGAATGCTTGTAGATTAGGAGAGTGCCCTAATTCTGTTTTCATATGAAAAAAAAAAGAGGCAGGGACGCGGGCGCACGCTGTACGCGCATGCGTCGATGGGTGAATGCAGCTCTCATACATGGGACCCGAGAGTTGCACGAACACCACGCGTGCAATGTGCTTGTTGCGCAAGTTTCATTCCACGCGTACGCGCACCTCACGCGTACGTGTCGGCGCGCACTGCCCTCATCCACGCTCAGGCGCAAGGTGCGCTTCCGCGTCCATTCCCTTTATGCCATCCCCCGGGCACGCGTACTGGACGCGTACGCGTGGTTTCAAAAACTCATAACCCAAGGGACGCGACAACCCTTACCAATCGCGTCCTTCATCCTCTCCCCCTTTCAACGTCTCATTCACCTTCTCCTCTCCCTTCAACCTCCATTACCAACCTTCAAACTCTGCAACCACCACCATCCATCAGTCCGGCAACCCACGCCGCCGCTGTTGACTACAACCTCTCTCTCTCCTTCCCTCCTCTTTTCCCTCTCCTTGCCTCTGCCCCTTTCCTCCTTTCTATCTCACCGTGTCATTTTCTGCTTCCGCCGTGCTCCGCCACAGCCGCCGGTGAACCCATACCACCATCACCACAACTCTTGCTCGCCTCTTCTCCCGTTCCACCCTTTTTCCCTTACTGCTTCACTGCGCCCTAATTCCGACGTCACTCCTCTGCTCGAAGCCCATTTTCGGCGACCCCTGAGTTGCCCCGCTGCCACCACTGCTAGCAGCACCGCACTGCAACGCCCGCACCCCTCCTTCCTTCCCTTCATCTTCTATTTTCTCAGCCCTATTTCTCTTCTGCTCTGTTTCCAGGTTCCATACTGCCTGTTGCTCTACTTTTCTTTCTTTCATTAATTTTGTTTGTTAATGACTAGATTAGATTAGTTAGTTGATCATTCTGTTTATTAGGATAGATAGAAATGCATGCTGTTAGGTAGTTAGGATGTGGTTAGAGGATTCTAGGCCTGATAAGTGCTCCATTCTTGTTTACTTTTTGAATGTTGCATGCCTTGCTGAATGATAGTTGGAGAGCTGTGCTGATTTCTGTTTTATCTGCTTTGTTTTATTGCTGCCCTGCTGGTATCGTATATGTAATCCTTGCTGAATTCATGTTTGTGCAAGTTTTGGATTCATATGCACGGATTTTGCTGCTCTATGCTATTTGGGAACGTCCAATTTACTGCCGGAATGCTATCCGAATTTCTGAAAATTATTCTATTCTTCAACTCGCAACCTTAGAATTGAACTTGACACTTTTCGAATTGAGTTTTGCTTGACTTCAATAAGTTCACTTCATAGGTTACCTGGGTTGTCATTTCCATGCTTATTTGTGTCTCCCATCATATGCATTGGAATGGTTAGTTTAAGGAGTTGTTTGTCAGATTTCTATGACAAATAATGCCTTGCCTAACTCATTTATGTGAACCTTCATGTGCTTTCAATGCCAAGTTAAATCAGATGCCTTCAGCCTCGTACTAAGTTTTCCATTTGACTTTAACTTGCATTTTCCTGAATATGGTTCATCCACTTGCAATGTTTGGTGCATTCACTAGTGTAACCCTTTTTAATTCAAAATAGTTTTCAACTTGCTTTCGGTTACATCTAGTGCATATTTTACTCTTTCGACACCAATTGTTGCAAGACTTGGTGACCATTACATTGTTGATGACTTGTTTCCATTATATGCATTTATGCAATTTTTATATTTCATCATCAATGACCACATCTTCTCATGAACGTGAGTGTGCTTCTTTTCCATACTTTGTGCATTTCTTCTAATTGAGTCAACAATCGTCATACCACTAATCTTTGAACCGGTTTTCTAACTTCTAACTTGATTAACCAACTAACTTCTCTTTTTGCTTTCAAACTAACCCTTTGACCGTTCTTTTGGGTATGACATTTCTTGGGCTTAATAAACAAGCATTGTGCAAATATGGCTTGAACTCTTAGTTTGTAGCTTTGTTTGAATTCTGTACTTTGCCTGCTTGCATTCCAAGTTTTCATTCTTTTGACTCACTTCATGAATATGTCAATCCTCTTGCCTTCTACTTATGTTTAATACCTTGCTTTGTTTTCTTCTACATGTTTTAATTGTTCATATCCTGTATACCTATTTTTCAGGATGGCCGATAGAGGAAAATATAAAGCTACTTCAAGAAAGGGAAAGAAATCTCAACTATTCACTCTTTCTCCTTACCACGATTATGCTAAGAACCCTCTTAATGAGGAAGACAAAGCTAACCAGTAGCTGCCGCATACGGATGCACATAGGTTTCCTAACCTATACTGCGAGCTCCGCTTTCTGACATACCGGAAGAAGAATCTGAACATAGAAAAGAAATTGGCCCTCCCAGCTGACGTGAGGCAAGCCATTCAAACACGCATCAGGGGAATGGGCCTAGGCTTTATTGATAGGGAGCTAGGCAGGGTGAACTCCTCCTGGGTGAAGGAATTTTACTGTAACTTCTTCAGACACACCCTTGAGTCATTCCACCTGCGAGGCGGTCAGATGTTGGTTACGGAGGCAGCTATTGGGGATAGGCTCGGTGGTACACGAAATCGTGATTGTTCATTCCTTGGTAACAATGCCAAAAACTTAATACGCACGTTCATAATCTTAGTTCTTTGTCACAACTTCGCAGAACTAACCAGCAAGTGCACTGGGTCGTCCAAGTAATAAACCTTACGTGAGTAAGGGTCGATCCCACGGAGATTGTCGGCTTGAAGCAAGCTATGGTCATCTTGTAAATCTCAGTCAGGCGGATTCAAATGGTTATGGTGAATTTGATAATTAAAATATAATTAAAATATAAAATAGGATAGAAATACTTATGTAATTCATTGGTGAGAATTTCAGATAAGTGTATGGAGATGCTTTTATTCGTTCTGAACCTCTGCTTTTCTACTGCTTTCATCCAATCATTCATACTCCTTTCCATGGCAAGCTGTGTGTCGGGCATCACCGTTGTCAATGGCTACTTCCCGTCCTCTCAGTGAAAATGGTCCAAATGCGCTGTCACCACACGGCTAATCATCTGTCGGTTCTCGATCATGCTAGAATAGGATTCAGTAATCCATTTGCGTCTGTCACTACGCCCAGCACTCGCGAGTTTGAAGCTCGTCACAGCCATCCCTTCCCAGATCCTACTCGGAATACCACAGACAAGGTTTAGACTTTCCAAATCTCAAGAATGGTCGCCAATAATTCTAGCCTATACCACGAAGACTCTGATCGTAGATCAGGAGGCTAAGAGATATGCATTCAAGCTTGCTTTCATGTAGAACAGAAGTATTTGTCAGGCACGCGTTCATAAGTGAGAATGGTGATGAGCGTCACATAATCATCACATTCATCATGTTCTTGTGTGCAAATGAATATCTTAGAGAAGAAATAGGCTTAAGTTGAATAGAAAAATAAGAGTACTTTGCATTAATTCATGAGGAACAGCAAAGCTCCACACCTTAATCTATGGTGTGTAGAAACTCTACCGTTGAAAATACATAAGTGATAATAGTCTAAGCATGGCCGAATGGCCAGCCTCCAAGGTCTAGGGACTAAACGTCCAAAGATGAAAATACAATAGTAAAAAGTTCTATTTATACTAAACTAGTTACTAGGGTTTACAGATATAAGTAAATGATGTAGAAATCCACTTCCGGGCCCACTTGGTGTGTGCTTGCATTGAGCATTGAGCTTTCATGTGTAGAGACTCTTTTGGAGTTAAACGTCAGGTTGTAGCCTATTTCTGGCGTTTAACTCTGATTTGCAACCTGTTTCTGGCGTTTAACTCCAGAATAGGGCAGGAGGTTGGTGTTAAACGCCAGTTTGCGTCGTCTAAACTTGGGCAAAGTATGGACTATTATATATTGCTGGAGAGCCCTGGATGTCTACTTTACAACGCAATTAAGAGCGCACCATTTGGGTTTCTGTAGCTCCAAAAAATCTACTTTGAGTGCAGGAAGATCAGAATCCAACAGCATCTGCAGTCCTTCTTCAGCCTCTAAATCAGATTTTTGCTCAAGTCTCTCAATTTCAGCCAGAAATTACCTGAAATCATAGAAAAGCACACAAACTCATAGTAAAGTCCAGAAATGTAATTTTTATTTAAAAACTAATAAAAATATATTAAAAACTAATCAAATCATACTAAAAACTATGTAAAAATAATGCCGAAAAGCGTATAAATTATCCGCTCATCACTCGGCTGTCTGCCTAGGACCGGTGGCACAGATGCCATTGAGCAGACGAAGGTGACCATACATTGCATGACCTTTGATTATGATGCTCTGAGGGATGTTATTGCCACCTCGGATGCTCCTTGGGTAATGGATGCTAACAACAGGAAGCCCAAGGGGATACTGTTTACTCATCTTTCGAGGGAGGCCAGGACGTGGCAACAGATCTTTATCCATTACGTCATGCCTACCCCCCACTTTACAGAGATCCCAGAGGACATGCTCGTCCTGATCGGATGTGTTATGGACGGGAAGGAGGTATATTTCCCCAGGTTGATCAGGCGATACATGTGGCGAGCACATGTCCGTGGCTTACTTCCATTCTCGACATTGGTTACCGAGATGACTCAGCTAGCTGAAGCCCCATGAGAGGTAGATGATGAGACACCACCTCCCGACCACGGAAAGGAGGAAGTGATTCCGTGGGGGGAGTGGGTACACGAGATGCCCCCATCCTGGCGACGCTCTAGAGCCAGAGCAGCAGCGGACCTACTTCTTCATCAGCCCCAACAGGACCATCAGCACCAGCAGCATCCACAGCACCACTACCACCAGCACCCCAACCGATGTATCTTTTAGTACAGCATCTGATCCGCTTCATAGAGCGCAGTTAGCGTCGTATCATGCAGCGCCTGGATAGAGTGGATCAAATATTTGTGGTGCTGGGCGTGGAGGTACCCCCTCTTCCCGACTCTTCTGCATCTGAGGAGGAGGAGCATTAGGAGGAGCCAACTCAGACAGAGGCACATTTACAAACACAGACCATCCCAGAGGCTCAGCAGCCCCCTGCGGACCCCCAGCCAGAGCCTCAGCAGCCTCCTGAGCAGCCACAGCCTCAGTCCCAGTAGCCAGATGTGACTGTTGACCCCTATTCTAAGCCCGAGCAGTAGCATCAGGGACGATGCTTCATCTTAAGTGTGGAGAGGTCACCGTCATTGCCGTCGGTGGATAGCTATCTTTTTGGTGAACATTTCTGGACATTTATCTCCTAGTCTATGTTGTTTTGCTTTATTTTGCATTTTCTTTTGGGGATTATTGTATATACTAGTATTGTGGATACTTATATTCTGGTTGTTGCATTTTGCTTGCACCTTAGATTGGATACCTTTCATATTTTTAGTAGATTCTCTTTACATAGTTGTTTTTTCTTGTTTTAGCTTTTCGGTTGTGATTAGGAAAATATTTTGGATTGTTGAAACCTAGTTGACCCCTTTTATATATGAAATGTGTTTTGATTGAAAAAGGGGTAAACTAAGGAAATTTTGGGATTTTCTCAATCACAACGTTAAATCAATAAGCTTAGTCAAAATGATGAAAATTTTCAAGAAAATATATTTCTAGGGTGCCACCTCAATTGATTGAAATTTTTTTAGAACTTGCTTGAATTATACACTTTGTAGATCATGTTCTGAGCGAAGAACACAAGCATGTGAGTTTTGAGCCTAATTGCGTGGTTACATCGTATAACCACTTATTTTCATTCTTATGTGCATTATTCTCTCCCTATGCTTGTAATCCTTGATTTGTTTGATTCTTTATGTCCATTATTTTGTGTATACATGCATTTGTATGATTGAGGCCATTGTTTCAAATAGCTTACTTACCCATAACCTACCTTTTATCTTCCATTGTCAGCCAATTTTGAGCCTATGCTTAACCCATTTTTCTTAATTGTAGCACATTACAAACCTAAGTAAAAAACAATAAATGTCCCTTGTTTGGATATTTCATTAGCTTAGGCTAGTGAGAGTATTTATTATTCAAGTTTGGGGAGAATTAGGAGCATTGGTTGGGGTGAAAGGATGTCTTTGTATTTCCATATTTGGGAATTGGGTGCATGCTCATGTATAGATTAAATGTGTAACCCATATGCATTGATATTCTTGTATATATTCTAGTTTGAAAAAAAATGAAAAAAAAATAAAAAATACAAAAATAAAAAAATAAAGAATAAAAAAAATAAAAATAGAAATAGAAAGAAAAAGAAAAAGAATTGCAATAAAAAGGGGACAAAAATGCCCCAAAGTTCAAGGTTCAATAAAGGTTAATGCATATATGTGGTGATCAAAAGAGAATGCATGAGTATGTGAAAAAGTGAAGAATGGGTGGTTAGGTTTGTTTAGAATTGTATAGGTTGTCATAGGTTAGGTGGGAAGTTTAAGTTAATCAAATATTCAAATTACAAGCTCACTTGACCATATGCATCCTACCTTGACCCTAGCCCTATTACAACCTACAGGAAGTCCTCATGATATTTGTATGCATGCATCAAGTAATTGTTGATTGTTAGATGAAAAACAAATCTTGGAAAGCATGATTAAGGGAGAATTGAGTGAATCAACCCCATACACTTGAGCGATTAGAGCGGATACACATCCAGTGAGGGTTCGATCGCTCAATTACATGTTTCCACCCATGATCATTCCTTCTTGCAAGTTTGTAAAATCTTTCAATTATTATTTCAATTGTGGGTTGATTTGATTGTTAATGCTTTTGCCCTTGTACTTATATGTATTCTTGGGAATTGATTGTTTTGATCAAGTAGATGCATTCATGTAGATAGATTGCATATAGGTAGTTGCATATAGTTAGTTCGCATTGAATAAATGTTGATACCCTTTGCTTCTCTCTTGATTTTAGCATGAGGACATGCTTAGTTTAAGTGTGGGGAGGTTTGATAAACCCCAATTTTGTGGTTTATCCTGTGCTTATTTTAGGGGATTTTATCACCTTTTCCCACATTTATTTAATGAAATAGCATGGTTTTGTAATTCTCCCTTAATTTGCGTTTAAGTATAAAAACATGCTTTTTAGGCCCTTAAATTGGTGATTTTTACTCACCTTAATTCCATTTGATGCCTTGAAATGTTTGTTAGTTTTTTCAGGTTCATAAGGCAAGTATTGGATGGAAGAAGTGAAGAGAAAAACATACAAAGGGGAGAACACATGAGGAAACAAGGATTGGGAGTGCATCAATCGACGCGTACGTGCAGCACATGCGCACGCGTAGAGGTGAAGTTACACGGCAACTGAGCGAACGGCAGAAGTCGGCTAATTAAGAAGTCAAAACATGGAATACATTGTGAGTATAGTTCTCAACCAGCTAAGATCCGCCTCGTCAATTTAAAAAAGTTGTCACAAATTTTAGAAATAAAAATACTGGGAATATGAGTCCCAGGTCGTCTCCCAACGAGTTACAGAAAAGGGTGCTATTTTATTAACTAGGAATTTTCCGAAAGTTTTGAGAGTTGAATAATGATGAGCAATTGAATAATTATAAATTAGAACAATAAAAATAAACTAAGAATAACTATTGATATTCTAAATAAAAGGCCTTGACTGGGGGAATGATTAATTGGAAGTTCTATCCTTGTTAGGATCTCTTAAATGTAGTATTAAAAGGACTGTTGTTTTCACTTAGTTAACCCTTACTAAATAAAGGAAAGTCAAGTGATTAAGCTAACCCTTATTCGCAAATCCTAGTCCTCTCCCTTAGGAAGGTCTAGCGTTAGTAAATACAGAACTAGCCAACAACGTCCAATTTAACTAAGCACTTGAGCATTCCAACTCAAGTATCTCCTTTTAATCAACCCCCATGTCAAGTAGAAAATCTACTCCATTGACATGGAATTAATACTCATAAAAATATAAGAAGACATAATAAATTAAATAAAATAACATAGAGAATTAAAAATAATTAAAAGTAAAAGTAACTCTATATATTAATAAATCCAAAATTTAACATACTAATCTGAATAGGGTCAATAATTAACTGAAAAGAGTAAAGGAATAAGGAAACAAACTAAAGTAGTAACTTCAACGGAGGTAATGATTCTTCAACATCCCAAAATCCAAAGCAAAGGCGTAAACTATGAATGTAAAGTGAATCTAGATTCAGATCTAAAACTAAAAGTAATCCTAATATCAATGTATCTCAATGTGTATGGATGCGTATGGGTCCCCCTTTGAGTCTTTGCATGTTCCCTGGTTTCATTCTGTGTTTCTGGGCCAAAAACTAGGTTAAAATGCGACCCGAAATCACACCCAGCGTATTCTATTATTTTTGCAGATCGCGCATGTCACGCGTACGCGTCGTCCACGCGTTCGCGTCATTCGTGCATACTTCAATCCACGCGTTTGCGTCAGGCACGCGTTCGCGTCGCTACGATTTTCTTCATTTCGCGCGCTCGCGTGAGCCATGCGCTCGCATCAGTGTTCACTGGTCATCTCCTTAGTTTCTTGTGTTCCTTCTATTTTTGCAAGCTTCCTCTTCATTCTCTAAGCCATTCCTACCCTATGAAGCCTGAAACACTTAACATACGGATCACGGCATCGAATGGGATAAAAGAGAATTAAAATACACAAATAAAAGATCTCTAGGAAGCAAGTTTTCAACCATAGATTTCAACTAGGAAGGAATTGTAAAATCATGCAATTCATATGCATAAGTAGGTAAATAATTGATAAAAACCACTCAATTAAATACAATATAAATCATAAAATAATGGTTTATCAACCTCCCCACACTTAAACATTAGCATGTCCTCATGCTTAGCTTAAGGAGATAAAATAAATAAGTAGAGAAATGTAAGACTCATGCAATGCAATGCAACCTATATGATTCTTGTCTACTTGGTCAAAAGTAAATAAGCTCTTCAAGACCAACATACATTGGATTTCACTAATTCAAATTATACAATAAAAGACAGGTAAAATTGTAAGAAGATAGCTTATGAAAGCGGGGAACATAGAATTAAGCATTGAACCCTTACTGATGGTGTATGTGCATTCTAGTCACTCTAGTGTATAGGGTAATCACTCTACTCTTCTCTAATCATGATTTCTAAACTTTGTTCTTCACCTAACCAATCAACAATATTCAATGTACTAGTGCAAACATCATGAGGTCTTTTAAAGGTTGTAATGGGGCCAATGTAAGGGTAAGGGTATGCATATGGCTAAGTGAGCTATAAATTGAATCCTTGACTAACCTAAGCTCTTACCTAACATACATATTCTTATATGCTTTAAATTCAAGCCTAGCTACCCATAATTCCCACTTTCACATTTCATACTCATGTACCAACTTTTTCTCTTAACTTGTATCACATATGCATTGATTTTTCATTAACTTAATATTAGGGTAATTTTGTCCCCTTATTTAATTACTTAATTATTATTATTATTATTTATTTAATTTTTTTAAGTAAAAGTAAAATAAATATAGCTTATCAATGCACATGAATTTTTAATTTTTCTAGTTTCACATGAGTAGGTACCCAAATTCCCATTATTTTATCATGACACATTCCCTTATTAACCCATGTTCCCACAATCTTCCCGTACTCAATTGACACACAATTTCTATCTTAAGCTAACCAAAGATTCAAATTGGGATATTACTTGTTTTTCCGCTTAAGGCTAGTAATGTGGTAAAATATAGAACAAATGGGATTAAAAGGCTCAAAGTGGCTAACAAAGGTAAATGGAAGGGTAGGCTATTTGGGGTAAGTGAGTTAAAACAATTAATGGCCTCAATCATATGCATGCATCTAACACATTAAACATTGGACATATAGGATGGAACAAAATAAAGATTACAATCATAGAGAAGCAAACACACAAGAATAATATTTATGGTTAAATAATGTAACCATGTCATTAGGCTCAAATCTCACAGGTTGTGTGTTCTTAGCTTTTTAAACTATGTTCCAATTACAACTTCTAACAAGTTTTAACACAAAAGTTTTGATTTAAATTAGTGAAACTCTTTTCAAAAATAGGGTCTTAAAAAGAAACTTATATTTTTCAATCAAGTAGAATTATGCATGCAATTAACCTATTACTATGCAATTTATCCTACCCTAAAAAAATTAACTAAATATCCTATTTTATTGGTGTTTAAGGAAAAGAAATTACCTCTGGAAGTCAGGTACTGACCGACCTCCCCACACTTAAAGCTTTGCACTGTCCTCGGTGCCATCTGTCAGGAACAAAGAGGGGCTGGTAGCAGCATCTCCACCATCGGGACCGTCATGGCTCCCTGTACTGGTAAATGAAGTGGAGTCTGGAGTGCCGGGGTCTTCTTTAGGTGGGTGGTTACCAACAAGTAGCTCCTTGAGGTATGTGAATCTGCGCTTGTTACGGCACTCTCTTTGCTTTTCTTTCCGGTCAAGCCGGTCTAGCCTCTCAAGGATCTTATGGAGCAGTTGGTTTGTTGAAGGTGCTTGTGGTGAGGAAGAAGAAGGGATATCTTCTGCTGGTTCTGTGCTCCGGTTGATAGTGGCTGCTGGAGGTCTGATATACTTCCCGTTAGGGACATATTGATCATCTCGTGGAATCATGGCCTTGGTATCCCCAGCTCTATAAGAGACTCCGGCTGCTGAGACTAGATCTGAAACCAAGGTGGGGAAAGGTAAGTTGTTCGCAATCTGTACGTGTCCCATAGTATGCTGAATGTGTCTTGGTAAATTGAGGTGCTGGTCTGTAAGGATACACCAGAGTAAAACAGCCATGTCTGCAGTGAAGGAGGACTCATGGGTGCTCGGAAAGACATAATGGGACATGATCTGTGCCCATACTCGAGCCTCTAAGGTGAGTGCTAAAGCCAATATGTCCTTAGGTCGGGAACGATGGTATCCGTAGATCCATATGCTGCCAGGTTGTGCGATAACTCTGAGAACGGCGTACCAGTCAAATTGGTATGTCTGGCACTTGAGTGAGACTTCTTGGAATGCGTCCAATCCTTCTGGAGCAGGGGGAAGATTTAAAGCTTGTTGAATAGCCTCTTCAGTTATGGGGACTTGCTTCTGACGGACATAGACAGACTGCATGGTTGGCATGTGAAAATTGGAGTAGAATTCAACTACCCATGATAGATTAACCTGCCGTGGCTGTCTTTGTAGGAATCCCCACTGTCTTCGCTCAATGCGGGGCTTAAGAATATCAGCAATGTTGGTCGGGAGGATAAGAAGATACTCATTACTATAATTCCTTTCAGCCAGAATGGGGAACATCTGCTCGCAGTAGCGGTTAGTGAACTGCGCAGTGTCCTTTGCTGGGAAGGCTTTCTTTTTTTCATCGACCTTGATGATCCTCTTGATTCGTTTTGTTGAGGGTTTTACCGATGTTGAAGATGGCTCTGCCGCTAATGTTCTTTTTGTTCCTCTCCTTGCTGGTGGTTTGGGAGTAGCTTTCTCTTTACCTTTCTTGGTGGCCATCCTGAAAAAGGAAAAAGAAAGTAATATGTAAAGCTAAGGGTTCGAGCAAGGGAGCAAATATTATGGGTGATAATCAATGCACGGTAAAGAAGGATCTCGTTAACACATGGTCTAGACTACTGACGTGGCGGAAATTGGCTAATTAAGAATTGATATAAGTTGTGCGTTGCAAGTATAGTTCTTAACCAACCAGAAACCCGCTTATCAATTTATAAAGGTTGTCACAAAAATTAAAATTAAAATACTGGGAGTATGAATCCCAGGTCGTCTCCCAACGAGTTGCAGAAAGGTGTGCTATTTTATTAATCAGATATTTTCAGAAAGAGTTTGAATTGAATAAACAGGAAATTAAATTGGGGAAATTAAGTAATTTAAATAAAAGTCTTGACCGGGAGTAGATTAGTTGGAAGCCCTATTCTTGTTGCAGTACTCTCAAGATTAATTGATAATTGAAGGTCGTTCTGTTTAGTTATCCCTTACTAAATAAGGAAAAGTCAAACAAGTTGGAATGATGTTTCTACTCACAAGTCCCAATTCGCTTACTTGGAAGGACTGGCGTTAGTGACTAGAGAGCCATCCAACAGTAAACCCAATTACAATCTCTCTTTTGAGTATTCCAACTCAAGGGTTCCTTTCAATCAACTCCCCATCAAGTTAGGGAACTACTCGCTCATTGTGATTATGGAACACATAACATAGAAAAGGGAATTAAAGAAAGACATGATAAATAAAACTCAAAGAAATCAATTAAAAATAAAAGTAACTCTTGTATTAATAAATTCTAAAAAAATTCAATAGTAAAATTGAGTAAATTAGAGGACATGGAAGAGTAAAGCCAAGTAAAGAAAACGAACTAGAATGACGAAGTCATGATGAGGTAATAACTCTTCTCAATATCCCAATGCAAAGAACAATAGAAATAAAAGTCCTAAGAACTATGAGTGTGTAGAGAGAAAACCTAGAGGAGGAGTAAAACTAGATCTAAAAACTCAAAACTGTGTAGAATGAATGTTGTTTTTGGTTTCTGCATGTCTTATGGCTCTAGTCTGCTTTTCCGGGCTGAAAACTGGGTCAAAACAGGGCCCAAAATCGCCCCCAGCGAATTCTGCAGATTATGCAGATCGCGCATGTCACGCGATCGCGTCATTCATGCGGACGCGTCATGCGGCGTTTTGCTTTGCCATGCGGGCGCATCGTCTACGCCTCCGCATCACTTGTGCTATTCCAATTCGCGCGGTCGCGTGAGCCATGCGGTCGCGTCACTTCTCGCTGGTCATCTCCTCAATTTCTTGTGTTCCTTCCATTTTTGCAAGCTTCCTTTCCAATCTCCAACTCATTCATGCCCTATAAAGCCTGAAACTCTTAACACACAGATCACGGCATCAAATGGAATAAAGGAGAATTAAAATGCATAATTAAAAGTCTCTAGGAAGCAAGTTTTCAATCATGTAATAATTTTAGGAAAGAAATATAAATGCATGCTAATCATATTAATAAGTGTGTAAAGATCATGATAAAACCACACAATTTAACACATTATAAACCATAAAATAGTGGTTTATCAACCTCCCCACACTTAAACATTAGCATGTCCTCATGCTTAGTTGAAGGAGATAGAATAAATGAATAGGAACATGTAAAACTCATGCAATACAATGCAATGCAACCTATATATATGAATGCAACTGTATGATTTTTGTCCACTTGATCAATAGTAAATAAGCTCTTCAAAACAATTACAAATCAAATTTCACTAATTCAATTCTCATGCAGCAAGAACAGATAAAAATGCAAGAAGGCAGCTCATGAAAGCAGGGAACATAGAGTTTTAAGCATTGAACCCTCACTGATGATGTATGTACACTCTAGTCTCTCTAGTGTATAAGGTAATTACTCTATCCTTCTCTAATCATGCTTTCTAATTTTTTTGTTCTTCTCCTAATCAATCAACAACATTAAAGATTCAGTTTGGGATATATAATTGTTTTTCCGCTTAAGGCTAGTAATGTGGTAAAATATAGAACAAATGGGATTTAAAGACTCAAAGTGGCTAACAAAGGTAATTGAAAGGGTAGGCTTAATTTGGATAAGTAAGCTAAACAATTAATGGCCTCAATCATATGCAAACATATAAATATAATAAATATTGGACATATAGGATGAAACAAAATATAGATTACAATCATAGAGAAGTAAACACACAAGAATAAAATAATTATGGTTAAATAATGTAACCATGCATAAAGGCTCAAATCTCACAGGTTGTGTGTTCGTTAGCTCAAAAATCATGTTCCAAATACAACTTCAAGAAAATTTAACGTAAAAATTTAATTAAAATTAGTGAAATTTTGTTCCAAAAATAGAGTCTTAGAAGAAACTTATTATTTCTCAATCAAGTAGAACATGCATGCAACTAATCTATTACTATGCAATTTATCCTATTCTACAAAAGAAAAATCTAACTAAATATCCTAATTTATTGGTGTTTAGGGAAGAGAAATTACCTCCGGAAGTCAGGTACTGACCGACCTCCCCACACTTAAGGCTTTGCACCGTCCTCGATGCCATCTGTCAGGAACAGGGGTGGGCTGGTAGCAGTATCTCCATAGTCGGGGCCATCATGGCTCCCTGTGCTGGTAAAGGAAGTGGAGTCCGGGGTGTCTGAATCCTTGAATTTTCCCATGATCAGCTCCTTGAGGTATGTGAATCGGCGCTTGTTACGGCGCTCTCTCATCTTAGCTTTGTGTTCCTGCCGATCCAACCTTTCGAGTATCTGATGGAGCAGTTGGTCTGTGGTAGGTGTTTGTGGTACGGAAGGAGGAATGTCCTGAGCTGGTTCAGTGGGCTGGCTTGTAGTGGCTACTGAGGGTCTGATATATTTTCCATTAGGGACATATTGATCACCCCGTGGAAGTATGGCTTTGGTGTCCCCAGCTCTGAAGGAGACTCCGGCTGCTGAGACGAGATCTGAGACCAAGGCGGGAAAAGGTAAGTTGCCCGCAATTTGTACGTGTCCCATGGCATTCCGGATGTGTCTTGGTAGGTTTAGAGGCTGGTCTGTAAGGATGCACCATAGTAGAACGGCCATGTCCGCAGTGAAGGAGGACTCGTGAGTGCTCGGAAAGACGTAATGGGACATGATCTGTGCCCATACGCAAGCCTCCAAGGTAAGTGCTGAAGCCAAAATTCCCTTTGGGCGGGTACGATGGTATCCGTAGATCCATCGGCTGCCAGGTAGTGCGATAACTCTGAGAACGGCGTCCTAGTCAAATTGGTACATCTGGCGCTTGAGTGCGGCTTCTTGAAAGGCGTCCAAACCTTCTGGAATAGGGGAAAGACCTAGAGCTTTTTGAATTGCCTCTTCTGTAATGGGGGCTTGCTTCTAACGGACAAAGACAGACTGTAGGGTTGGCAGGTGGAAGTTGGAGTAGAACTCGACTACCCAAGAAATATTGACCTGCCTCGGCTATCTCTGTAGGAAACCCCATTGTCTTTGTGCAATTTGTGGCTCAACAAAGGTAGCAATATGGTTTGGGAAGAGAAGAAGGTATTCGTTGTTGTAGCTCCTTTCTGCCAGGATGGGGAACATCTGCTCACAGTAGCGATTGGGAAATCGTGCAGTGTCCTTTGCTGGGAAGGCTTTTTCTTTATCATCAACCTTTATAATCCTCTTAAGTCTTTTTGTTGAGGGTTTAACCGCAGTTGAAGAGGGTTCTGCCACTAATGCTCTTGTTGTTCCTCTTCTTGCTGTGAATTTGGGAGTAGCTTTCTCTTTTCCTTTCTTGGTGGCCATTCTGAAAAATGGAAGAGAGAGTAAATTAAATTCAAAGAGATAGAGCAAGGAAGAGAACGGAAAAGGGTGGTTATGAATGCACAATAAAAGGTAAATGATGTTATCACATGGTCATGACTACATGTGAAAAGTCATCAATGGAAAATAGTTAGTGCATATGATGACAAGTGAATGCAAGGTGTTTATTGGCATGCTGGCAAAGGCATGAGTAGCATAGATCAAGCATCACTCGTAACAAACTATCACGTTTGTATTAACAATTATTTATAACGAATAAAATATAGAAGGGGTTTTGTGAAAAACGGGCATTTAATAGTAGAGTAGAATAACGTAGAAAAGTGCAAGACGCCATATGGGCTTTTTCACAAACACATAGCATGCATGGTGAAATAATGTATAGAAAGTATTAAATTGAACATGCAAGCAACCCTTTAAAAAGTAATATATAATTGCCAAACAAATTTAGAACAATCCACAAGCATATAATGAGAAATAATGACTCAAATAAATTTCTAACACCAAGTAAAAAGGAAGAAAATATGAATAATGAAAGTAAAAAGAAAAGAAAAGAAGATAACATAGAAAAATAAGAAGAAAAATAGAAAAGTAAGGAGAGAAGAAGAAAAAGAAAACCTTGTTAATGGGGGAGAGAGAGAGAGAGTGAGGGTGTAAAAAGTGAGAAAGAATGAAGAAGGAAGAAGGGAAGAAGAAGAAATAAGGAGGGAAAAGAGAAAATAGGATTTGGGGAGAAAAAGATAAGATAATTGGCAAATCAGAAAAACTGTGCGGCGCAAGCGACGCGGTCGCGTGAGGCACGCGATCGCGTGACTTGCGCTTAAACTGATTGACGCGGTCGCGTCGGTCACGCGGTCGCGTGACCCGTTTTATGCCACTGGCGCGAGGGCAGCCTCGCACTCGCACAACTCTCTGTTCAAAATCATTAATTTCCAAATATTGGGTGACGCGATCGCGTGGGGCATGCGATCGCGTGAGTGGTCAATTATTGGGATGTGACATGGTCGCGTCGATCACGCGGCCGCGTGGGAAGGATTGTGCGTGCAGCACCAATCCAGCACCACTCTAGCACGACTTTCGGTCATGCACCCTTTCTTACGTCGATTTCCAGGTGATGCAGCTGCGTGGGGCACGCGGTCGCGTGAGAGGCCAGTATTCCCACTCGACGTGGACGCGTCAGCGACGCGGTCGTGTGGGATGATTTGTGCCATTGGCATGCCTCCAGCCACGCTCCTGCGTGACTCTCTGTTTGTTTTTATTTTCTCCCATCACCTTGCGACGCGGACGCATCAATGATGCGATCACGTCGCGTAACCCCCTTTTTTTTTAAAAAAAAAAATAAAAGTATGTAAATGCAAATGCACGAAATGTACTAATAAAGAGAAGAGTTATTAAATAAAAAAAACTAAAAATAAATAAAGGAACGATTATACCATGGTGGGTTGTCTCCCACCTAGCACTTTGCTTTAACGTCCGTAAGTTGGACACTCCATTAGCTCAATCTTCGGCTATGTGAGGATCTTCCAAGAGGAAGATCTCGAGCTCCTTGTTTTTCTGCATCCGCTCTCCATGGTACAACTTTAAACGATGTCCATTAACTTTGATAAGTTCAGAGCTGGAAGGATGGCTTAGGTGATAAACTCCGTACTGTTCGGCCTTCTCTACTCTGTATGGACCATCCCATCTTGATCTCAACTTGCCTGCCATGAGCCTCAATCGAGATTTGTAAAGGAGGACTAAGTCTCCAGGTTGAAACTCTTTTCTCTTAATGTGCTGATCATGTACAGCCTTCATCTTCTCCTTGTATAGTCTTGAATTCTCATAAGCTTCTAGGCGAAGGCTTTCCAATTCTTGCAGTTGCAATTTCCTTTCAGCTCCGGCTTCCTCAATTCCCATGTTGCACTCCTTTACTGCCCAAAAGGCTTTGTGCTCGACTTCAACAGGGAGATGACAAGCCTTTCCATAGACTAAGCGGAAAGGACTCATCCCAATGGGTGTCTTGTATGCGGTCCTGTACGCCCAAAGTGCATCTTGTAGCCTGGTGCTCCAATCTCTTCTATGAGGTTTGACTATCTTCTGCAAGATATGCTTTATCTCTCTGTTTGACACCTCGGCTTGCCCATTAGTCTAAGGATGGTATGATGTTGCAACCTTATGAATTATTCCATGCTTATTCATTAATCCTGTTAGTCTCCTGTTACAAAAATGGGTGCCTTGATCGCTCACGATTGCTCGTGGTGATCCAAAGCGACAAATAATGTGGTTTCTCACAAAGGAAACAACAGTGTTAGCATCATCAGTGTGGGTAGGAATTGCTTCCACCCATTTAGAAACATAATCCACAGCTAACAATATATAAAAATAGCCATTAGAATTTGGAAATGGACCCATGAAGTCAATGCCCCAAACGTCAAAAATCTCACAGAAAAGCATAATTTGTTGAGGCATCTCATCCCTCCTAGATATATTACAAAATTTTTGGCATGGGAAACAAGATCTACAAAATTTAGCAGCATCTCTAAAAAGTGTAGGCCACCAGAATCCACAGTCTAAGATTTTTCTAGCTGTTCTTTGAGGGCCAAAATGTCCTCCACTCTCAGATGAGTGACAGGCCTCTAAGATGGACTGGAATTCTGATTGAGGCACACACTGTCTAATTACCTGGTCAGCGCCACATCCCCATAAGTATGGGTCATCCCATATATAATATTTAGACTCGCTTTTCAGCTTGTCTCTTTGATGCTTAGAAAAGTTTGGAGGAAAAGTGCGGCTAACTAGATAATTTGCTACAGGTGCATACCAAGGGACTACCTCGGATACTGCTTGCAGGTTATCAAATGGGAAATTATCAGCTATAGGAGTGGGGTTATCTGAAATGTGCTCAAGGCGACTCAAGTGGTCTGCCACTAAATTCTGGTTACCACTCCTATCCTTAATTTCTAAATCAAATTCTTGTAATAGCAGTATCCAACGTATAAGCCTGGGTTTGGACTCCTTTTTAGCTAATAGATACTTTAGAGCTGCGTGGTCCGAGTACACTACTACCTTCGTACCAAGTAAATAGGCTCGGAATTTATCCAGAGCAAAAACAATAGCAAGAAGCTCTTTCTCAGTAGTAGTGTAATTGGATTGTGCTGCATCTAGAGTTTTAGACGCATAAGCAATAACAAAAGGGTCCTTACCTTCACGCTGAGCCAATGCTGCTCCTACTTCATGGTTGGAAGCGTCGCACATTATTTCGAATGGCTGGCTCCAGTCTGGTCCTCTCACAATTGGAGCTTGAGTCAGGGCAGTTTTCAGCCTATCAAACGCTTGTGTTGCAATCTTCACTGAACTCGAACTCAATATCCTTCTGCAGTAGTCTGGATAAGGGAAGTGCTACCTTACTGAAGTCATTAATGAATCTCCTGTAAAATCCTGCATGGCCAAGGAACGAGCAGACTTCCCTCACAGAAGAGGGGTAAGATAAACTAGAAATAACATCCACCTTTGCTGGATCTACAGAAATGCCAGTATTAGACACAACATGTCCTAGTACAATCCCTTGTTTAACCATAAAGTGACATTTTTTAAAATTTAATACAAGGTTTGTACTGACACATCTATATAATACTCTAGATAATCCATCTAAGCAAAGGCTAAAGGAATCGCCATAAACACTAAAATCATCCATAAAAACTTCCATACAGTCCTCAATAAGATCAGAGAAAAGACTCATCATGCACCTTTGGAAGGTAGCTGGTGCATTGCACAAGCCAAAGGGCATTCTCTTGTAAGCATAAGTCCCAAAAGGACATGTAAAAGTAGTCTTTTCCTGATCTACAAGAGCTATATGAATCTGGAAATAACCTGTGTAACCATCTAGAAAAAAATAATGTGATTTACCTGACAGGCGATCCAGCATTTGATCAATGAATGGAAGAGGATAGTATCCTTACGGGTTGCTTGGTTGAGGCGTCTGTAATCAATGCAGACTCGCCAAGCGTTCTGTACTCTGGTTGCTATGAGCTCTCCATGCTCATTTTTCACTGTAGTGACTCCAGACTTCTTTGGCACTACTTGTACTGGGCTTACCCATTCACTGTCTGAGATGGGATAGATGATATTTGCATCCAGTAGTTTGGTCACTTCCTTTTTGACAACTTTTAAGATAATGGGGTTCAATCTTTTCTGGGGTTGACGAATGGGCCTTGCTCCCTTTTCTAAAAATATTCTGTGCTCACATACTTGAGGGTTGATGCCAACTATATCTGCCAAACTCCACCCAATTGCCTTCTTGTGCCTCCTGAGCACACTTAGTAACTGCTCTTCTTGTTGAGAAGTAAGTTTCCTTGCAATGATAACTGGACACTGATGCACGGAAAACTTGTCTCTCAACAAATCTCCCTTCGGCAAGTGTACCAAATTTGTCGTCAAGTAAAAACTCACAATAGAGTGAGGTCGAATCCCACAGGAATTGATTGATCAAGCAACTTTAATTAGAAGAATGTTCTAGTTGAGCGAATCCAGGATTTGGGTTGAGAGTTGCAGAAAATAAAATGGCGGGAATGTAAATAACAGAAAAGTAAATGCTAGAATTAAATGACTGGAAGTAAATGACTGAAAATAAATTGCAGAATTGTAAATGGGAATGGGGAATTTGCTCATAAAAGTAAATAGCAGAAATTAAAAAGAATGGGCAAGAGAAAAGATAGAAGAAGAATAATGAAAATTAGTATTGATCCATCAAATTACAACAGAGATCCCTAACCCAATGAAAGAGGTTTAGTTGTTCATAGCTCTAGAAAATGAAAACAAAGATGGAGAATACATCATAGAACTAGAAATTGCAGAGAAAGTAAAAATACAGAGAGTAGTTCTTTTTTTTCCAACTTCCAGACTCCTTTAACAATTCAAAACTACTCCTATATATACTACTTCTCTCAGCTTCTAGTTGGCTCTTCAAGTCTTGGGCCTTTGGATCTTGAGTTTGAAGCAGTTCTCTTCTTCATTTGGGCTTGGCTTTACTTGCAGAGAGAAAATGTGAAGTGGGCAGAGACTTTAGCTCAGGACGTTAGGGGTGTTAACGTTTAGTGAAAAATATGAGTTCGAGAACGTTAGTGACAATCAACTTTCTCACTAACGTTACTAAATAAAAGCCACGTTAACTTCAACGTTAGTGGCATAAACGTTGCCACTAACATTGCCTCTAAGTCCTTCGCACACGTTATTGAGACTTAACATTCCCAATAACTTTGAAAAGCCCCCTTTTTTCCCACGTTAGAGCCCACGTTAATTTAGTTAACGTGGCTCTTTAACGTGGGCTTGCCATCCTTCGAGAACGTTAGTGACACTCAATATTGTCACTAACGTTCCAAGGAGCCCCTATGTCTCACGTTAGAGTCCACGTTAACTAGGTTAACGTGGCTTCTAACATGGCCATGCTTAGCCATCCCCAACGTTAGTGACAATGTTGAGTGTCACTAACGTTGGCCATTCTTTCACTCATCAACGTTAGCTTCCACGTTAACTAAGTTAACGTGGAAGTTAACGTGGCTCCTTGGGGATTGTGTGGTTGCTTCCAATGTTAGTGACAATGTTGGGTGTCACTAACGTTGTCAAACACTCTTGCTTCTTACGTTAGCTCCCACGTTAACCAAGTTAACGTGGGAGTTAACGTGGTATATTTCTCCTTAGGCCAACATTAGTGACAATGTTGAATGTCACTAACGTTGGCATTTCTTCCCCTCTTTAGCGTTAGAGGCCACGTTAACTAAGTTAACGTGGACTCTAACGTGGCCACTTATGAGCATTTGTCAACGTTAGTGACAATGTTAAGTGTCACTAACGTTGGTTCAACTTCCCTTCTCCACGTTAGAGTTCACGTTAACTTAGTTAACGTGACTCTTAACGTGGTCAATGATGGCTTCGAGAGCGTTATTGGCAATCACTTTTCTCATTAACTTTGCAAGTTACCTCCCATTCCTTGCTTCCTTTGGTCCTGAAATCAAGCAACAGAGTGCATCAAAGTTCTAGTCCAAGTCATGAGTAATGCAACATACAATTTGTCACTAAACTCATGCAAAATCCTCATGAAATAATGTAAAATACACAATGTATGCTTGAATCAAGGTGTAAGTGAATATCTATCCAAAACTAGCTTATTTCCTAAGGAAATGCATGAAACTAACCTAAAAATAGTAAAGAAAAGGTCAGTGAAACTGGCCAAGATGCCCTGGCATCACAACACCAAACTTAAAGCTTGCTTGTCCCTAAGTACACACCACAGGCATATAGTTCATTTATTTTCCTTCTTGAGCCTTGGTGTCCAGGACCTCTTTGGGTTACTAAATGCTCTGTGGTGAGGGTTACTCTTGATAATGGACTTTCAGCTGATAATCCTGGGTTAGTTAACCCAAGTTACCAGGTGATAAAGCACCCCTAAGAGCTTATTTATCCAAGTAGATCCCTCACACAGGAACACCACAGACACATATCTTAAGATCAAAACCATTGGTGCCTAGCCTTATTGCTTACTCTTTTTCTTTTGTTTTTCCACTTTCATTATTCTTTTCTCTCTCTCTTATTAGGATCTTGTCATATACTTAGTCTCATGAGGTGTGTTCAAAGCAAAGTATTCAGGCCAGATAGTTGTCATCCCACCTTATGGTTGAACTAACTTAGCTAACTTATGATCATACCACAAACTCATGAATGTACTCCATAGTGTGAACTCCACTCTGGTCTTTTGAAACATAAACATTCTCTTTTCATTTGATTAAAAGGGACAGGCATACAAGTAAGTAAAGTAGGGATGCAGTGACATAAAGACTAGTGCACATAGACCTATTCAGAACTTAAAAGACAGAATTTAAAAAGGTTTAAACATAACATGGAAGCAAGTTCTATTTCATACAAGATCTTCCTTATTTAAAGAATAGAAAACATGGACCAAAAAGAACTCCACCACCTGTCATTCATGTGGATGCCTATGCTCCCATCCTTGCTTGTCCTCATTGTGTCTCTCTTGAGTGCTTGTACTTCCACTTCCCTTGCCTTTTCCAAGCAGCTTCTTCCAGAAACCACCATCTTCCATCTTCTTCTTGAGTGTCTCCTTTTGCTGTTTCACTTTCCTCTCTTTTTGTTCAGTGTCTCCTTTTGCTGTTTCACTTTCCTCTCTTCTTGTTCTACAAAATCTTTTTGGACCTCATGATATGTAGGGATGGCATAGTGTAGCTGATGCATATTACTGGTCATGTAGTTCAACTTGGCTTGAGTGTTCACATAGAACTCCTCCCTATGTAGTTGCCTTCCTTCATTGAGTACACTGAACTCATTGAAAGTTTTCATTTGGGCTATCTGCCGTTGGTTGAGTTCTTGCAAGTGCTTCTCTTGAAGCTCTTGCCTCTCATTCACTTGGTTGATGGCTTGAGTGAGCCGGGAGTAGTGTTCCTGCTACTGCTCCATTTGTTGTTTTTGCCATGCTTCCTGTTGGCTCAGCCAGTTGGTTTGAAGGTTCAGTATTTGCTCTTGTCCTTCCATATGTCTCATCCTCAGATCCTCAATGGCTCTTAGAAGGTGATTCATGTTCAAGTTAGCTGGATCATAATACTCTCCTTGTTGATATTCCTCCTGATGAGGTTCCTCTTGGTGAACTCTTTCTTTTGCTTTTGGTTTTCCTATTTGTGGCCTTCTTTGTTGCTGAGCAGGTGTAGTATAAACCAATCGCTCGAGTGTAACTGGCCTCCCTAGGTTCACCCAATCTGGGTTGTTGTCCTCAAATACTACCTTGGCCTTGTTACATAAGCGGAGAATGGTGCTGGGGTACCAAAGCCTGGCACCTGAATCAACCTTCTCAGCCGAATCTTGAATCCCCTCGGCGATGAGCTCATTCACATTGATTTCCCCACCTTGTATTAAGCAATGCACCATAGTAGCTCGATTGATGTTTACCTCTGAATTATTTGCAGCTGGCAGAATGGACCTCCTTATGAGTTCAAACCACCCCTTGGCTTCAGGGCTCAGGTCTCCCCTCTTGATGAACTTGGGTCTCCCATCTGTGTACCTCTCCCAGTCAGCTGCTATAACACAGATGTCTGACACTATCTCTGAGAGCTCATCATTATCAGGGCTTCTACTTAGCCTTGCCTGATAACTGTCTTCATCAAAATGAGGTGATTTCAGGTGAAGAACTCTTGTTATGGAATTTGGGCTGAAGTCCACCTCCTTTCCTCTCACGTAACTTTTGAAGGTTGGGGCCTTGGTTTTATCTTCTCTTACTACATTTGCATAAAATTCTTTGATGAGGTTTCCGTTGATCTTCCCCTCTGGACTTGTGAGCAATTGCCACCCCCTCTGTTCGATTTTCTCCAGAATTTGTGGTGACTCATTTGCATTGATTTGGAAGATTAACTCTGGCAATATTTTTCTGGCCCTTATCCGTTCGAATTCACGTTCATAGAAGGCAGTTTTGAATCTCTTCTCATCGAAACGAACACTCTCCATGGGTTCCTTCCTCTTTTGCCTCTTTGAGTTTGATGATGCCATGAATTGAGTTGCTGTTTTGAAAAGGGGGGTTTGAAGAATACGGATAGATGAGGAATAGGTTGGCTACGATAGAGTGTGATGAAGGGGTTTGAGCAAGCCGAAAGTATGAAGTGTGGGGAGTGGGAATTTGAGTGTGAGGAATGAGCATGCACTAAGGTTCACTTATATAGGGAGATCATGAGTGGATGGAAGATGTGGATTGCAAGGATTGTTGCTTGATGGACGGTTGGGGTTGTGTATGAAGGAAGGACAAGGATCATCACTTAATGAGAGTGATTGGTTCGGTCTTCAAGGGTCTTCCTTCTCCAATGTTGCATGGCAACATTTCCCCATGCGTTTCCTCTTGAGACATGTATGTAGTGTTCTTCATTAAGTGGCGGAATCTCCCCCTATTTAATTGTCCAATCAATCCCCTTCAATGCTCTTTTCCTTTTTCCTATAAAGAATTAAAATAAGGAAATTAATATCATAAAAATCAAACTCTACAGCTAGAATACTAAAGAGAAGAAAAAAAAGTTTGTTTATTTATGAATTTCAACTAACTAACTACTTGTGTATCCTTATGCATTTTGGTGGCACCATGGGGTGACACCAAACTTAGTTTGAAGCAATGTGATGAAAATTTTTGTTCAAAGCTCCTAAGACTAGCATGCATCTTGGTTTGCTTTGAACACCAAACTTGTTCTTCACTATATACTGCATGATAAAGATTTCACCAAGTGTTTGTCAAGTTTGGGTTGAAATTCATAAACATTGATTTATTCATTATTTTAAAAACATATAATACATGGGTTGCCTCCCATGAAGCGCTTCTTTAGCGTCACTAGCTTGACGTTTTTCCCTCATCAGGGTGGTTGGTAGTGCCTAAAGTCCTCCCCTCTTACTGTGGACTTATATCCATTGATTGGATCAATGATCTCCACATGTTCCAGGGAAAGAACTCTGTTGATAGTGAAGACCTTGGGTAACTGAGATGGTACAGTAGAAAGATTAGGGGGAATATCTGGGAAGTAAGCTGAGACAACTCTATCCCCTGGAGAGAAGTCTTCCGTAGGGATCTTCTTGTTCCTCTACCTCCTTGGTACCTTCTTCTTTGTTTCTTTTGAGGTTGCCTTCCCCTTGGTGACCTCTTTTTCTAAAGGAGTTGTGATGCTGTCTTCTCCTGCCTCTAGAGGTTTAGGTTCCTCCAACTTTTCCTTGAGCTGTGGCAATTGGTGTTTTCCTTGTTTATCTATTAAGGGGATCTCAGAATGAACTGGCTGTGCTTCAGTACTTGTCTCCTCCTTTAGTGTCTCATTATCATTTGTGCTTAGTTCCTTGTCCTCTTGATCTGTTTCTTGTGAGAATTTGAAAACATTGAAGCTGAGTCGTTCATCATGGATTCTCAATATTAGCTCCCCATTCTCTACATCGATAAGTGCTCTGGCCGTAGCTAGGAATGGTCTTCCCAATATGATTGGATGAATGTGACTCTCTTCCATGTCCAGGATGACGAAGTCTATTGGGAGAAAGTATTTCCAAACCTTTAGCAACACATTTTCCACCACTCCTATTGCTTGCTTTTGAGTTTTGTCAGCCAGTCTGATGATTACATCTGTGGGTATTATCTCATTGATCTGCAGCCTCTTC
>NC_029785.2:69233607-69234580 GCF_000816755.2 Arachis ipaensis | reverse complement strand
TGGGGTTTTTCTCCGTGTCACTTGGGAAGCTATCAGTAGGTTTGGGAATCTTCTCAGCTAAATATCCCACCTAGAATTCCAACTTCCTAATGGTCTCTCCCTGGTTCTTAATATTGGCTCGCACATCCTCTTTGAACACTTTATTTTCTTGAATCTCTTGGCTTATTCCTTCATGTAAGGCTTCAATCTTAGAGAGCTTGTCATCAAGTGATGAGTGATTCGGAGCAGATGTGCTGTTTTGGTTTTGATAAGCATGTGGAGAAGTGTTGTTGTGGGGTTGTTGAGATGTCCTCTGTGTGAACTGCTGATGAGCTGCATTGTTGTTGGAGTTGTAACGTCTTTGGTCTTGGTTTTGATCTTGCTCACTTCCCCACCCAAAGTTTGGGTGGTTTTTCCATCCAGGGTTATAGGTCTTGGAGTATGGATCATAGTTTTTCTTTGGTGAATTCCCAATGTAGTTGGCTTGCTCCTGACTACCCTCTGCTTCTTCATTCACTCCTTCTTGGGTTGTTGATGAAGTGGAGATTGCTGCTACTTGGTTCATCTCCATCTTCTTAGTGAGGTCAGCCAGCTGCTGGGTAATGAGCTCGTTTTGGGCCAACAGAGCATCTACATTGTTTAGCTCCATTACTCCTCTTGTGTTCCCTCTTTCGGAAGCATAGAAGTAGTCGTTCTCTGCTACTGTTTCAATAACATCTATGGCTTCCTCAATAGTCTTCTTCTTGTTCAAAGATCCTCCGGATGAATGGTCTACAGCCTTCTTTGATTCATAAGAGAGCCCTTCATAGAAAATGTGCAGCTGCACCCATTCGTTGAGCATATCTGGTGAGCACCTCCTTGTTAGGTCTTTAAACCTCTCCCATGCTTCATATAGAGTCTCACCATCTTGTTGCCCGAAAGTTTGGACCTTAGCTCTCAGCCTATTGATTTGTTGAAGAGGGTAAAATCTTGCTAAGAATTTGTTCACCACATC
>NC_029785.2:69177145-69233578 GCF_000816755.2 Arachis ipaensis | reverse complement strand
CATGTTTGTTTCAAAGAATTCCTCTTCTTCCTCAGCACCAACCACTTTCTTTCCTCTTGTCTCCCTCCTTAATCTAAGGAAGGTCCTCTCAGGTTCAGAATCGAAGGAAGTTGAAGCCTCACTTCTTCTCCCTGTCATACAACCATCAAGTGCAAGCAAGAAAAGATAGGTGCAGAAAGTATTTGTGTCAGAATTACTGTTAGTTGTGGGTGATGCAATATATCAAACAGTTAGTGGGTTAGCAAACAGAATTGAAAACAACAAAGACAAACAAAAAAATAGAGGGGGAAGGGAAGAAGTTTAACTAAAACAGAAAGTAAATCACTCAAACAGAAAATGAAATTCACAAAATAAAAATGCTCAATCTAGTGATCTTCCAATTTAATCATTGTTGATGCACAATCAATCCCCGGCAACGGCGCCATAAACTTGATACACGGAAAACTTGTCTCTCAACAAATCTCCCTTCGGCAAGTGTACCGAATTTGTCGTCAAGTAAAAACTCACAATAGAGTGAGGTCGAATCCCACAGGGATTGATTGATCAAGCAACTTTAATTAGAAGAATGTTCTAGTTGAGCGAATCCAGAATTTGGGTTGAGAGTTGCAGAAAATAAAATGGCGGGAATGTAAATAACAGAAAAGTAAATGCTAGAATTAAAGGACTGGAAGTAAATGACTGAAAATAAATTGCAGAATTATAAATGGGAATGGGGAATTTGCTCATAAAAGTAAATAGCAGAAATTAAAGAGAATGGGTAAGATCAGAGATGGGGAGTTCATTGGGCTTAGGAGATGTTGCAATTCTCCGGATCAAGTTCATTTTCATCTCTTCCTCAATCAATGCACTCATTGATCTCCTTGGCACTCTTAAGTGATTGAATTACAATTTCTTGCAATTCAATCTCTCAAATCTTGATCAATAGCCAATTCCTTGGTCAATTGCTTATGAGAAGAGATGAAGTATGGTCACTGATTATACCACATGCATTTCCCAAATCAAGTATTGAGAGGGTTATAGTCACATACCCATCCAAACCCAATTTAGTCCAGCATGAGAAAGCATTTCTAGCTTGATCTCTTCATTCCTCTTTCAAGGTTCAAAAGAGATCCAAGTTTGAATAGCTTCTTGTCCAAGATAACTACTCAATTGGATGAAGATCGAAAGCTTTCAAGTAAAATCAAGAGAAAAGATAGAAGAAGAATAATGAAAATTAGTATTGATCCATCAAATTACAACAGAGCTCCCTAACCCAATGAAAGGGGTTTAGTTGTTCATAGCTCTAGAAAATGAAAACAAAGATGGAGAGTACATCATAGAACTAGAAATTGCAGAGAAAGTAAAAATACAGAGAGTAGTTCTTTTTTTTCCAACTTCCAGACTCCTTTAACAATTCAAAGCTACTCCTATATATACTACTTCTCTCAGCTTCTAGTTGGCTCTTCAAGTCTTGGGCCTTTGGATCTTGAGTTTGAAGCAGTTCTCTTCTTCATTTGGGCTTCGCTTTACTTGCAGAGAGAAAATGTGAAGTGGGCAGAGACTTTAGCTCAGGACGTTAGGGGTGTTAACGTTTAGTGAAAAATATGAGTTCGAGAACGTTAGTGACAATCAACTTTCTCACTAACGTTACTAAATAAAAGCCACGTTAACTTCAACGTTAGTGGCATAAACGTTGCCACTAACGTTGCCTCTAAGTCCTTCCCACGTTAGAACCCACGTTAATTTAGTTAACGTGGCTCTTTAACGTCGGCTTGCCATCCTTCGAGAACGTTAGTGACACTCAACATTGTCACTAACGTTCCAAGGTGCCCCTATGTCTCATGTTAAAGTCCACGTTAACTAGGTTAATGTGGCTTCTAACGTGACCATGCTTAGCCATCCCCAACGTTAGTGACAATGTTGAGTGTCACTAACGTTGGCCATTCTTTCACTCATCAACGTTAGCTTCCATGTTAACTAAGTTAACGTGGAAGTTAACGTGGCTCTTTGGGGGTTGTGTGGTTGCTTCCAACGTTAGTGACAATGTTGGGTGTCACTAATGTTGTCGACCACTCTTGCTTCTTACGTTAGCTCCCACGTTAACCAAGTTAACGTGGGAGTTAACGTGGTATATTTCTCCTTAGGCCAACGTTAGTGACAATGTTGAATGTCACTAACGTTGGCGTTTCTTCCCCTCTTTAGCGTTAGAGGCCACGTTAACTAAGTTAACGTGGACTCTAACGTGGCCACTTATGAGCATTTGCCAATGTTAGTGACAATGTTAAGTGTCACTAACGTTGGCTCAACTTCCCTTCTCCACATTAGAGTTCACGTTAACTTAGTTAACGTGACTCTTAACGTGGTCAATGATGGCTTTGAGAGCATTATTGGCAATCACTTTTCTCATTAACTTTGCAAATTACCTCCCATTCCTTGCTTTCTTTGGTCCTGAAATCAAGCAACAGAGTGCATCAAAGTTCTAGTCCAAGTCATGAGTAATGCAACATACAATTTGTCACTAAAACTCATGCAAAATCCTCATGAAATAATGTAAAATGCCAAATGTATGCTTGAATCAAGGTGTAAGTGAATATCTACCCAAAACTAGCTTATTTCCTAAGAAAATGCATGAAACTAACCTAAAAACAGTAAAGAAAAGGTCAGTGAAACTGGCCAAGATGCCCTGGCATCAGACACTGTTGCTTGTCCTCAAGGTAAGCATATTTGAGGTGTGGAGGAAGGGGTTTCAAGTCTAACTTCTGATCATGGTCAGGCTCTGGGTTGTTTGGAGCTAGCAACAATGGTAAAGCACTGTTATTGTCCTCTGAGAATGTCCCCACACTTGGACTTTGTCCTGTGTGCTTCTCCTCTAATTCCTCCTGGTGAACTTCAGCTACAGTTTCATCTATGATGTCACAATGAAAGATAGAATGATCTTCTGGAGGGTGCTTTGTTTCTAATTCATTAATTTTGTCTTTATGTATACATAAATCTTTTAGAAACTTTGCATATTTAGGTACCTGTTGAATAACATCAAAAAGAGGAATAGTTACCTCAACCTTTTTGAATATCTCTACCATTTTGGGATCAGGTTCCAGCTGCTTCCTAGGCTTCCTTGCAAGTTGTGAAAATGGGATAGGAGTGGTGTCTTCTGCAGTATCTGCGCATTGTGGTGCTTCCTTCTGTGGTTGAACTTCTTCTTTTTCAGCTATGTCCTGTATGTCCTCTTCCTCTTCAGCATCTTCTATTTCCACTACCTCTTCAGCTGAGGCGGTTCTGGTAGGCTTGGCTCCTCCTGATTCCTCTCCTGCAGTGTGGTTCCGGACCTCAGGGTAAGGGCATTGATGCCACCCTTGGGATTGGGTAATGGTTGAGAGGGGATTCCACTGGAGCTCAAAGGCTGGTTATTGGAGTTATTCATTGATCCAATCTGTGAGACAAGAGTTTGCAGAGTAGCGTTCAGACCATTTAGAGTGGCATTAATGTTATTTTATATGGTCTATTGTCTCCGATCAATGGATTGTAGTAAATCATCATTAGAAGATGAGGAAGGATAAGTAATTTGAGAGGTCTGCTGTTGGATATTCTATGGTCCTTGGGACTGTCTCAGGTGAGGTGCTCTGTAAGGCTGGTTCTGGTTCTGCTGCCTGTTGTTGTTATTATTCCACCTCTGATTTCCCTGATTGTCTCTGCCTCCTCTGTTGTTGTTGTTGTCCCTCCAATTCTGGTTAGAATTCTCCTGCCATCCATGGTTGTAGTTGCCACCTTGATTGTACCCTTGGTTAGGGCAGTCATAGAAATTATGAGTGGCTGCCACGGTGTTGTCTTCCTACTGGAGCTACGGGCATTCATCAGTATAGTGGCTATAATCAGCACAGATTCCACAAACTCTCTGTGGGACTAGCTATTGGTTCTGCTGTGGCGGAGAAGGTTGAACTTGCTGAACTTGTTGTTGATTCAATTGCATCTGCTTCAGCAAGTTGGTCATTTCATAGATACTCTGAGCCAGAGCAGTAGTCTCTCTGCTAGAGGATACTTCTGCAACGGCTTTTGAACGGCCTTGTTTCTGCCTGTGATTCCGAGTAGATTCAGCTAAGTCGCTGATCAATTGCCATGCCTTGTCAGTGGTCTTGTACTTTTTTATAGACCCATTGCTAGCACTTTCCAATGTGGTCTTATCTTGGGGCCTCATGCCCTGTGTGACGTAACCGAGTAATACTATCTTGTCAATCATATGGTGGGGGAATGCTTCCCGAAGATTATTGAAGCGCTCCAAGTATTCATAGAGAGTCTCAGATTCATCCTGAACAATTATGGAAATGTCTTTCCTCAGTTTATCAGTAACTTCAGCTGGAAAGAATTTTTCCAAGAATTCTCTTCTCAATGTATCCCAGTTGGATACAGTTGCTGCTGGTTGAGTGTAGTACCACTCTCTTGCCTTCCCCTCAAGAGAAAACGGAAAAGCTTTCAGCAAAATTGAAGTTTCATCTGCACCATCACGCCTGACAGTAGAACAGGCTGCTTGAAAATCTCTCAGGTGCTTGATAGGCTCTTGAGCAAGCAAGCCATGAAACTTGGGCATCAAATTGAGTAGTGCGATCTTTATTTCAAAGTCTGTAGCCACCGCTGGGTGATGCGCTTGAAATGGTTGCATTGTAAAATCAGGAGCTCCAGCCTCCTGGATAGTAACTCTCCTAGCTGCTGCCATGTTACCTGCACGTAAATCAACCAAATCAATAGAACGGGGGCTGGTTTCTTTCTCAAGTGACGTTTCAAATCCGCCCTCAGAGAGGACTAACTGACGCCAAGCTTGCCTTATTCGTGAAATAGTTCTTTCAATCTCAGGATCGAATACTAGCATGTTTGGATCAGGAAGTGAACGCGTAATCTAACAAAAGAAACAAGCAGCTCATGGTAGCAAGATAAAATAAAATGCAAATAAGTAAAATCCAATTAATAACTTTAGCACTCTATTGCAACTCCCCGGCAAAGGCGCCAAAAATTGACGTGGCAGAAATTGGCTAATTAAGAATTGATATAAGTTGTGCGTTGCAAGTATAGTTCTTAACCAACCAGAAATCCGCTTATCAATTTATAAAGGTTGTCACAAAAATTAAAATTAAAATACTGGGAGTATGAATCCCAGGTCGTCTCCTAACGAGTTGCAGAAAGGTGTGCTATTTTATTAATCAGATATTTTCAGAAAGAGTTTGAATTGAATAAACAGGAAATTAAATTGGAGAAATTAAGTAATTTAAATAAAAGCCTTGACCGGGAGTAGATTAGTTGGAAGCCCTATTCTTGTTGCAGTACTCTCAAGATTAATTGATAATTGAAGGTCGTTCTGTTTAGTTATCCCTTACTAAATAAGGAAAAGTCAAACAAGTTGGAATGATGTTTCTACTCACAAGTCCCAATCCGCTTACTTGGAAGGACTGGCGTTAGTGACTAGAGAGCCATCCAACAGTAAACCCAATTACAATCTCTCTTTTGAGTATTCCAACTCAAGGGTTCCTTTCAATCAACTCCCCATCAAGTTAGGGAACTACTCACTCATTGTGATTATGGAACACATAACATAGAAAAGGGAATTAAAGAAAGACATGATAAATAAAACTCAAAGAAATCAATTAAAAATAAAAGTAACTCTTGTATTAATAAATTCTAAAATAATTCAATAGTAAAATTGAGTAAATTAGAGGACATGGAAGAGTAAAGCCAAGTAAAGAAAACGAACTAGAATGACGAAGTCTTGATGAGGTAATAACTCTTCTCAATATCCCAATGCAAAGAACAATAGAAAATAAAAGTCCTAAGAACTATGAGTGTGTAGAGAGAAAACCTAGAGGAGGAGTAAAACTAGATCTAAAAACTCAAAACTGTGTAGAATGAATGTTGTTTTTGGTTTCTGCATGTCCTCTGGCTCTAGTCTGCTTTTCCGGGCCGAAAACTGGGTCAAAACAGGGACCAAAAATGCCCCCAGCGAATTCTGCAGATTATGCAGATCGCGCATGTCACGCGATTGCGTCATTCATGCGGACGCGTCATGCGGCGTTTTGCTTTGCCACGCGGGCGCGTCATCCACGCCTCCGCATCACTTGTGCTATTCTAATCCGCGCGGTCGCGTGAGCCATGTGTCCGCGTCACTTCTCGCTGGTCATCTCCTCAATTTCTTGTGTTCCTTCCATTTTTGCAAGCTTCCTTTCCAATTTCCAACTCATTCATGCCCTATAAAGCCTGAAACACTTAACACACAGATCACGGCATCGAATAGAATAAAGGAGAATTAAAATGCATAATTAAAAGTCTCTAGGAAGCAAGTTTTTAATCATGTAATAATTTTAGGAAAGAAATATAAATGCATGCTAATCATATGAATAAGTGGGTAAATATCATGATAAAACCACACAATTAAACACATTATAAACCATAAAATAGTGGTTTATCAACTACATGTGAAATGTTCATCAAAGGTAATATATCAAGTGCATGTGATGGCAATTAAATGCAAGATGTTTATTGGCATGCCGGCAAAGGCATGAGTAGCATAGATTAAGCATTCAATGTCCAAGTTAGATTACCAACCCTTTCAAACTAACAATCTGTTTGTATTGACAATTATATTTAAAAAATAAAATATAAAAGGGGTTTTGTGAAAAACAGGCATTAAAGTAGTAGAACAGAATAATTTAGTGTGCAATGCCATACGGGCTTTTTCACAAACACATAGCATGCATGGTAAATAAGTTATTGAAAGTATTAAATTGAACATGCAAGCAACCCTATAAAAAGTAATATATAATTGTCAAATAATTCCTCAATAATCCACAAGCAAAATATAGAAAATAATGACCCAAATAAATTTCCAACACCAATTAAAAAGGTATAAAAAGAAAAAGAGAGAAAAAGAAAGCATAGATAATGAAAATAAAAGAAAAAGAAGAAGAAAACATCCACAAAGTAATAAAGGAAAAGTAGAAAGTAAAGAAAGAAAGAAAAAAAACCTTGATAATGGATGTGAAAAATAGGAAGTAAAAAGTGAGAAAGAATAAAGAAGGAGGAGGGTAGAAGAATGAAATAAGAAGGGAAAAAGAAAAATTAGCATTTTGGGAAGAAAAGATATGATATTTGGCTGATCAGGATAAGTTGTACGCCGCACGTGACGCGGACGCGTGGTGTGCGATGTTTTCAAGTGACGCGGACGCGTGAGTCATGCGGACGCGTGAGTCACGCGGACGCGTGACTTGATTTGTGCTAGTGGCGCGAGAGCAGCCTCGCGTTTGCGCAACTTTCTGTTTCAAACTCATTTTGCCAAAATTTAGGGTGACGCGTTCGCGTGGGTGACGCGATCGCGTGAATGGCCATATTTTGAAAACGACGCGGCCACGTGGGGCACGCGGTCGCGTGATAGGTTTGGTGCTTCCAGCATCATTCCAGCCCCACTCCATCATAACTTACTGCCATACACCTCTTTTACGTCGATTTTTAGGGTCACGCGTGCGCGTGGGTGACGCGGACGCGTGGAGAGGCTATTTTTCAAAATGACACGGCCGCGTCAGTGACGCGATCACGTGGGCATGTTTGTACCTAAGGCACACCTCCAGCCACGCTTTCGCGTGACTTTCTGTTCAATTCTCTTTTCTTCTTAATGCACCTATAACGCGGACGCGTCAGCGACGCTTACGCGTCACGTGCGATTTTTTTTATATGCAGAATGCAAATGCAAATGTGACTGCAGACTATATGCGGAGATTATGAGAAGAGTCATTAACAAAAGACAAAAATAGAATAAATTAAAATAAAACTAAGACTGAAACGGAACGATCATACCATGGTGGGTTGTCTCCCACCTAGCACTTTGCTTTTATGTCCTTAAGTTGGAAAACAAAAATAGAATAAAGTAAAATAAAACTAAGACTGAAATGGAACGATCATACCATGGTGGGTTGTCTCCCACCTAGCACTTTGCTTTTACGTCCTTAAGTTGGACGGTCTTCAGGCTTATTCTGGTTCTGTTGGTGGGTCTTCCAAGAGGAAGACCTCTAGTTCTTTGTGGTCCTTCATCTTCTCACCATGATATAGCTTCAGGCGATGTCCTTTGACCTTTAGAAATTTAGAGGTAGAAGGATGACGCAGGTGAAAAACTCCGTATGGCTCTGCCTTTTCTACTCTGTAGGGACCTTCCCATCTTGATCTCAGTTTACCTGGCATAAGCCTCATTCTGGAGTTATAAAGAAGAACTAACTCCCCTGGTTTGAATTCTCTCCTTTTTATATGCTTATCATGGACAGCCTTCATCTTTTCTTTGTATCGCCTGGAGTTGTCATATGCTTATAGGCGAAGGTTCTCCAGTTCTGCTAGTTGCAGCTTCCTTTCAGTACCAGCTTCCTCAAAATTCATGTTGCACTCCCTCACAGTGCAGAAAGCCTTGTGTTCCACCTCCACTGGAAGGTGGCAAGCTTTTCCGTATACTAAGTGGAAGGGGCTCATCCCAATGGGTGTCTTATATGCTGTTCTATATGCCCAGAGTGCATCCTGTAGCCTGGCACTCCAGTCCTTCCTATGAGGTTTTACTGTCTTTTCTAGAATACGCTTTATCTCTCTGTAAGAGACTTCTGCTTTCCCATTGGTCTGGGGATGGTAAGCTGTTGCTACTTTGTGAACTATCTCATGCTTCTTCAGTAATTATGTTAGTCTCCTGTTACAAAAGTGAGTGCCTTGATCGCTCACGATTGCTCGTGGTGATCCAAAGCGGCAAATAATATGGTTTCTAACAAAGGAAACAACAGTGTTAGCATCATCAGTATGGGTAGGAATTGCTTCCACCCATTTAGAAACATAATTTACAGCTAATAGTATATAAAAGTAACCATTAGAATTTGAAAATGGACCCATGAAGTCAATGCCCCAAACATCGAAAATTTCACAGAAAAGCATAATCTGTTGAGGCATCTCATCCCTCTTGGATATATTACCAAACCTTTGGCAACGGAAACAAGATTTACAAAATTCAGCAGCGTCTTTAAAAAGAGTAGGCCACCAAAATCCACAGTCTAGAATTTTTCTAGCTGTTCTTTGAGGGCCAAAATGTCCTCCACTCTCAGATGAGTGGCAGGCCTCTAAAATGGACTGGAATTCTGATTGAGGCACACACCGTCTAATTACCTGATCAACACCACACCTCCATAAATATGGATCATCCCATATATAATATTTGGATTCACTTTTCAGCTTGTCTCTTTGATGCTTAGTAAAATTTGGAGGAAAAGTGTGGCTGACTAGATAATTAGCTACAGGTGCATACCAAGGAACTACTTCAGATACTGCATGTAAGCTATCAAATGGGAAATTATCATTTATAGGAGTGAAGTCATCCTTAATGTGCTCAAGGCGACTTAAGTGGTCTGCCACCAAATTTTGGTTACCACTCCTATCCTTAGTTTCTAAATCAAATTCTTGCAGCAGCAGTATCCAACGTATTAGTCTTGGTTTGGATTCCTTTTTAGCTAGTAAATATTTTAGAGCTGCATGGTCTGAGTACACTACTACCTTAGTACCAAGTAAATAGGCTCAGAATTTATCCAGAGCAAAAATAATAGCTAGAAGCTCTTTTTCAGTATTGGTGTAATTAGATTGAGCAGCATCTAAAGTCTTAGATGCATAAGCGATTACAAAGGGATCCTTACCTTCGCGCTGAGCCAGCGCTGCTCCTACTGCATGGTTGGAAGCATCACACATAATTTCAAATGGCTGGCTCCAGTCTGGTCCTCTCACAATTAAAGCTTGAGTCAGGGCGATCTTTAGCTTATCAAATGCCTGCATACAATCTTCACTGAACTCGAACTCAATATCTTTCTGTAGCAATCTAGATAAAGGTAATGCTACCTTACTGAAGTCCTTAATGAATCTTTTGTAAAAACCTGCGTGGCCAAGGAACGAATAGACTTCCCTCATGGAGGAGGGGTAAGGTAAACTAGAAATGACATCTACCTTTGCTGGATCTACAGAAATACCAGTATTAGACACAACATGTCCTAGTACAATTCCTTGTTTTACCATAAAGTGACATTTCTCAAAATTTAACACAAGGTTTGTACTAACACACCTATCTAATACTCTAGATAAACTCTCCAGGAAAAGGCTAAATGAATCACCATATACGCTAAAATCATCCATAAAAATTTCTATACAGTTCTCAATAAGATCTGAAAAGATACTCATCATGCATCTTTGGAAAGTAGCAGGTGCATTACACAAGCCAAAAGGCATTCTTTTATAAGCATACGTTCCAAAGGGACATGTAAAAGTGGTCTTCTCCTAATCTTCAGGAGCTATATGAATTTGAAAATATCCTGTATAACCATCTAAAAAGCAATAATGGGATTTACCTAACAGGCGATCAAGCATCTGATCAATGAATGGCAAGGGGTAATGATCCTTGCGAGTGGCTTGGTTGAGACGCCTATAGTCAATGCAAACTCTCCATGAATTCTGCACTCTAGTTGTCAGGAGCTCTTCGTGCTCATTCTTTACTGTTGTGACTCCAGACTTCTTGGGCACCACTTGTACTGGACTAACCCATTCACTATCTGAGATCGGGTAAATGATATCTACTTCAAGTAGCCTGGTCACGTCTTTCTTGACAACTTCTAAGATGGTAGGATTCAATCTTCTTTGAGGCTGACGGACAGGCTTTGCTCCCTCTTCTAAGAATATTCTGTGCTCACAAATTTGGGGACTGATGCCTACTATATCCGCCAAGCTCCATCCAATTGCTTTCTTATGTTTTCTCATCACACTGAGTAGTTGCTCTTCTTGTTGAGAGGTGAGTTCCCTTGCAATGATAACTGGAAACTTATGCTTATCCTCAAGGTAAGCATACTTGAGGTGTGGAGGGAGGGGCTTTAATTCTGATTTCTGCTCATAGCTAGGCTCTGGATCATCCGGGACTGGTGATAATGGCAAAGGGTTCTCATTGTGTTCAGAGGGTGTCCCCACACTTGGACCTTGCTCCATATGCTTCTCTTCCATTTCTCCTTGGTGAACTTCAGCTACAGTTTCATCAATAATGTCGCACTGGAAGATAGAATGATCTTCCAGAGGGTGCTTCATAGCTTCATTTAAACTGAATTTCACTGCTCTGCCATCTATCTCGAAGGAGTAAGTTCCTGAGAATGCATCCAGCTTGAACTTTGAAGTCTTCAGGAATGGTCTTCCAAGCAGGATTGATGATGGTCTTCCTGAGTCATTAGGGGGCATTTCCAGGATATAGAAATCAATAGAAAATGTGAGCCCTTTAATGCTCACTAATACATGCATCTTTAGCAATTCCAACTACTGTAATAATGCTTTTATTTGCTAACACAAAATAAGCTGCCGACCTTTTTAAAGGAGGGAGCCTCAAAGTATCATATATAGACAAAGGCATTATACTAACACACGCTCCTAAATCACACATGCAGCTAGAAAAAATTATACCTCCTATGGTATAGTTAACCATACATGGACCTAGATCATTACATTTTTCAGGTATACCTCCCATTAAAGCAGATATAGAACTACCTAAGGGAATAGTTTCTAATTCATTAATTTTATCTTTATGTATGCACAAATCTTTTAGAAACTTTGCATATTTAGGTACCTGTTGAATGACATCAAAAAGGGGGACAGTTACCTCAACCTTTTTGAATATTTCTACCATTTTGGGGTCAAGTTCCATCTACTTTCTGGGCTTCCTTGCAAGTTGTGGGAATGGGATAGGAAGGGCATCTTGTACAGCTTCAGCATCCTTTGGTTCTCCGTTCCTTGGTTGAACTGCTTCTTCTTCAACTATGTCTTGTGCGTCCTCTTCCTCTTCAGAATCTTCCACTTCCACTACATTCTCAGTTGGGATGTGTTCTGGTAGGCTTGGCTCCTCCTGGTTCCTCTCCTGCAATGTGGTTCCGGACCTTAAAGTGATAGCATTGATTCCACCTTTGGGATTAGGTAGATGTTGAGAAGGAATTTCACTAGAGCTTGAAGGTTGACTAGTGGAATTAGGTGATGAATCTAACCAGGAGACGAGAGCTTGTAAAGTGGTAGTCAGACCATTTAAAGTAGAATTCAGCTGTGTCTGCATGTCTTGTTGCCCTTGAGCAAGAGAACGGAGCATCTCGTCATTTGATGAGGAATTGGAGTAAGTGATCTGAGGAACCTGTTGTTGGTTGTGCTGGGGTCCTTGGGACTGTCATAGGTGAGGTGCTCTGTAAGGTTGGTTCTGATTCTGCTGTCTGTTGTTATTATTATTATTCCACCTCTGGTTTCCATTGTTGTCTCTGCCTCTTCTGTTATAGTTGTCCCTCCAACCATGGTTAGAATTATCTCTCCAGCCTTGGTTGGAGTTGTCCTGCCATCCATGGTTATAGTTGCCACCTTGGTTGTAGTTGCCACCTTGTTGATTGTATCCTTGATTTGGGCGGTCATAGAAGTTGTGAGTGGCTGCCACAGTGTTGTCTTCCTGTTGGAGCTGCGGACATTCATTAGTATAATGACTATAATCGGCACAGATCCCGCATACTCTTTGTGGAACCAACTGTTGGCTTTGTTGTGATGGAAGATGCTGAGCTTGTTATGTTTGTTGTTGATTTAACTACATCTGTTTCAGTAGGTTGGTCATTTCACATATACACTGTGTAAGAGCCATAGTCTCAATGCTAGAAGAAACTTCGGCAACAGTCTTGGGATGGTTGTTCCTATGTCTGTGGTTCCGAGCAGATTCAGCCAGTTCGGCGATCAGTTGCCACGCTTCATCTGCAGTTTTGTACTTTTTCAGGGAACCATTACTCGCACCATCCAATGTGGTCTTATCCTGAGGCTTCATGCCTTGTGTGAAGTAGCTGATCAACACCAACTTGTCAATCATGTGGTGGGGGCATACGTCCAGGAGATTGTTGAAGCGCTCCCAATATTCGTAGAGAGTCTCGGATTTGCCTTGAATAATCATTGAAATCTCTTTCCTCAATCTATTAGTAACTTCAGCTGGAAAGTATTTTTCTAAAAATTCTCTTCTAAGCGTATCCCAGTTAGTAATAGTCGCTTCAGGTTGAGTGTTGTACCATTCTCTCGCCTTTCCCTCAAGAGAAAATGGGAAGGTGGTTAACAGAATAGAGGATTCATCTGCACCATGACGCCTAACAGTAGAACAGGCTGCCTAGAAATCCCTAAGGTGCTTGATAGGCTCCTGAGCAGGTAAGCCATGAAATTTGGGCATCAAGTTGATTAGTGCAGTCTTCAGTTCAAAATCTGCAGCCAGATTTGGATGACGCACTTGATACAGTTATAGTGTAAAATCTGGGGCTCCAGCTTCCTGGAGAGTAATCCTCCTAGGTTCTGCCATGTTATCTGCATGTGAATCAACTGAATCAGTAGTAAAGGAGCTTGTCTCGCTCTCAGATGGCAGTTCAGATTCATCCTCAGATGAGACTGGTGAATCAATAACAATCACTTCACCACCCTCAGAGGCTAACCGACGTCGAGCTCGCCTAATACGTGAAAGAGTTCTTTCAATTTCAGGATCAAAAGCGGCTAAGCTCGGATCAGGCAATGAACGCGTCATTCAATGAGAAAGACATATAGCTCATGGTAACAAAATAAAAATAAAATATGCAAATAAAAATAAAATATGTACGCTAATTAATAATCTAGCACACTATTACAACTCCCCGGCAACGGCGCCAAAAATTGAGCGAACGGCAGAAGTTGGCTAATTAAGAAGTCAAAACATGGAATACGTTGTGAGTATAGTTCTCAACCAGCTAAGATCCGCCTCGTCAATTTAGAAAAGTTGTCACAAATTTTAGAAATAAAAATACTGGGAATATGAGTCCCAGGTCGTCTCCCAACGAGTTGCAGAAAAGGGTGCTATTTTATTAACTAGGAATTTTCCGAAAGTTTTGAGAGTTGAATAATGATGAGCAATTGAATAATTATAAATTAGAACAGTAAAAATAAACTAAGAATAATTATTGATATTCTAAATAAAAGGCCTTGACTGGGAGAATAATTAATTGGAAGTTCTATCCTTGTTGGGATCTCTTAAATGTAGTATTAAAAGGACTGTTGTTTTCACTTAGTTAACCCTTACTAAATAAAGGAAAGTCAAGTGATTAAACTAACCTTTATTCGCAAATCCTAGTCCTCTCCCTTAGGAAGGTCTAGCATTAGTAAATAAAGAACTAGCCAACAATGTCCAATTTAACTAATTACTTGAGCATTCCAACTCAAGTGTCTCCTTTTAATCAACCCCCATGTCAAGTAGAAAATCTATTCCATTGACATGGAATTAATACTCATAAAAATATAAGAAGACATAATAAATTAAATAAAATAAAATAGAGAATTAAAATTAATTAAAAGTAAAAGTAACTCTATATATTAATAAATCCAAAATGTAACATACTTATCTGAATAGGGTCAATAATTAACTGAAAAGAGTAAAGGAATAAGGAAACAAATTAAAGTAGTAACTTCAACGGAGGTAACGATTCTTCAACATCCCAAAATCCAAAGCAAAGGCGTAAACTATGAATGTAAAGTGAATCTAGATTCAGATCTAAAACTAAAACTAATCCTAATATCAATGTATCTCAATGTGTATGGATGCGTATGGGTCCCCCCCTTGAGTCTTTGTATGTTCCCTGACTTTATTCTGTGTTTCTGGGCCAAAAACTGGGTTAAAATACGGCCCGAAATCGCCCTCAGCGTATTCTGTTATTTCCGCAGATCACGCATGTCACGCGTACGCGTCATCCACACATTCGCGCCATTCAGTGATTTTCTTTGTCGCGCGAGCGCGACATCCACGCGTTCGCGTAATTCGTGCAAACTCCAATCCACGCGTTTGCGTCAGGAAAGCATTCGCGTCGTTGCAATTTTCTTCATTTCGCGCGCTCGTGTGAGCCATGCACTCGTGTCAGTGTTCGCTGGTCATCTCCTTAGTTTCTTGTGTTCCTTCTATTTTTGCAAGCTTCCTCTCCATTCTCTAAGCCATTCCTGCCCTATGAAGCTTGAAACACTTAACACACAGATCACGGCATCGAATGGGATAAAGGAGAATTAAAATACACAAATAAAAGATCTCTAAGAAGCAAGTTTTCAACCATAGATTTCAACTAGGAAGAAATTGTAAAATCATGCAATTCATATGCATAAGTAGGTAAAAATTGATAAAAACCACTCAATTAAACACAATATAAATCATAAAATAATGGTTTATCAGCAATGCGTACGCGTACATGATGCGTACGCGTGGATAGGAATTTGCCAAGCGACGCGCATGCGTGGACCACGCGTATGCGTCGATGCTCGCACGTGACTCACTTAAAGGCAAAACACTGGGGGCGATTTCTGAGCTACCCAGGCCCAAATCCAAATTGTTTCTGAGTGTATTTGATGCAGAATTGAAGATTGAGCAAAGGGGGAGCATTTAGTTGTAGCTTGGCATCATGTAGTTTAGTTTCTAGAGAGAGAAGCTCCCTCTTCTCTCTAGAATTAGGGTTCTTAGGCTTATTTCAATCTTAGATCTAGGTTTTGATTATTGTTCTCATCTTGTTCTCTTTACAATTTCATGCTTCTACACTTTGATTCTCTTAGTTCTTATGTTAATTTTACTTTTATGTCTCTTTTATGTTGAAGAATACTCTTGTTGGATTTAGATTTACTTTAATGCAATTTGATGATTAATGTTCTTCTATTGATAGATTGAGTTGTTGATTTACTTTTCTTACACTTGGTAGTTGGTAGATTTATATTTCTTGCTCTTGTTGGTTATGGTTGTTATCAATTCTTGCATTTGATGATGTTTACTTTTATTGCACACTAGATGTTTGATAGAATGCTTCCTCTAGTTTTTGAGTAGCTTTCTTGACTCTTGGCCTAGGCTAGGTGAATTGAGTGACCTTGAGTCACTAGGCCTCATTGAATTGGTGATTTAAGAACCCTTGGTGATCAATTTGATACCCATTGATACTAACCCACTACTAATCTAATTAGTAGATAGGTTGGGACTTATGGGTTGATGTGATCAAGCCTATTTGACGTAGACTTAATAGGTTAACCCATCATAATTATCAATATATAGTTTGTAGAAAATGATGGTGATCTCAATTTTCTATGTCTAGCCAAGAGTTCTTCCCTTTATTTTATTAGTTCTTGATTGTTTACTTTCGTGCTTTTATATTTCCTTGCCCTTTTATAAACCAAACCCTGTGTTCCTTCATAGCCAATAATTGAGCATTTCATTACAATTCCTTGTGAGACGACCTGAGGTTTAAATACTTCGGTTAATTCTTATTGGGATTTATACTTGTGACAAAACCAATCTAAATTTGATGTGAGAGTTGTTTGTTGGTTTGGAGCTACGCTTACTGATGAGTGGATAATTTATACGCTTTTTGGCATTATTTTTAGGTAGTTTTTAGTATAATTTAATTAGTTTTTACTATGTTTTTATTAGATTTCAAGCAAAATTCACATTTCTTGACTTTACTATGAGTTTGTGTGTTTTTCTGTGATTTCAGGTATTTTTTGGCTGAAATTGAGGGACCTGAGCAAAAATCTGATTCAGAGGTTAAAAAAGGACTGCAGATGTTGTTGGATTCTGACCTCCTTGCACTCGAAATAGATTTTCTGGAGCTACAGAAACCCAATTGGCGCGTCCTCAATTGCATTGGAAAGTAGACATCCAGGGCTTTCCATCAATATATAATAGTCCATACTTTGACCGAGTTTTGACGATGCAAACTGGCATTCAAACATCAATTTCCTGCCCTATTCTGAAGTTAAACGCCAGAAACAGGTTACAAACCAGAGTTAAACGCCAAAAACAGGCTGCAACCTGGTGTTTAACTCCACGAGGAGTTTCTACACATGTAAAGTTCAATGCTCAGTCCAAGCACACACCAAGTGGGCCCGGAAGTGGATTTCTGCGTCATTTACTCATTTTTTGTAACCCTAGCTACTAGTTTAGTATAAAAACTACTTTTAGTCATCTTTTTGACAATCTTTGGATGTTTAGTCCTTAGACCAAAGTCTTGGTCATTCTGGTTCCCTCTCTGGGGCCGAAGCCAATGAACACTATTTTCACTTATGTATTTTCAACGGTGGAGTTTCTACACCCCACAGATTAAGGTGTGGAGCTCTGCTGTTCCTCATGAATTAATGCAAAGTACTATTATTTGTCTATTCAATTCAAGCTTATTCTTATTCTAAGATATTCATTTGCAACCAAGAACATGATGAATGTGAAGATTATGTGACACTCATCACCATTCTCACCTATGAACGCGTGCCTGACAACCACTTCCATTCTACATGAAAACAAGCTTGAATGCATATCTCTTAGCCTCCTGGTTCATGATCAGAATCTTCGTGGTATAAGCTAGAATTATTGGTGGTCATTCCTGAGATCCAAAAAGTCTAAACCTTGTCTGTGGTATTCCGAGTAGGATCTGGGAAGGGGTGACTGTGACGTGCTTCAAACTCGCGAGTGTTGGGCATAGTGACAGACGAAAAAGGATCAATTGATCCTGTTCCAACATGAGTGAGAATCGACAGATGATTCGCCGTGTGGTGACAGCGCACTTGGACCATTTTCACTGAGAGGACGGACGGTAGCCATTGACAACGGTGATCCCCCAACATACAGCTTGCTATGGAAAGGAGTATGAATGATTGAATGAAGACAGTAGGAAAGCAGAGATTTAGAAGGAGCAAAGCATCTCCATACGCTTATCTGAAATTCTCACCAATGAATTACATAAGTATTTCTATCTTATCTTATATTTTATTTATATTTTAATTATCAAAACCTCATTACCATTTGAATCTGCCTGACTGAGATTTACAAGATGACCATAGCTTGCTTCAAGCCGACAATCTCCGTGGATCGACCCTTACTCACGTAAGGTTTATTACTTGGACGACCCAGTGCACTTACTGGTTAGTTGTGCGGAGTTGTGAAAAGGAATTGAGATTATAATCGTGCGTACCAAGTTTTTGGCGCCATTGACATCACAATTTCGTGCACCAAGTTTTTGGCGCCGTTGCTAGGGATTGTTCGAGTTTGGACAACTGACGGCTCATCTTGTTGCTCAGATTAGGTAATTTTATTTTAATTTTAAGCTTTTTGTTTTTACTCTTTTTATTTTCGAAAAATTTCAAAAAAAAATAATATATAATTTATATTTGTTCTTTAGAATTTTTAAGAATGAATTCTAGAGTTTCAGATGATGCTTTTATCATCACAAGAGCTAATTGATTCCCATCAATTTGGCTGTTGTATGTAATGTCCTACTGAAGCTTGGCTAGCCATGTCTAATCTTTTTAGACTGAAGCTTTAGACTAACATTGCATGATTTCTGGAATTCCTATTAAAAATTTTGAAATCTTTAATTTTCTTTTTTCCAATTAATTTTCCAAAAATACAAAAAAATTTAATAAAATCATAAAATCTAAAAATTTGATGTTTTTTGTTTGAGTTTAGTGTCAATTTTGAAGTTTGGTGTCAATTGCATGTTTTTTAATTTTTTTCTTAATTTTCGAAAATTCATCATATGTTCTTCATTGATCTTCAAGTTGTTCTTGATGATCTTCTTTGTTTGATCTTTGCATTTTCTTATTTTGTGTCTTTTCTTGTTTTTCATGTGCATTTTTGAATTATTAGTGTCTAGAGTTTAAAAAATTTTTAAGTTTGGTGTCTTGCATGTGTCTTTTCTTAAAAATTTTCAAAAATAAGTTCTTGGTGTTCATCTTGACATTCAAAGTGTTCTTGCATGCATCATGTGTTTTGATCATGAATTTTCATGTTTTGCATCATTTTTATGTCTTTCTCTCTCCTCATTAAAAATAAAAAATAAATAAAAAAATATCTTTCCCTTATTTTGCTCATAATTTTCGAAAATTTGAATTGATTTAGTCATAAAGTTTTAAAATTTATTTGTTTCTTATGAGTCAAGTCAAATTTTCAATTTAAAGATCCTATCTTTGCAAATCTTTTTCAAAAATCAAATCTTTTTCATTTTTTCTTTCATATTTTTGAAAATTTCAAATTGATTTTCAAAATCTTTTTCTTATTTTTATTTCATATTTTCGGATTTAGTGCTAGCATTCAATTTTTAGATTAAAAAATTTCAAGTTGTTACTTGCCTATTAAGAAAAATTTCAATCTTTAAATTTTAAAATCATATCTTTTAGTTTCTTGTTAGTCAAGTAATCAACTTTAATTTCAAAATCAAATCTTTTTAAATTTCTTTTTCAAATCTTTTTCAAAATGAATTTCAATCTTATCTTTTTCAAAACTTAATTTCAAAATCTTTTCTAACCTCTTATCTTCTCAAATTTGATTTTCAAAATTTTTTTCAATTAACTACTTGACTTTTTGTTTGATTTTAAAAAAAGTTTTCTATTTCAATCATATCTTTTCTAAAACCACCTAACTACTTTTCTCTCTCTCTAATTTTCGAAAAATACTAACCTCTTTTTCAAAATTCCTTTTTAATTAACTAATTGTTTTAAATTTTAATTTAATTTTATTTCTCATTTTAATTTTCGAATTCTAACTAATAATTAAAATAAAAACAAAAATATTTTTATTTTATTTTATTTAATTTTTGAATTCTTCCCCTTCTCATCTCTTTCTATTTATTTATTTATCTACTAACACTCCTCTTCCACTCAAAAAAAATTCGAACCCCCTCTTCTTCTCTGTGTTCGAATTTTTCCCTTCTCATTCTTCTATTCTTCTCTTCTTCCACTCACATAAAGGAATCTCTATACTGTGACATAGAGGATTCTTCTTCTTTTCTGTTCTCTTCTTTTCATATGAGCAGGAATAGGGATAAAGACATTCTTATTGAAGCTGATCCTGAACCTGAAAGGACTCTTAAGAGAAAATTAAGAGAAGCTAAAGCACAACCCTCTGGAGAGGACCTGACAGAAATTTTCGAAAAAGAAGGAGACATGGCCGAACCCAAAAACAATGGTGGAGATGCAAGGAAGTTGCTTGGTGACTGTATTGCACCCTCTTCTAACTTCTATGGAAGAAGCATCTCAATTCCTACCATTGGAGCAAACAACTTTGAGCTTAAGCCTCAATTAGTTTCTCTAATGCAACAGAATTGCAAGTTTTATGGACTTCCATTGGAAGATCCTCATCAATTCTTAGCTAAATTTTTGTAAATTTGTGACACTATTAAGACCAATGTGGTTGATCCCGAGGTCTACAGGCTTATGATTTTCCCTTTTGCTGTAAGAGATAGAGCTAGAACATGGTTAGATTCACAACCTAAGGAAAGCCTGAACTCTTGGGAAAAGCTGGTCAGTGCTTTCCTGGCCAAATTCTTTCCACCTCAAAAGATGAGCAAGCTTAGAGTGGAAATCCAAACCTTCAGACAGAAGGAAGGTGAGTCCCTCTATGAAGCTTGGGAAATATATAAGTAATTGATCAAAAGGTGTCCTACTGACATGCTTACAGAATGGAGCATCATATGTATATTCTATAATGGTCTGTCTGAGTTGTCAAAAATGTCATTGGACCATTCTACAGGAGGATCTCTTCATCTGAAAACCCCTGCAGAAGCTCAGGAACTCATTGAAATGGTTGTAAATAACCAGTTCATGTACACCTCTGAGAGGAATTCTGTGAACAATGGGACGCCTCAGAAGAAGGGAATTCTTGAAATTGATACTCTGAATGCCATATTGGATCAGAACAAAATATTGACTCAGCAAGTCAATATGATTTCTCAGAGTCTGAATAGATTGTAAGTTGCATCCAACAGTATTAAAGAAGAATCTTCTGAAGAAGAAGCTTATGATCCTGAGAACCCTGCAATGGCAGAGGTGAATTACACGGGAGAATCCCATGGAAACACTTATAATCCTTCATGGAGAAATCATCCAAATCTCTCATGGAAGGACCACCAGAAGCCTCAACAAGGCTTCAATAATAATGGTGGAAGAAATAGGTTTAGTAATAGCAAGCCTTTTCCATCATCTTCTCAGCAACAGACAGAGAATTCTGAACAGAGCCATTCTGGCCTGGCAACCATAGTCTCTGACCTATCCAAGACCACACTAAGTTTCATGAATGAAACAAGGTCCTCCATTAGAAATTTGGAGGCACAGGTGGGTCAGCTGAGTAAGAAGATTACTGAAACTCCTCCCAGTACTCTTCCAAGCAATACAGAAGAAAATCCCAAGAGAGAGTGCAAGGCCATAACCATGACCAACATGGCCGAACCTGGAGAGAGTGAGGAGGACATGAGTACCAGTGAGAAAAGCCTCATGGGACGTCCTCTGGACAGAAAGAAGTTTCCCTTTGAGGAACCAAAGGAATCTGAGGCTCATACAGAGACCATGGAGATTCCATTGAACTTCCTTCTGCCATTCATGAGCTCTGATGAATATTCTTCCTCTGAAGAGGATGAAGACATCACTGAAGAGCAAGTTGCTAAATATCTAGGAGCAATCATGAAGCTGAATGCCAAGTTATTTGGTATTGAGACTTGGGAGGATGAACCCCTCTTGTTCACCAATGAACTGAATGCATTAATGAGGCAAACATTACCTCAAAAGAAACTGAATCTCAAAAAATTCTTCATACCTTGTACCATAGGCACCATGACCTCTGAAAAGGCTCTGTGTGACCTAGGGTCAGGGATAAACCACATGCCACTCTCTGTAATGGAGAAACTGGAAATCTTTGAAGTACAAGTTGCAAGAATCTCACTAGAGATGGCAGACAAATCAATGAAATAGGCTTATGGACTAGTAGAGAATGTGCTAGTGAAGGTTAAAGGACTTTAAATCCTTGCTGATTTCATAATCCTAGACACTGGCAAGGATGAGGATGAATCTATCATCCTTGGCAGACCCTTCTCAGCCACAGCAAAAGCTGTGATTGATGTTGGCAGAGGAGAGTTGGTCCTTAAGTTGAATGAAGACTACCTTGTATTCAAGACTCAAGGTTCTCCTTCTGTAACCATGGAGAGGAAGCATGAAAAGCTTATCTCAATACAGAGTCAAACAAAACCCCCACAACCAAACTCTAAGTTTGGTGTTGGGAGGTCACAACCAAACTCTAAGTTTGGTGTTGGGAGGCCACAACCAAACTCTAACTTTGGTGTTGAGAGGCCACAACCAAACTCTAAGTTTGGTGTTGAGAGGCCCCAACACTGCTCTGATTATCTGTGAGGCTCCATGAGAGCTCACTGTCAAGCTACTGACATTAAAGAAGCGCTTATTGGGAGGCAACCCAATGATATTTAATTATATCTATTTATTTTTCATTGTTATTTTATGTTTTCTTTAGGTTGATGATCATGTAAAGTCACAAAAACAAATGAAAAATAAAAAACAGAATGAAAAATAGCATTAAAAATAGCTCACCCTGGAGGAAGAGCTTACTGGCGTTTAAATGCCAGTAAGAAGCATTAGACTGGTGTTTAACACCAGAAAAAAAGCATCAAGCTAGTGTTAAATGCTAGAAACAGGCTACAGTCTGGCGTTTAACGCCAGAAACAAGCATCAACTTGGTGTTAAACACCAAGAAAGGGAGAAAAGCTGGCGTTTAACGCCAGAAATAAGCAGCAGTCTGACGTTAAACGCCAGGATTGCACTCTAAGGGAATTTACACGCCTAAATGGAGCAGGGATGATAAGTCCTTGGCCCCTCAGGATCTGTGGACTCTACAAGATCCCCACCTACCCTACCTCTCTCTCTCTCTCTCCCACCTTTTCATAACACTCTTCCCCAAATACCTTTCACCAATCACCTCAGTCACTCTTCCCCAAAAACCCCACCTACCTCTAAATTCAAAATCGTTTCCCTCCCAAACCTAACCCTAATACACGAAACCTAACCCTCCCCCACCCCTATATAAACCCCTCACCACTCTTTCATTTTCACATATTACAACCACTACTTCTACCCCTTGGCCGAACCACATATCTCCCTCTATCTCCTCCATTTTCTTCTTCTTCTACTACTTTCTTTCTTCTTTTGCTCGAGGACGAGCAAACCTTTTAAGTTTGGTGTGGTAAAATCACTGCTTTTTGTTTTTCCATAACCATTAATGGCACCTAAGGCTAGAGAAACCTCAAGAAAGAGGAAAGGAAAGGCAATTGCTTCCACCTCTGAGTCATGGGAGATGGAGAGATTCATCTCAAAGGTCCATCAAGACCACTTCTATGAAGTTATGGCCAAGAAAAAGGTGATCCCTGATGTCCCTTTTAAGCTAAAAAAGGAGTGAGTATCTGGAGATCCGACATGATATTAGAAGAAGAGGATGGGAAGTTCTCTCCAATCCTATTCAACAAGTCGGAATCTTAATGGTTCAAGAGTTCTATGCAAACGCATGGATCACTAAAAACCATGATCAAAGTATGAACCCAAATCCAAAGAATTGGCTTACAATGGTTCGGGGGAAATACTTAGATTTCAGTTTGGAAAATATAAGGTTGGCATTCAACTTGCCAATGATGCAAAAAAATTCATGTCCCTACACTAGAAGGGTCAACTTTGATCAAAGGTTGGACCAAGTCCTCATGGACATATGTGAAGAAAGAGCTCAATGGAAAATTGACTCAAGAGGACAAGCCCATCACTAAAAAGAGGATAGAGCAAACAAGAGAGCCCACTCATGGACCTCAACAAGAGCATGAGGAAATTCCTCATCATGAAATCCTTGAGAGGCCTCAAGGGATGCACTTTCCTCCACAAAACTATTAGGAGCAAATTAACACCTCCCTAGGAGAATTAAGTTCCAACATGGGACAACTAAGGGTAGAGCACCAAGAGCATTCCATCCTCCTTCATAAAATTAGAGAAGATCAAAGAGTCATGAGGGAGGAGCAACAAAGGCAAGAAAGAGACATAGAGGAGCTCAAGAGCACCATTGGATCTTCAAGAGGAAGAACTAGCCGCCATCAATAAGGTGGACCCGTTCCTTAATCTCCTTGCTCTTATTTTTCTGTTTTTCGAAAATTATGCTTTATGTTTATTTATGTTTGTGTCTTTATTACATGATCATTAGTGTCTAGTGTCTATGCCTTAAAGTTATGAATGTCCTATGAATCCACCACCTTTCATAAATAAAAAAATTTTTCTAAATGCAAAAGAACAAAAAGTACATGAATTTCGAATTCATCCTTGAGATTAGTTTAATTATGTTGATGTGGTGACAATACTTTCTGCTTTCTGAATGAATGCTTGAACAGTGCATATTTTTGAATTGTTGTTTATGAATGTTAAAATTGTTGGCTCTTGAAAGAATGAAGAAAAAGGATAAATGTTATTGATAATCTAAAAAATTATAAAATTGATTCTTGAAGCAAGAAAAAGCAGTGAAAAGCAAAGGCTTGCGAAAAAAATGGCGAAAATAAAAGAAAAAGAAAGAAAAAGAAAAAGCAAGCAGAAAAAGCCAAGAACAAGAGCAAAAAGCCAGTAACCCTTTAAACCAAAAGGCAAGAGTAAAAAGGATCCAACGCTTTGAGCATTAATGGATAGGAGGGCCAAAAGGAATAAAATCCTGGCCTAAGCGGCTAAACCAAGCTGTCCCTAACCATGTGCTTGTGGCGTGAAGGTGTCAAGTGAAAAGCTTGAGACTGAGCGGTTAAAGTCGTGATCCAAAGCAAAAAGAGGGGGTTTAAGAACCCTGGACACCTCTAATTGGGGACTCTAGCAAAGCTGAGTCACAATCTGAAAAGGTTCACCCAGTTATGTGTCTATGGCATTTATGTATCCAGTGGTAATACTGGAAAACAAAGTGCTTAGGGCCACGGCCAAGACTCATAAAGTAGCTGTGTTCAAGAATCAACATACTGAACTAGGAGAATCAATTACACTATCTAAATTCTGAGTTCCTATAGATTCCAATCATTCTGAACTTCAAAGGATAAAGTGAGATGCCAAAACTGTTCAGAGGCAAAACGCTACTAGTCCCGCTCATCTAATTGGAGCTAAGTTTCATTGATATTTTAGAATTTATAGTATATTCTCTTATTTTTATCCTATTTGATTTTCAGTTGCTTGGGGACAAGCAACAATTTAAATTTGGTGTTGTGATGAGCGGATAATTTATACGCTTTTTGGCATTGTTTTTAGGTAGTTTTTAGTATAATTTAATTAGTTTTTACTATGATTTTATTAATTTTCAAGAAAAATTCACATTTTTAGACTTTACTATGAGTTTGTGTGTTTTTTTGTGATTTCAGGTATTTTCTGGCTGAAATTGAGGGACCTGAGCAAAAATCTGATTCAGAGGCTGAAAAAGGACTACAGATGTTGTTAGATTCTGACCTCCCTGCACTCGAAATATATTTTCTGGAGCTACAGAAACCCAATTGGCGCACCCTCAATTTAGACATCCAGGGTTTTCCAGCAATATATAATAGTCCATACTTGACCGAGTTTTGACGACACAAACTGGCGTTCAAACACCAACTTCCTGCCCTATTCTGAAGTTAAACGCCAGAAACAGGTTACAAACCAGAGTTAAACGCCAAAAACAGGCTGCAACCTGGCGTTTAACTCTACGAGAAGTCTCTACACATGTAAAGTTCAATGCTCAGCCCAAGCACACACCAAGTGGGCCCGGAAGTGGATTTCTACATCATTTACTCATTTTCTGTAACCCTAGCTACTAGTTTAGTATAAAAACTACTTTTAGTCATCTTTTTGACAATCTTTGGATGTTTAGTCCTTAGACCGAAGTCTTGGTCATTCTGGTTCCCTCTCTGGGGCCGAAGCCAATGAACACTATTTTCACTTATGTATTTTCAACGGTGGAGATTATACACCCATAGATTAAGGTGTGGAGCTCTGCTGTTCCTCATGAATTAATGCAAAGTACTATTATTTTTCTATTCAATTCAAGCTTATTCTTATTTTAAGATATTCATTCGCACCCAAGAACATGATGAATGTGATGATTATGTGACACTCATCACCATTCTCACCTATGAACGCGTGCCTGACAACCACTTCCGTTCTACATGAAAACAAGCTTGAATGGATATCTCTTAGCCTCCTAGTTCACGATCAGAGTCTTCATGGTATAAGCTAGAATTATTGGCGGTCATTCCTGAGATCCGCAAAGTCTAAACCTTTTCTGTGGTATTCCGAGTAGGATCTGGGAAGGGGTGACTGTGATGTGCTTCAAACTCGCGAGTGTTGGGCGTAGTGACAGACGAAAAAGGATCAATAGATCCTATTCCAACATGACTGAGAACCGACAGATGATTAGTCGTGCGGTGACAGCGCACTTGGACCATTTTCACTGAGAGGACGGACGGTAGCCATTGACAACGGTGATCTCCCAACATATAGCTTGCCATGGAAAGGAGTATGAATGATTGAATGAAGGCAGTAGGAAAGCAGAGATTCAGAAGGAGCAAAGCATCTCCATACACTTATCTGAAATTCTCACCAATGAATTACATAAGTATTTCTATCTTATATTATATTTTTTTATATTTTAATTATCAAAACCTCATTACCATTTGAATCTGCCTGACTGAGATTTACAAGATGACCATAGCTTGCTTCAAGCCGACAATCTCCGTGGGATCGACCCTTGCTCACGTAAGGTTTATTACTTGGACGACCCAATGCACTTGCTGGTTAGTTGTGCGGAGTTGTGAAAAGGAATTGAGATTATAATCGTGCGTACCAAGTTTTTGGCGCCGTTGAGATCAAAATTTCGTGCACCACTTACAACGAAATCCTTCTTTCTATAACAGAAATTCTAGACCAACAACAATTTTCTTTGTCAGTAGGTAAAGATGTTGTGGAACCCACTGGTCCTGAGAGGCTAGGAAATTTAGATTCCCTGCCTTCTGTATTGGCGTTGAACGCCCAGGGTCTGCTCCCTGGCTGGCGTTTAACACCAGCTTTGTTGCCATTTGGGGAGTTGAACGCCCAGCCAGTGCTCCCTAGCTGGCATTCAATACCAGCAAGTCTGCTAGTTGGGGCGTTGAATGCCCAGCCAACAAGACACTTATCCAAAGTGTTCTATTTTCATTGATGAACCTTTCTGTATTCTATCTGCTTCACATGATCATGAACCTAAAGAAATAACTAAAGAAAAACAAACTTAAGAAATTAGAGGAAATAGAAATAATTAAATAAGGTTAGATTGCCTCCCAACAAGCGCTTCTTTAATGTCACTAGCTTGACGGTTAGCTCCTTACGGAGAATGATATAGGCTTAGAAGTTTGCCCCTTATAGTGAACTTTCTTCCTGTCTTCTCATGGATGAGCTCCACATACTCTGGAGACTGGATACGATTCACTGTATGTGGTATGACTGGTTTCTTGGTGAAGACAACTCTCATGCCAAGTGAGAGGCCTTTAGTGGAGACCTTTTTGTCCCTCCAACCGTTAGGTACTTTCTTTTTAGTACCTTTGTTTTTAGTGCTTGTTAATGGCTGCCCAACACCAAACTTAGAATTGATGTTTGGAGGCTTAGTAAAGCTCTACACTGAAAGAGATGGTTGGAACACTAAGTGTTGCACAGATATCTCTCAATTTCAGAAGGAGAGTTGGGGTGAGGCATCTTGAACATGATGTGATCCTCCCCTAGTTGTAAAATCAGTTCTTATTTAGCTACATCAATGATAGCATTGGCAGTGGCTAAGAAAGGTCTTCCAAGGATGATGGATTCATCTTCATCTTCCCTAGTATTTAAGATAATGAAGTTTGCAGGGATGTAAAGGTCTTCAACCTTTACCAATACATCCTCTACTAAGCCATATGCTTTCCTCATTGATTTGTCTGCCATTTCTAGTGAGATGTTTGCAGCTTGTACCTCAAAGATTCCCAGCTTCTCTATTACAGAGAGTGGCATGAGGTTTATACTTGATCCTAGATCACACAAAGCCTTTTCAAAGGTCATGGTGCCTATGGTGTAAGGAATTAGGAAGCGTCCAGGATTTGGAAGCTTCTGAGGTAGCTTCTGCTGAACCAAAGCATTGAGTTCTTTGGAAAGCACTGGAGGTTCTTCCTCCAAAGGCTTTGTACCAAATAGCTTGGCATTCAGCTTTATGAGAGCTCCTAGGTACCGAGCAACTTGCTCTTCCCTAGTGTCTTCATCCTCATCAGAGGATGAGTGTTCATCAGAACTCATGCACTGCAGGAGTGCATGCAAGGGAAACTCTATGGTCTCTATATGAGTATCGGCTTCCTTTAGTTATTGGATAGGGATTTTGTGAGTGCGTATTGAGCACTCAGGAGGTGTGCCATTACTGGCGTTTAACGCCAGCTCTTGTGGCTCTTTGGGCGTTAAACGTCAGGTTCCTTACCAAGTTAGGTGTTGAATGCCCAGCAGAGCTGTCCTTGCTGGCATTCAATGCCAGAGTCCCTGCCTGCTTGGGCGTTGAACGCCCAGTGAGGTCCTCCTCACTGGCATTCAATGCCATCCCATTCTTTCTAGATTCGGCCTCTACCTCTATGGTGATGACCTTGTACTCTTCTCTTAGGTTTACTTTAGTGTTACTAGGAAGAGTGTCAGGAGGAGTCTCAGGGATTCTCTTTTTCAGTTGACCAATTTGTACCTCCAAATTTCTGATGGAGGATGTAACAGCCTCACTGTCAGAATGTCACGCTTCCGGCTGCACCACTCTGATAGCAAGAATATTACGACGACTCTCATATATATAATAATAAGCTATGAGCCTTTAACTCAAAACCGTATCGTTCTTTAAGAAAAATAAAAAAAAATATACTTTCAAATAAAAGAAAACACGCGTATACATATACAAAACTTCTTACTCAAGTAACTTGTACATATTATTTACGCACAAATTATACAACTCCTATCCTTCTTACAAGACTATAATATTAATGGCGAGGGAAGACTAAATAAACAATAACTAAACTATACATCCATATCGCATAAGCTAACTCAAAGATTCTTCATAAGCTTCTTCGTCCGTTTCCTAAAAAAAGGAAGCCTGTAGGGGTGAGAACATCGTCCTCGAAAGGGTTCTCAGCAGAGAGTTTAAGAATTGTTATAAGAAGATACGTATAAAGAGAAGAATTGGTTTCAAGGCAGTGATTATCGTTCGTCCTATAAATCTTTTAAAAATCAACAGCTAATCATCCAAAACTTTTCAAAGAAACAGCATTTATTTTTTTTAGAAAATCCAAAACCTTTCTTTTCTTGTAAGAAAATCTTAATCGGTTTTCTAAACTGTATGAACGACCAACCTGTCCCAAGCATAGGTTCATTAAGTCTATACTAAACCAGCTTGATTTTTCATACTTTACTAATAACTCAATCAGAAACCAATCACAGCTTTCAACCTATCACATAATCAATCTACACAATCATCATCTCATCACCAATAATCTCAAAAGTACCACATCAGAACAAACACAGGTAAAACAGACAAGGAAAACAAGTAATTCAAGTAATATGCACATGATGCATGCCTGTCCTATGGCTGATGAGTCTCATCTGTCGGTTATCAAGCCAACTCGACAAGTCCGGTTTGCTAAATCATTGGACTGTCCCCCGACGTGCATCCCCAAGAATCTATGTATAGCTTTTTGCTCAATTGGGGGTTAACATTCCCGAGAATTTATAAGTGCCCGGTCACCCTTAAGTTGTAGGGTCAACAAAGTATCGAGTCTCAACCTGGAACATGTGGTGGCAAGCCACGGTACTTTACCCAAGAAAACTCGTATCTCAAATAATTCAAATTCATAAGCCTTATAAATAATTTAATTATAATTCAAAAGTATCCACATCATTCTCAATCGCATCTCATTCATCATCATACATTAATCATACTCAATCATTATCCTTCGTTATCACACCTCCCATTCTGTTCATCAATAGTTCCAATTCAATACATAATTCATTCTTTTCTAAATGAATCAAACTTAAAACATACTCATTTTCTTGATAACTCAAAATTAAACCATATAACCTTTGAATCCAAATCTTTTTTAAATAATTATCTAAACAAAATCTCTAATTTTTATAAAATTTCGAAAGCATCTCCTCTAAAACTCGGACTCTACCACTCTTTTGGGTCCCATCTAGACATCCCTCAAACTCCTTTATATCATCTTTAATACCAAACCAATTTCAATATCTCAAACCATGTTCAATTCTCCAAAAATCATTTTTGATAAATTAACAACCCAAATCCAAAGTATCAAATCCTTTTTAATAACTCAAACTCATTTCCATTATCAAAACATTTACAATTCTCAAGAAAATCAATTCGGCAACCACCAATTTATCAAAAATCAATCCATAACCCAAATTATTCAATCTTCTCAAATAATCAATCAATCAACCACACAAATAACTACAATCGACCAAAATAATTCAAACATTTCCATAAGACTTACAAAATCACAAAAATATACATTTCGCATTAATATCGATTTATAACAATTATTAGAAATTAAAAAGAGTTTAAGGAAAGCCCCCTACCTCGATGTCGCAATCGTATTATTTAACGTAACAAATTCCTCTATCCCTAATTCGTGGCATCAGTAGCTATTCATGCCCTGGGTCGAACTGTATGACCCAGGCTGATTGAAGACAAGTCGACCGACCTCTTCAGGTCAGGATTACCCGAGCTCCTCTCAAAGAGCTCGGCCAAAATGCTACAAGGAGCCCAAGCAGGCCCAAATAAAGGAACATAGCCCAATCTAAAGGCAACTAAATCCTAGAAAGATAAAGGCAGTTTCCCTTAAAGATAAGATGACTTCACTCGGAAGATAAGATAAGATAGCTAACTTATCTTATCCGAAAAGGGCAGCCTACACTACTATAAATACACTGGAGCACCCAAGTATAACTCATACTCTGATTCTACTAAAAACCTTCTTAAAGCCCATGCTAACTTAAGCATCAAAGTCTCTTGCAGGTACCACCACCCTCCGGGGACGAAAGATCAGCAGCATCTCCAGCTCCACCAGATCCAACAAGTCAGACACTACAGCTCCAGCCACCACAGCAGATCTCATCCGAGATCGACCTTCACTTTTAGGTAACCCTTGGAACATTGGCGCCATTGCCAGAGAACCTGAAAGTCATCCCATCACCATGGCGGACGACCATGACAACGACCACAACTCTGGTTTGGTGGATAGAACACCAAACAAAAATGCGGACACCACACCCAAAGATACACCTCAACAAAACGGAGAAAAGCAGTCTCCAAACTCAAAAATTTTAGAAGCCCTCCGAGAACAACAAGATCGGCTTAAGCAGCTCAAACAGGAGGAAGAACACCAACGTGAAGCTGAGAGGGACCTCCGAAGAGAAACTAGACAACGTCGAGTGCAAGAAGATAAGCTCTAAAAGCTTGAAGCTGATCTCAAAGCTAAAACAGCTCAATCCGGTCACGGTGATAGCCCCCACAAGGATCAAGATCCCTTCACCAAAGAAATCATGAAAGCTAAGGTTCCGAAGGATTTTAAAGCTCCCGACATGACCCCATACGATGGTACTTCCAATCCAAGCCATCATCTCAACAACTTCAGAAGCAGAATGTATCTCACCGATGCCTCGGACGCTATTCGATGTAAAGCCTTCCCGATTACTCTAACAAAGACGGCAATTAAGTGGTTCGACAGCTTGCCTTCCAAATCTATCACAAGTTTTGACGACTTAGCTAAGAAGTTTCTTGCTAGATTTTTCATTCAGAAGGACAAAGCCAAACACGCCCCAGGCCTATTAGGAATCAAACAAGGAGATCGGGAGAGTCTTCACTCTTACATGGAAAGATTCAACAAAGCTTGCTTGGATATACAAAGCCTACCAACAGAAGCAGCCATCATGAGTCTCATCAATGGCCTACGAGAAGGACCCTTTAGTCACTCTATATCAAAGAAACACCCAACATCTTTAAATGAAGTGCAAGAACGGGCAGAGAAATATATCAACATGGATGAAAATTCTCGATTAGGAGAGACTTCAAAATCTGGATTTTCCTACTCATCTCGGGATAAGGATAAAGAGTCCAAGAAAAAGGAAGATCAACATGGAGAGAAGCCTAAAAAATACCACAATTACACCCATCTTCGGGTGTCTCTTGTGGATGTTTTCTGAGAAGTATGCCAGCACCTCGTCCAATCAAAAGCAAAAAAAGAGGGAAAATCGGACAGAATACTGTGAGTACCACCGAATCTATGGACATCCTACAAACGAGTGCTTCGATTTGAAAAATTTCATATAAAAATTGGTAAGAGAGGGACGACTAGATCGGTACTTAGCCAACAAAACAGACGAACCCAGAAAAAGAAGAAGGGACGAAGAGGTTGGTCGAGCTGAACGACCACCTCGCACCCCGGAGAGGCACGTTCACATGATAAATGGAGGATTCGCAGGAGGAGGAATCTCCAAATCATCTCACAGAAGGCACCTTAAAGAAGTATATCATGTTGGAGGAGAGGAAGGATCACCCGACCTCCCTACTATTACTTTTACCCAAGAAGATGCGGCAGGCGTCATCCCGGGACATAATGATCCCATGGTCATTACTATCATATTGGCCAATGCCAACCTCCACCGCACACTGGTGGATCAAGGGAGCTCGGCAGATATCTCATTTAAATCGACCTTTGACAAACTCGGCCTACAGGAAAAAGAGCTCAAATCATATCCGAACAGCTTGTTTGGACTAGGAGATACTCCAATCCAACCACTTGGATATATCTCACTATACACAACCTTTGGTAAGGGAACTCGATCAAGGACACTCAGCATAGACTACATCGTAGTCGACGTGGGCTCAACCTACAACACCTTGATAGGTCAGACAACACGGAATCAGCTCGCTGTGGTAGTTTCGACTCCGCATCTATGCATGAAATTCCCAACTTCAGAAGGGATCGCCACGGTAAAAGGAGACCAGAAAATCGCACGACGATGTTACAACGAAAGTCTGAACCTTTGAGGCAAAGGAGAGGAAATCAACACTATCGAGCTCGGGGGAGTTCGAGGTCAGGAAGAACTTCGTCCACAACCGGAGGGCGAGATCGAGGAAGTCCAGATCGGGGATGTCCCAGATAAGACAACAAGTATTGGGGCAACTTTGAAAGGAGACATAAAGGAGTCTCTGATACAGTTCCTAAGAGATAATGTCGACCTCTTTGCATGGAAGGCCGCAGACATGCCGGGCATAGATCTCAAACTAATGTGCCACAAACTGGCAGTATACTCAGGATCTTGGCCAGTACAACAGAAGCGTCGGAAGCTTGGACCAGAAAGATCCCAAGCTGTGGAAGAACAGGTACAAGCTCTACTGGAGGCAGGATTCATAAGAGAAGTCAAGTACCCACTATGGCTGGCCAACGTTGTGTTGGTAAAAAAGTCAAACGGGAAATGGCGAATGTGCACTGATTACACCGATCTCAATAAAGCCTGTCCAAAAGATCCTTATCCACTTCCAAGTATAAACACTCTAGTGGGCGCCTCCTTCGGATACAAGTACCTTTCCTTCATGGATTCTTATTCAGGATATAATCAAATCCCAATGACTGATCAAGAAAAGACCTCATTCCTAACCCCAAAAGCAAATTACTGTTATGTCATCATGCCATTCGGACTCAAAAATGCAGGAGCTACCTACTAAAGATTAATGAATAAGTTCTTCGCAGACCATATCGGGAAACTCATGGAGGTATATGTGGACAACATGTTGGTAAAAATACAAAATGAGGAATCATTACTGTCCGACCTCGCCAAAGTGTTCGACACCATCAGAAAGCATGGCATGCGACTTAATCCCACAAAGTGCACCTTTGCAGTAGAAGCCAGTAAATTCCTGGGTTTCATGCTAACACAACGAGGAATTGAGGCGAACCTGGATAAATGCCGAGCTATACTCAACATGAAAAGTCCGACCTGCGTCAAGGAAGTACAACAACACAAAGGAAGACTGGCAGCCTTGTCTAGATTTCTAGCCGGATCGGCCATAAGATCTCTTCCCTTTTACGCCACACTAAGGAAGGGAAAAAGATTTGAATGGACCACAAAGTGCGAACAAGCTTTCTAGGATTTCAAAAAATTCTTGGGACAACCACCCATTCTTACTCGACCACGAGAAGGAGAAGCACTCATATTATACCTCGCAGTAGGAAGTCAGGAAATAGCCACTAGTCAGAGAAGACGAAAATGGGCAACAACCCAGCTACTTCATCAGCAAAGCCCTACAGGGTGCCGAACTGAACTATCAAAAGATAGAAAAGTTTGCCTACGCTCTCATACTAACTTTTCGACGACTTCGCCCATATTTCCAAGCTCACACCATCAAGGTTTGGACTAACCAACCCATAAGAGGCATTCTACAGAAGACAAACTTAGCTGGAAGAATTCTACAGTGGAAGTCGAGCTATCTGAGTTCGATCTTCAATATGAAGCTCGAACGGCCATCAAGTCTCAGTATTTGTCTGATTTCATTGCTGAGTACACTGACACCCCGGGAACTCCTACAAAATGGAATCTCTATGTAGACGGCTCTTCAAATAAAATCGAGAGTGGTGCAGGTGTGATAATAGAAAGCGACCAGGGAACCCAAATCGAACTCTCCTTAAAATTCGAGTTCCCTGCTTCAAACAATCAGGCCAAATACGAGGCACTACTAGCTGGTTTGAGACTAGCTAAGGAAGTTGGAGTTCAAAAGCTTATCATCTTCAGCGATTCGCAAGTAGTCACCTCGCAAATAGCAGGGAGTTACCAAGCCAAGGACCCTACCATGAAAAAGTACTTGGACAAAACCAGGGAACAGCTCGAACAACTCGGGGAATATGAGGTCCGCCATATACCTCAGGAACAGAACCCTCGAGCTGATGCACTCTCAAAATTAGCCAACACCAAACCAGGGGGCAATAATAGAAGCCTCATCCAGGAAATACTGCAAAACCCATCAATCTCGGAGGAAGAAAAGGTCCTAGTCATATCAGGTCAAGACCAAGGATGGATTACCCCCATAATCAATTACCTCAAATCAGAGACACTCCCTACAGATAAGAAGGAGGCGAAGAGGCTGAGACGAGAAGCACAGTACTATACCATTATAAACAACATCTTATACAAGAGAGGGATCTCGACACCCCTATTAAAATGTGTGCCGACCTCCAACACAAAGGAGGTCTTGGAAGAAATACACAGTGGCATATGTGGCAACCTTCTTGGAGCACGAACTCTCTCCAAAAAAGTACTCCGAGCCGGATTCTTTTGGCCGACTTTACAAAAGGAAGCAACAGAGTTCGTAAAGACATGTCCACCAGGTCAGAAACATGCTAACTTCCACATCGCCCCACCTGAGGAGCTCATTAGCATAAGATCACCTTGGTCATTCGCAAAATGGGGACTCGACCTCCTGGAACCCTTTCCCCAAGGATCAGGACAAGTCAAGTTCCTCATTGTAGGGGTCGATTACTTCACAAAATGGATTGAGGCAGAGCCCCTAGCTAATGCCACTGCTTAAAAAATTCGAAAATTCTTATATAGAAATATTGTCACAAGGTTTGGGGTTCCTCACTCCATCACCACAAACAATGGTACTCAATTCACAGATGCAAGTTTCAGGAAGTTGGTAGCTGACTTAAAAATAAAGCACCAATTCACATCCGTAGAACACCCCCAGGCTAATGGACAAGTAGAAGCTGCCAACAAAGTCATACTAGCCGAGTTAAAACGGTGATTACAGGACGCGAAGGAGCCTGGGCTGAAGAGCTCCCACAAGACCTATGGGCATATCGGACAACTCCGCACTCCACCACAAAGGAATCACCTTTTCGATTGGCTTACGGAATGGAGGCAATGATCCCAGTAGAAATCGAAGAAGGATCCCCCAGAATGATCTACTACAATGAAGAGGCCAACTCCCAACTCTAAAGGGAAGAGCTCGACCTACTTCTAGAAATCCGAGAAAGAGCTCGGATCAGGAAGGAGGCGTTAAAATGTCGAATGGCCTCAAGATACAATCGGAAGGTAGTACAGCAAAGCTTCGCCAACAACGACCTCATCCTAATCCAAAATGATATTGGAACAAGTCGACCGGGAGAGGAGAAGCTAGCAGCTAACTAGAAAGAACCCTACCGAGTCACAGAGGTACTAGGAAAAGGCTACCACAGGGTGTCCGAACTCGAGAGGTTAGAGCTACCAAGGTCATGGCACGTCTGCAACCTAAGAAGGTATTACAGTTAGGAGGTAATAAAGATCTTAGGTTAAGGTGCACTCTTTTTTCTGAAAAGGTTTTTTAACGAGGCACCAAGCCAAGATCTGTAAAATTGCCTGACTTAGAGGGGTAAACACCCATATGTATATATTTTATTTACCTATATGTCTACTTTCTATTGGAATAAAACTTTTCAGATTTTCTACAAAGTTTCTCTACCAAGACGCATTAATCTGAACACTAAAATTCATCGTCCGGTTATAAAGCTACAGGTCGGCAAGGTGAAAACCAAACTCACTGCCCGACCACGATGAAAATCGAATTTATCGCCCAAATTTCTACAAAGGTCGGAAATGTGAAAACCAAATTCACCGCCTGACTTTGACAAGGTCGACCAAGTGAGAACCAAACTCACCGTCAGATTTCTACAAAATTGACAAGATGAAAAAGTGATAAAAACAGGTTAATGCAAGAAGTTATAAAAAGAAATCCATAGAAAGAGGTCTGATGAGGTCTGAGGAAAAATGGATTGCTAAAAATAACTTTGGATGGACCGACATGAAGAAGTCAGACCAAACGACATAAAAGCGACAAAAGTTATAAAAAGTAATCCATAGAAAGAGGCCTGACGAGGTCTGAGAAAAAATGGATTGCTAAAAATAACTTAGGATGGACCGACATGAAGAATTCAGACCAATCGACATGAAAGCTACAAAAAGTTATAAAAAGTAATCCATAGAAAGAGGCCTGACGAGGTCTGAGAAAAAATGAATTGCTAAAAATAACTTAGAATGGACCGGCATGAAGAAGTCGGACCAATCAATCAAAGCGACAAAGTTATAAAAAGTAATCCATAAAAAGAGGCCTGGCCAGCCCTGATTAAAAATGGATTACTAAAAATAACTTAAGAAGAATTGACAAGTGAAGTCGACCAACGAAAGCTACAGATTGGACCGACAAGAAAAGTCGGACCAATGAAAGCTACAGCTCGGATCGACACGAGAAGTCGGACCAACGAAAAGCGTGCGCTAGAAGGGACACAGCTCAGCCCAAAAAGCTACGACCTCACTACCAAAAGGTGTTCTATGAGAATACAGAAAACAAAAAGTCATCAAACTAGTCATCACATCGACAAGAAAGAGGTCGAACAACCAAATCTCGATACCTTACATAGGATCTACAGAAATCCCCAAAAAGATAAACAGCATGTCAAAGAAAACAAGGCTTTCTAAAAATCATTAAAGAAACTCAGGAGGCAACCTGGAAGAGGACCTCAAGAGTTCAAAAGAACTTTGTTTATCTACTAAGTTGCATAGAAGTAACTAACAGTCAAAGGTACCAATTTATAAACCAAAATTACAAGAAGGGGAGTTCAAAAAGCATTTGTTTTTTCCTAAACAAAGTTGCTAAGAAAAGCAACTAAAATGTCAAGGCCAAACTAGGGCTCAATTACAATGAAGCAGAGTTTAAAAGCCCACAGACCGGGCTGTACAAAAATACATCAAAGAAAAGTCATCAAGGGTTCAAACTCTCCCCAGCAGCAGCATCCTGAGTCGTATAGGGAGGAATGATCTTAATAGGAGTCACATCCACAGTTTTATCCTCCCGATTTAAGATTTCGACGTCGGGGTCAGACTCGGGGTGGCCGACCTCAGCAGCAGCAGTTGAAGAAGTCGCGGCAGTAGAAGCTTTGATCGGCGGCTCTGGGGGAGGACCTTCCTCTTCATCTTCATCCGGCGCAGGAACAATCTTACCATTTTCAACAATGTTATCCAAACTAAAAAGACTCAGGTCGAGCTCGGGAGCAAGAACTCGGACCTGAGCTTTTAAGTTCTCATACGCATCTGTCACGCTGCCCACAAGATGGCCCTAAAGCTCAGCATAGTCAGCACGGGCCGAGTCAAGCCTTTCCCTGGTCTCCAGCAACTCGCCATAAGTTCGAGTATAACTCTCCTTCGACTTCTTGGCGATCTCCTCGGCCAGATTCACAGCAGCCTCTATAGCAACAGCCCTAGATTTCTCCTTTTCTACATCCAGCTCCAGCTTGGCCACTTTGGCATCTAGCTCATCCTTCAACCCCTTGATCTTGTCAAACTCCGACTTAGCTTCCTGCATGAAGGCTTTCGTCGCATGAACAGGAGAATCTTGGATTGAGCGAAACAAAGACGTACCCATATGCGCCATCCGCACACTACTGCTGGTGATAAAATCCAGGTGGTGCAAGATGGACACGTCGTCCATGGGAAGTCGGCCATAAGGAGCGATCTGGTTATCCACAAACCCCACAGTATCAAAGTCAGGGGCATCCAAATTGAAAGGTTCAACAGTCCTTTGCTTCTTGGGGAGAGGACCGGCAGCAGAAGGAGAGGCAGCACCAGAGGTCGGCTGGGGAGGATCAGAAGAAGCCAGGCGATCCTGGAGAGTTGGTATGATCTTCCTCGGCCCAGAAGTGTCCGAGGTCGACCTCCCCAGAGTAACTTTTGAAGACCCCTCCCCAGGACCTTTAGCCGAAATATTCTGGGCAACAGTTGCCTTCCTGGCTCTCTTGAAAGCCTTCATGGAGTTAGTAGTCTTCACCATCTCTGAAAAAATAAAGCAGCAAAACCAAAGTTGCAAGTTAGAAAGAGATAGATTGACAAAACAAACAAAATAACAAAGACAAAACTAAAAAGAAATCGGCAGCTACCCAATCCAGTTCGAAGGAGGGAGGAATCCCCCAAGAACCTCTTTGTATCGAGATGGGGAGGCTCCCCCCAATTTTTCTCTAATACATGCACAAAATCCTGCTCGATTTCATCCAACATTTTCCAAGTATACCTAGACACTACAACATTCTTTTGCCAACATAAGGGAAAGGCAGGCTCATTATTCTGTTCCAAGAAGAAAGGCCGAGCTCCTTCAATAGCTCGGACCTTGAAATAATAGTTTTTGAAATCCCTAAAAGATTCATCATACATAGAAAAAACTTTCTTTCCCTGGGTAGCTCGGAAAGAAATCCAGGAAGCCTTCTTCTTAGCTGACCCTGGCTTTGTCAAAACAAAAAGGTAAAGAAAGAGAGTTTGAGAAGGTCGGACATCCAGTTCTTGGCACAACAGTTGGAAGATCTTTATGAAGCCCCAAGAGTTCGGGTGAAGTTGAGAAGGAGCTACGTTGCAGGACCACAACAGGTCTGTCTCAAAGGAAATAAAAGGAATGGTGATGTTCATTTGGCTAAAAAAGTAATTATACGCATAAAAGAAGGGACGTTCCCCCTGAGTCAGAGAAGGAAAAGAAACTCTCTCATCAGGGTCAGGCGCTACCAACTCGTAATTTTTCTCCTGATCTCTACTACTACAAACTCTGTGATGTCTCCAAAGCTTCACGCAATACTCAGAATTAACCACAGAAACACACATCAAGATGAGGGATTCTAGCCAGTCAGATATGCCCTCGGGGACTTTGGTGGGCGTCTCGATAATATTTTTGCGAGAAGACATGAGGTCAACTAGTCTGACAGGGAGAAAAAGGAAAAATGGGTTACTAATCAAACAGCTCAAGAAAACAGCTCGGACAAATATAAAGATAGCTCGGGCAATAGCATGCGAATGATAAAAGACTCAGAAACAGTAGTAAAAGGAAACCCCAGAACTTACACCAAGGTCCAGGGGCATCCTTTGGAGGCAGTAACAGAGTAAGGATTCTGGAAAAATCTTGTAGCCTAAATCCCAAAAAACACAAAAAAGATCGAATATCCTTCTCTAGCAAAAGGTGTTTTACACTCTACAGTAGGAAAGCCACCATCGTCAAAACAAAGATCGCACAAAGAAATCGTTAAAAGATACAACCCTTTTCAGAAGTACAGTTCGTCATTTCAAGGCTACAAACAAAATTCAAAGATCTACACATAAAGAAGTCATAGGGACAAGCAACAAAATAAAACCCTAAACAGCATCAAAGTACATGTTACAGCAACGATCAGGCACAGCAAATGCAGAAAGGTTCAAACTTTCCAAACTCAAGAAAGATCAAAACTTTTCAAAATCAAAACAATGCAAACACAAAAAAGAACGGCGTGGAAAGTCAAAAAGAGAGAAGAAGAAGACCAACCTGTATAGAAGAAGGAGGCGATAACTGATTAGAGATTGAAGCAAACAATCGAAACAACACGAGCAAATCACCTTTCGAGTAAAAGAAAGCGCGAAGAGGCAAAAGCGAAAAGTAAGCAGAAGAGAAAGATGTTACAGCGAGCAAGAGATGAGAAACTGAAAGAAGCTTTGAAATTCAAAAATGAGATACAAAGAGGGAAGCAAAGGAAATGGCAAAGAGTTAATGAGTTTTACTCTCGCACGTTTCCAAGGGAACACAAAACGCACGTTACAAATAAAAGGAAAGACAAAACGCTCTGCATTCAAAAACTCCTAAGGAGCTCTATAAAAATGGGATCGACAGAAAATACTCGAGCTTGACTTCCCCACAAGGGGTCAAAGTCTAGCAAAGACACGACCTCAAAAGAAAGACCGAGCTCAAGCAGGGGCATTGTTCATGCCCTGGGTCGAGCTGTATGACCCGGGCTGATTGAAGACAAGTCGACCGACCTCTTCAGGTCAGGATTACCCGAGATCCTCTCAAAGAGCTCGGCTAAAACGCTACAAGGAGCCCAAGTAGGCCCAAATAAAGGAACATAGCCCAATCTAAAGGCAACTAAAGCCTAGAAAGATAAGGGTGGTTTCCCTTAAAGATAAGATGACTTCACTCGAAAGATAAGATAAGATAGCTAACTTATCTTATCTGGAAAAGGCAGCCTACACTACTATAAATACACTGGAACACCCAGGTATAACTCATACTCTGATTCTACTAAAAACATACTTAAAGCCCATGCTAACTTAAGCATCGGAGTCTCTTGCAGGTACCACCACTGTCCGGTGACGAAGGATCAGCAGCATCTCCAGCTCCACCAGATCCAACAAGTCAGACACTACAACTCCGGCCACCATAGCAGATCTCATCCGAAATCGATCTTCAGTTTCAGGTAACCCTTGGAACAGTAGCCATTCTAACACAACCGGAATAGCAGCGGCATCACCCACAACTCTAGTAGCAGCAACAGCAACTTTAGAAGGATATTTAATAGAAGTTGAAGCAAATACAAGGGCAAAATAGAACAGATCATCAAAGAAGCAATAATCAGAATATTGGTTGTAGAACAAAACCAATCTTACCAAAAGAAATACGGGAATGGAGCAGCAGCTCTGGTACTCAGAAGAACACAAACCAGAGACCAGAGCATACATCCTAGTGGCAGCATTAACCGGGGTAATAGCAACATCGATTCCAATGATACTCCAGTAACAGCAACATCAGTAATCCTCACAGCAGTAACCAAGGTTGCAACAAAATAGAGAGTTCAAATTCAATGGAATCGGAAATGGAAATAAATTCAATGGAATTGGAAATAGAGATAGCTTACAATGAAATAATAAAGCAGCAACAATAGGGTTTCCGGGCAGCTCCATCATTGGTTCCCAACAACTCCAACAGCAATACCCATAGCGGCAGAGACTTTGGCAATTGCGAAACCAGAAGCAGGGGCAGAACAGAATAGTATAGAGCAAAACCAGCAGTAGCTTCTTCTGACAATAGCTCCTTCTCCGACGAGCTTCAATGGTGGCAGAACAGTGACCTGATGGCAGCACAGGACTCACCAACGACCCTGGCAGCGGCGGAGATCCTTTCTTCCTCTTCTATGTGTGTGTTCTGCGATGATGACGGCTTGGGCAGTAGCTGCGGTGTCAACCCAGTAGCAGCGACAGCATGACGGTTCCGCACTGATGGAAGCACAACGGTGACGCAGCAGAGGCTCCCTCCTCTACTGGCTCTCGCGTGGTTCACAGCGGAGATTCACAGCCCCAGCGACGGTGACTATGACGCGATGAGCAGCTTCTTCCTTGCGGTGTCTGGCTCCCTTCGAGCTTGACGGTGTTTGGTGGCAATGAAGGCATGGCGGCGACGTTGTGCAGTGGCGGCGCAATGGCGGGCTGAACATGGTTGGGTGTGGCACAACAAGCTGTGCGTCTTCTTCCTTCTCTTCTCGCGGATCTCTCTCTCTCTGTTGCAGCTCCCTCATCCCCGGTGCCCTCTTCCTCTCAGATCTCCTTCTCCCTTCCCAACAGCAGCGGCGGCGGTGGCAGTGACACCCATCACGCCGCCTTCCTCTCCTTCCCCCATTCTCCCTTTCCTGCGTCTCCCTTCCCGTCTCTTCCCTTTCTTTCTTCTTTCTTTTTCTGGTTTACTGAAGCTGTTAGGTTGTTTTTGGGGAAGGGCTATGGCGGCTAGGGTTAGGAAAATTAGGATTAGTGTTGTGTTTTGGGGATTTAGGGTTTTAATTTGGGAATTAGGATTTCGTGATAAAATTTAGGGATTGTAGGTTAATCTGAAATCTAATTAAATCTCTAAAATATTATTTATTGTATCAAAATACTAATTGATTTAAAATCAAATATTAAATTTCGAAATCTCAATTACTTAAACCAAGCCATATAAAATTCTTATTATGTTATATTTGCTAAACTTTATTATTTAAATATAGAAAATAATTCGATAATTATAAAATCAGATAAAACCTTAAATTACTTTAAACTCAATTAACCAAAATTTGCTTTAATTATCTTTAATAAAATAATTTCTGAGGTTAAGGTACATAATGAATAAATAAATCAAAATTAGCTCTTAATAAGATTTTTCTGAAATTTCTGGATCTTACAGAGGATCTTGTTTCAGTTAAGAAACTATGAGTGGCCTTAGAGAGGCTGGAAACTAGAATGGCTAAGTCAGAAAGGCTCTGCTTATGAGTTTCCATATTCCCTTGAGAAGATGGGAATGGTGGCCTGTTGTTGAACCTATTCTGGTTCCTTCCACCATGATTATTATTGAAGCTTTGCTGAGGCTTTTGTTGATCCTTCCATGAAAGGTTAGGATGATTCCTCCATGAAGGGTTGTAGGTGTTTCCATAGGGTTCTCCCATGTAGTTCACCTCCTCTATCGTGGGTTGATCAGGATCATAAGCTTATACTTCAGAAGAAGCTTCTTGAGTGCTGCCAGCTGCAGCTTGCATTCCCATCAAATGCTGAGAGATCATATTGACCTGCTGGGTTAAGATCTTGTTCTGAGCCAATATGCCATTTAGAGTGTCAACTTCAAGAACTCCTTTCTTCTGAAGGACCCCATTGTTCACATGGTTTCTCTTAGAAGTGTAAATGAATTGGTTGTTTGCAACCATCTCAATGAGTTCTCTTGCTTCTGTAGGTGTTTTCTTCAAGTGAAGTGATCCACCTGCAGAGCTGTCCAATGATATTTTGGACATCTCAGACAGACCATCATAGAAAATTCCTAGGATAGACCATTCTGAGAGCATGTCAGGAGGGCATCTCCTGATCAGTTGCTTGTATCTTTCCCAAGCTTTATAGAGGGATTCACCTTCTTTTTGTATGAAGGTTTGAACTTCCACTCTGATTTTGTTCATTCTTTGAGGACAAAAGAATTTGGCCAAGAAAGCATTGACCAGCTTCTCCCAAGAGTCTAGGCTCTCTTTAGGTTGAGAATCTAACCATATCCTAGCTCTGTCTCTAACAGCAAAGGAAAAGAGCATAAGTATGTAGACCTCAGGATTCACTCCATTGGTCTTAACAGTATCACAGATTTGCAAGAATTTTGACAGGAATTGATGTGGATCTTCTAGTGGAAGCCCATGGAACTTGCAATTCTGTTGCAGAAGAGAGACTAACTGAGGCTTAAGCTTAAAGTTGTTAGCTCCAATGGCAAGTACAGAAATGCTTCTGTCATAGAATCAGAGGTAGGCATGGTGAAGTCACCAAGAACCTTTCTTGCCTCTCCTTCATGATTAGGCTCGGCTGCCATGTTTTCACCTTCTTGTTTGAACTTTTCTGAGAGGTTTCTTCCGGAGCGTTGTACTTTAACTTGTTGTAAGCTCCTCTTTAAAGTCCTCTCAGGTTCAGGATCAAGATTAAAGAGTGGCTCTTTATCCATGTTCCTGGTCATAAACAAGAAAACACAGATACAACAAGATGCTCTATTCTGAAAGCATGTCAGAAGGACACCTTCTGATCAATTGCTTGTATCTTTCCCAAGCTTCATAGAGGGATTCACCTTCCTTCTGCCTGAAGGTTTGGACTTCCACTCTAAGCTTACTCAATTTTTGAGGTGGAAAGAACTTTGCCAAGAAGACATTAACTAGCTTTTCCCAAGAGTTCAGGCTTTCTTTAGGTTGTGAGTCCAACCATGTCCTAGCTCTGTCTCTTTCAGCAAAAGGAAAGAGCATAAGTCTGTAGACCTCAAGATTCACTCCATTGGTCTTAACAGTGTCACAAATTTGCAAGAATTCAGCTAGGAACTGATGTGGATCTTCCAGTGGAAGTCCATAGAACTTGCATTCTGTTGCAGAAGAGAGACTAACTGAGGCTTAAGCTTAAAGTTGTTAGCTCCAATGGCAAGTACAGAAATGCTTCTGTCATAGAATCAGAGGTAGGCATGGTGAAGTCACCAAGAACCTTTCTTGCCTCTCCTTCATGATTAGGCTCGGCTGCCATGTTTTCACCTTCTTGTTTGAACTTTTCTGAGAGGTTTCTTCCGGAGCGTTGTACTTTAACTTGTTGTAAGCTCCTCTTTAAAGTCCTCTCAGGTTCAGGATCAAGATTAAAGAGTGGCTCTTTATCCATGTTCCTGGTCATAAACAAGAAAACACAGATACAACAAGAAAGGAAGCTTCTATGCCAGAGAACAGAGAACTCCCAGTAAAATGTGAGGGATAAAAGAAAGAAGAATGAAGATAGAAGAAGGAGAAAAAGAATTCGAATAATAGAAGTAGAAAGATAAACAAGAATTAAAATATTTTTATTTTAAGAAAGATAAGATAAGAAGAATCAAATTAAAATATAAAATATTTGAAAAGAAGTTGAAGAAGATAAGATTTGAAATTTGATTTTTGAAAAAGATTTGATTTTGAAATTTTAAATTTTAAATTTTAAATTTTAAATTTTAAATTTTAAATTTTGAATTTTGAATTTTAAATTTTGAATTTGAAATAAGATCAGATAAGATTTTTAAAAATTGAATTTTGAATTTGAAACAAGATAAGATAAAGATTTGAAAAAAAGATATGATATTTGAAAAGATTTGACTTTGAAATTTGAAATTAAGATAAGATAATGATTTTGAAATTAAAATTTGAAATTTTTGTTGTAATTTTCGAAAATTAATGCAAATATAAGAAAATATATTTTATTTTTTTGATTTTTTGAATTTAATGAAGAAAGAGAAAAACAACAAAAAGATACCAAACTTAAAATTTTTAGATCTAAGAATACCTAGTGTGCGAAAATTAAGAAGAAAAATACAAAGAGACACCAAACTAAAAAATTTTAAGATCAAAACAAAAAGAAAAACAAGAATTCTTTGAAGATCAAGAAGAACACCAAGAACAAAACTCAAAGAATTCAAAGAAAACAAGAACATGCAAAGAACACCAAACTTAAAAATTTTGAAAACTAATGACACAATTTTTGAAAAATTATAAGAAAAGATACAAGAAGACACCAAACTTAAAAATTGATACAAGAATCAAACAAAGAACACTATTTTTGAAAATTTTTAGAAAAAAGACTCAAAGAAATTCGAACAAGAACAAGAACAAAAACAAAAGACTCAAACCAAAAATAAAAGATTGATAAAGAAAAGAAAAGATTTTTGAAAATTTTTTTATTTTTTTCGAAAAAGAAGAATAAAATAAAAGACTCTAACAAAAGTAAAGACAATACCTAATCTAAGCAACAAAATAATCTGTCAGTTGTCCAAACTCGAACAATCCCCGACAACGGCGCCAAAAACTTGGTGCACGAATTCCCACACTTCGTACACTGAACCAGCAAGTAGACTGGGTCATCCAAGTAATACCTAAGCGAGTCAAGGTCGATCCCACGAGGATTGTGATTTGAAGCAAGCTATGGTTATCTTGCAGATCTTAGTCAGGCGGATAGAAGAGTTGTTGGATTTGTTTAAACGCATAAAAGGAATAAAGAGATCTTAACTAGGTTGATATGTTTATAATGATAAGAAGATGGTTAAGGCTTGGAAATGGTTTGTTCTTTTGGATTAATTCTGGTCTTACTGTCTTGTTCAACTTTGAATGATTTCTTCTATGGAAGGCTGTATGTGATTGATGCCGGTTGAGAGGTCGCCAATGCTCCTCTAGATCTGAACCCCAGGGTTAGTGTGGATCCATTCTGATTGAGGGTGAAGCTCCTACAGTCCATTCTCCTTAATGATCCTACTCAAAATGCTACAAACAAGGTCGAATCTTCCGGATCAGAGAATGCTGCGCCTTTGGATTCTAGCCTCTACCACAAAGACTCTAATCTCCCCATACCTCGGCTGAACTAATGTTTCGAGAAGTCCCCAACGAAGTCGTGGATTAGCCGTCTAAGAGATGTGTAATCAAGCTGGTGGTTCAATGCTTTCCAGTTACGTAGTCACACAAACCCAAGAAGAACACGAGTGGTTGTCAGGCACGCGGTCATAGAATGAAGAACGAAGACACATCTTAGAATAGAGAATCAAACACGGATTGAAATAGAACAGTAATACTTTTATTAATCCATAAAACTCAGCAAGGCTCCTCCCTTCAACCTAGGAGGTTTAGAAACTCATACTGATAGAAAATACAATCATAAAAATGTGTAAATTGTGTGTCCTCTTTTGATGAGAGATGTAAAAATCTTTAAATACTAAACTAATGACTAAGGATTACATTAAGAAGGGTAAAACAGTTTTTTAGTGCTAAAATCCACTTTTGGGGCTGGTGCATGAAATTGTGATCTCAGGCAACGGCGCCAAAAACTCTGTGCGCACGTCTTAATATATTGTTTTTCATTCACAACTTCGATACAACTAACCAGCAAGTGCACTGGGTCGTCCAAGTAATAAAACCTTACGTGAGTAAGGGTCGATCCCACCGAGATTGTCGGCTTGAAGCAAGCTATGGTCACCTTGTAAATCTCAGTCAGGCGGATATAAAATAGTTATGGAGTTTTCGAAAATACATAATAAAATAGGGATAGAAATACTTATGTATATCACTGGTGAGAATTTCAGATAAACGTATAGAGATGCTTTTGTTCCTCTGAACCTCTGCTTTCCTGCTGTCTTCATCCAATCAGTCTTACTCCTTTCTATGGCTGGCTTTATGTAAGGACATCACCATTGGCAATGGCTACCTGCATTAATCTTTGAGGAACAGCAGAGCTCCACACCTTAATCTATGGAGTGTAGAAACTCTACCGTTGAAAATACATAAGTGAAAGGTCCAGGCATGGCCCAATGGCCAGCCCCCATGATCTAAGAACCAGACGTCCAAAGATGATCAAAAGATGTCTAATACAATAGTAAAAAGTTCTATTTATAATAAACTAGCTACTAGGGTTTGCAGAAGTAAGTAATTGATGCATAAATCCACTTCCGGGGCCCACTTGGTGTGTGCTTGGGCTGAGCTTGAATGTTACACGTGCAGAGGCTCTTTCTGGAGTTGAACGCCAGGTTGTAACGTGTTTCTGGCGTTCAACTCTGGTTTGTGACGTGTTTCTGGCGTTTAACTCCAGACAGCAGCGTAGAACTGGCATTCAACGCCCTTTTACGTCATCTAAACTCGGCCAAAGTATAGACTATTATATATTTCTGGAAAGCCCTGGATGTCGACTTTCCAACGCAATTAGAAGCGCGCCATTTTGAGTTCTGTAGCTCTAGAAAATCCACTTTGAGTGCAGGAAGGTCAGAATCCAACAGCATCAGCAATCCTTCTTCAACCTCTGAATCTGATTTTTGCTCAAGTCCCTCAATTTCAGCCAGAAAATACCTGAAATCATAGAAAAACACACAAACTCATAGTAAAGTTCAGAAATGTGAATTTAACATAAAAACTAATGAAAACATCCCTAAAAGTAACTAGACTCTACTAAAAACAAACTAAAAACAATGCCAAAAAGCGTATAAATTATCCGCTCATCACAACACCAAACTTAAATTGTTGCTTGTCCCCAAGCAACTGAAAATAAAATAGGATAAAAAGAAGAGAATATACTATAAATTCCAAACTATCAATGAAACATAGCTCCAATCAGATGAGCGAGACTTGTAGCTTTTTGCCTCTTGAATAGTTTTGGCATCTCAATTTATCCATTGAGGTTCAGAATGATTGGCATCTATAGGAACTCAGAATTCAGATAGTGTTATTGATTTCCGGTTTGCCTTTTGAGTCAATCTTCCATTGAGCTCCTTCCACACATATGTCCATGAGGACTTGGTCCAACCTTTGATCAAAGTTGACTCTCCTTGTGATCCATGCATTAGCATAGAACTCTTGAACCATTAGAATTCTGACTTGTTGGATGGGTTTTGTTAGAACTTCCCAACCTCTTCTTTGGATCTCATGTCGGATTTCCAGGTACTCATTTCTCTTGAGTTTGAAAGGGACCTCAGGGATCACCTTCTTCTTGGCCACAACATCATAGAAGTGGTCTTGATGAGCTTTGGAGATGAATCTTTCCATCTCCCATGACTCGGAGGTGGAAGCTTTTGTCTTTCCTTTCCCTTTTCTAGAGGATTCTCTGGTCTTGGGTGCCATCAATGGTAATGGAAAAACAAAAAGCTTATGCTTTTACCACACCAAACTTAGAATATTGCTCGCCCTCGAGCAAAAGAAGAAAGAATAGATGAAGAAGAAGAAGAAAATATGGAGGAGAGTGGGAAGAGGTGTATTCGGCCAAGAAGAGAAGAGAGGGTTGTGTTGTGTGAAAATGAGGAAGAATGGAGGACTATATATAGGGAAGGGAAGGGGGGTTAATTTCGGCCATATGGGTGGGTTTGGGTGGGAAATTGATTTTGAATTTTGAAGGTAGGTGGAGTTTATGAGGTAGGTTTATGGGGAGGAGTGGTTTGATGTGAGTGGTGAAGTGGTGATAGGGAAGAGAGATTGAGGTGATTGGTGAAGAGTTTTAGGGAAGAGTGTTTATGGGATTGTGTGAAAGAGGGTTGAGAAGAAGTGATTGGAGGAAGGTGGGGATCCTGTGGGGTCCACAGATCCTGAGGTGATCCTGTGGTGTCCACAGATTCTGAGGTGTCAAGGATTTACAACCTTGCACCAAATTAGACATGCAATATACCCTTGCACACAACTCTGGGCGTTCAGTGCCAGATTGGTGCTTGTTCTGGGCGTTGAACGCCCATTTGTTGCCCATTTCTGGTGTTGAACGCCAGAACCAGGCTTGTTCTGGGCGTTCAGCGCCAGCTCTTCTCCAGGGTGCAATTCTGGCGTTCAAACGCCCAGATGCTGCCCATTTTGGGCGTTCAGCGCCAGAACCATGCTCTGTTCTGGCGTTGAACGCCAGCCAGATGCTTCTTATTGGCGTTTAAATGCCAGTGAGATCCTCCTCCAGGGTGTAATTTTTCTTCTGCTGTTTTTGATTTTTTTTCAATTTTTTTCAGTTGTTTTTGTGACTCCACATGATCATGAACCTATAAAGACATATAACTAATAAAAATATAATTAAATAAAAATTGGGTTGCCTCCCAACAAGCACTTCTTTAATGTCAATAGCTTGATAGTGGGCTCTCATGGAGCCTCACAGATGTTCAGAGCATTGTTGAGACTCTCCAACACCAAACTTAGAGTTTGGATATGGGAGTTCAAAATCAAACTTAGAGTTTGGTTGTGGCTTCCCAACACCAAACTTAGAGTTTGACTGTGGGGGCTCTAGTTGACTCTGTTTTGAGAGAAGCTTACTGTGCCTCTTTTCCATGTTTACAGAAGGATGTCCTTGAGTTTTAAACTCAAGGGAGTCCTCATTCAATTGAAGGACTAGTTCACCTCTGTTAACATCAATCACAGCTCTTGCTGTGGCTAGGAAGGGTCTTCCAAGGATGATGGATTCATCATCATTCTTCCCAGTATCCAGGACTATAAAATCAGCAGGGATGTAAAGGCCTTCAACCTTTACCAACACGTCCTCTACTTGTCCATAAGCCTGTTTTCTTGAATTGTCTGCCATTTCTAATGAGATTTAGCAGCTTATACCCCATAGATTCCCAGTTTCTCTATTACAGAGAGGGGCATGAGGTTTATCCCTGACCCAAGGTCACATAGAGCCTTTTCAAAGATCATGGTGCCTATGGTACAAGGTATTAGGAACTTTCCAGGATCCTATTTCTTCTGAGGCAATCTCAGTTGATCCAGATCACTCAGTTCATTGGTGAACAAGGGAGGTTCATCTTCCCAAGTCTCAATACCAAATAATTTGGCATTCAGCTTCATGATTGCACCAAGGTACTTGGTAACTTGCTCTTCAGTAATATCCTCATTCTCTTCAGAAGAAGAATACTCATCAGAGCTTATGAATGGCATAAGGAGGTTTAATGGAATCTCTATGGTCTCTAGATGAGTCTCAGATTCCTTTGGTTCCTCAGAGGGAAACTCCTTATTGATCACTGGACGTCCCAGGAGGTCTTCCTCCTTGGGATTCACGTCCTCCTCCTCTTTTGTGGTTTCGGCCATGATGGTCATTTCAATGGCCTTGCACTCTCCTTTTGGATTTTCTTCTGTATTGCTTGGGAGAATACTAGGAGGGATTTCAGTGATCCTTTTACTCAGGTGGCCCACTTGTGCTTCCAAATTTCTAATGGAGGACCTTGTTTCATTCATGAAACTCACAGTGGCCTTAGATAGATCAGAGACTAAGTTTGCTAAATTAGAGGTATTTTGTTCAGAGTTCTCTGTCTGTTGCTGAGTGGATGATGAAAAAGGCTTGCTATTGCTAAACATGTTTCTTCCACAATTGTTAAAGCCTTGTTGAGGCTTTTGTTGATCCTTCCATGAGAAATTTGGATGATTTCTCCATGATGGGTTATAGGTGTTTCCATAGGGTTCACCCATATAATTTACCTCAGCTATTGCAGGGTTCTCAGGATCATAAGCTTCTTCTTTAGAAGATGCCTCTTGAGTACTGTTGGATGCAGCATGCATTCTATTCAGACTCTGAGAAATCATATTGACTTGCTGAGTCAATATTTTATTCTGAGCCAATATGGCATTCAGAGTATCAATTTCAAGAACTCCCTTCTTCATAGACGTCCCATTACTCACAGGGTTCCTCTCAGAAGTGTACATGAACTGGTTATTAGCAACCATGTCAATAAGTTCTTGAGCTTCTGCAGGCATTTTCTTTAGGTGAATGGATCCACCTGCAAAAGTATCCAATGACATCTTTGATAGCTCAGATAAACCATCATAGAATATATCCAGGATGGTCCATTCTGAAAGCATGTCAGAAGGACACTTTTTGGTCAGTTGCTTTTATCTCTCCCAAGCTTCATAGAGGGATTCACCTTCTTTCTGTCTGAAGGTTTGAACATCCACTCTAAGCTTACTAAGCTTTTGAGGAGGAAAGAACTTGGCTAAGAAAGCCTTGACCAGCTTATCCCAAGAGTTCAGGCTATCCTTAGGTTGAGAGTCCAACCATATTCTAGCTCTGTCTCTCACAGCAAAAGGGAAAAGCATGAGCCTGTAGACTTCCGGATCTACTCCATTAGTCTTAACAGTATCACAGATCTGCAAGAATTCAGTTAAGAACTGAAAAGGATCTTCAGATGGAAGTCCATGAAACTTGCAGTTTTGCTGCATCAGAGAAACTAATTGAGGTTTCAGCTCAAAATTGTTTGCTCCAATGGCAGGAATTGAGATGCTTCTTCCATGTAGATTGGAATTAGGTGCAGTAAAGTCACCAAGTATCCTCCTTGCATTATTATTATTTTCAGCTGCCATCTCCTCTTTCTGTTCGAAAATTCCTGTAAGGTTGTCTCTGGATTGTTGTATTTTAGCTTCTCTTAGTTTCCTTTTCAGAGTCCTTTCAGGTTCAGGGTCTGCTTCAACAAGAATGTTCTTGTCCTTGCTCCTACTCATATGAAAAAGAGGGAACAGAAAAATAATAATAATAGGGATCCTTTTTGCCCAGGTATAGAGGTTCCCTTATGTGAGTAGAAGAAAAGAATATAATGTTAAGAAAGGAAGAAGAGAAAATTCAAACACAGATGGAAGAGGGGGTTCGAATTTGGGTGAGATGAAGTGTTAGTAAATGAATAAATAAATAGAAGGATATGAGAGAGAGAGAGAATTTTCGAAAATTATTTTTGAAAAATGGTTAGTGATTTTCGAAAATTAAAAGAAGAAATAAATTAAAATTGAATTTTGAAACAATTAGTTAATTAAAAAGAATTTTTGAAAAAGAGGGAGATATTTTCGAAAATTAGAGAGAGAGAGTTAGTTAGGTAGTTTTGAAAAAGATAAGAAACAAACAAAAAGTTAGTTAGTTAGTTGAAACAAATTTTGAAAATCAATTTTTGAAAAGATAAGAAGATAAGAAGTTAGAAAAGATATTTTAAAATCAAATTTTTGAAAAAGATATGTTTTAAAAAGATATAATTAAAAAGATATGATTTTGAAAAAAAGATAAAAAGATATTTTTGAAAAGATATGATTGAAATTAGTTTTGAAAAAGATTTGATTTTGAAAATCGCAATTAATGACTTGATTCACAAGAAATCACAAGATATGATTCTAGAACTTAAAGTTTGAATCTTTCATAACAAGCAAGTAACAAACTTGAAATTTTTGAATCAAAACATAAATTGTTGATGATATTTTCGAAAATTATGAGATGAAATTAAGAAAAAGATTTTTGAAAAAGATTTTTAGAATTTTCGAAAATAAATAAAAAAATGAAAAAGAAATCAAATTTTTGAAAAAGATTTTGAAAAAGATAAGATTTTTAAATTGAAAATTTGATTTGACTCATAAGAAACAATTGAATTTTTAAAAATTTTTGAAAAAGTCAATCCAAATTTTCGAAATTTATGAGAGAAAAAAGGGAAGATATTTTTTTTATTTTTGAATTTTTAATGATGAGAGAGAAAAACATAAAAAAAATGACTCACAACATGAAAATTATGAATCAAAACACATGATGCATGCAAGAACACTATGAATGTCAAGATGAACACCAAGAACACTTTGAAGATCATGATGAACATCAAGAACATATTTTTGAAAAATTTTTTTGATGCAAAGAAAACATGCAAGACACCAAACTTAGAAATTTTTCATGTATAGACACTATGAATGCAAGAATGCACATGAAAAACAAGAAAAGACACAAAACAAGAAAACATCAAGATCAAACAAGAAGACTGGCCAGGAACAACTTGAAGATCATGAAGAACACTATGAATGCATGATTTTTTGAAAAATGCATAAAAATTTTTAGAAAAAATGCAATTGACACCAAACTTAAAAATTGACTCAAGACTCAAACAAGAAACACAAAATATTTTTTATTTTTATGATTTTATGATTTTTTTGGATTTTTCGAAAATTAATGTGAAAAAGAAAAATAAGGATTCCAAAATTTTTAATGTGAATTCCAGGAATCTTGCACTCTTAGTCTAAAGCTCCAATCTGAGGGTTAGACATGGCTTAATAGCCAGTCAAGCTTTAGCATGTAAATCAGGTGGATCAGGAATAGCAGCAGGTGGATTAGCAACAACTAGCTTGCTCTTGATAATGTTGGGTTGGAAGCCCCAGTCTAAATGAATTTAGACATGGCTTTACAGCCAGTCAGGCTTCAACATGCTTCATGAAACACTAATTCATTCTTAAAAAATTTTAGAATGATTTTCGAAAATAGATGAGAAATTTTTGAAAGATTTTTGAAAAATTTTTGAAAATAAAACAGAAAGAAAATTACCTAATCTAAGCAACAAGATGAACCGTCAGTTGTCCAAACTCAAACAATCCCCGGCAACGGCGCCAAAAAATTGATACATGCGAAATTGTTACTCTGAGGTTGTAAAATTTGTTGTTCGTTCTCTCCCTGGCAATGGCTCCAAAAACTGGTGCATAATACCATGGTCCTAACATAACTTCACAACTTCGCACAACTAACCAGCAAGTGCACTGGGTCGTCCAAGTAAGAAAACCTTACGTGAGTAAGGGTCGATCCCACGGAGATTGTCGGTATGAAGCAAGCTATGGTCACCTTGTAAATCTCAGTCAGGCGGATATCAAATGGTTATGGAGTTTTCGAAAATAAATAATTAATAGAAAATAAAGATAGAAACACTTATGTAATTCATTGGTGGGAATTTCAGATAAGCGTATGGAGATGCTTTCACTCCTCTGAGTCTCTGCGATCCAACACAAACTCACCGGCAAGTGTACCAGGTCGCATCAAGTAATAATAACTCACATGAGTGAGGTCGATCCCACAGGGATTGAAGGATTGAGCAATTTTAGTTTAGTGGTTGATTTAGTCAAGCGAATCAAGTATTGGTTGAGTGGTTTGCAATTGACAGAAACTAAATTGCTTGAAATGTAAAGGGAGAGGGGCAAAATACAGTAAATTAAAGAACAGGAAAGTAAAGAAGCAGAATCTTAAAGAGCAAGTAAGGTAAATTACAGAAACTTAGATTGCAAGAAAGGTAAATGGCTTAATCTTAAAGTGCAAGAAATGTAAATTGCTTGAATTGTAAAAGGAATTGGGAATTGGGATTGCAGAATTTAAACAAGCAAAGGTAAATTGCAATAAACAGAAGAGTAGAGGAGTAATTAAATTGAACTAGATCTCAACAGAAAAGTAAAATTGCTTTGAAAATTTAAAAAACAGAAAATGAGCAATGCTTAATTTGCAGCAATTTAAAAGTAGTTGAAGATCTCAGGAGTGGAAGAGACTAGATAACAAGTCTAGATCTCAAATCCTTCCTTGATCCAACAAGAACAATTACAAAAGGAAATGAAAAGTAAATTGCAGAAGTAAATTGCAGAATTAAAGAGAAGATGAAGCAGTAAAGTAAACAAAAATGGAAATTCAATTATGCAGAGAAAGTAAACAAGAGATCTCAAGGTGAGATTGAAACAGAAGTTCTTCAATTCTTCACCAAAGATCAAAAGCAAGAAAATAAAAGAGTGCTCAAGCAAGAACAAGGAAGAAGAGAGATCAATTCTCCTTCCAAATTCTCTAAGATCCAAATTCAAAAGTAAAAACTCAAAATGAAAATGAAAGTTAAAAGGAAAATTCAAAGTAAAGTCTAGAGGTCCAAAAGCTCCCTTTCTAAATTAAACTAACACCTATTTATACACTTTCTAATTTAGATCTAAGAATTTGGGTGGGCTTTAAAATTTGGTGAAGAAATGAATTAAATTGGATTTTTAGTGAATTTTTGGCCCAAGTGCACCTCCCAGGGGCAAGCTCAGTTGGAAAACCAAACTGAGCGCCCAACTTGCATTGCTTGTCAATTTTGGTGCGCCAGCCTCCCTTGGTCATGTTGATTTTCAATAGAGCTCAGTTGAAAAATTGAACTGAGCTCTATGCTTGCCTTTGGTGTGTGTCAAGGTGCGCTTCTTGTTGCTCCTTGGCGTGTCAATTTGCGTGTCACAGCCCCCCTTGTGCTATTTGTTGCGCCAAAATGTGAGGAGAAGGGGAGGAGTAGTGCTCAGTTAGGAAAACCAACTGAGCTCCTGATGACAAGTCATCCTAGCCCATTTTAGCTAGTCTTTTTCTTTTGTTTTCATTAGAATTATGCACTTTCTTAAGCTACAAGCAAGCTAATTGAGTAGATTTTCATGTTTCCCTTGATTGTTTTCAGATTATCAAATAACATGTCTCCTTATCATCATTCTTTTAAGAGCCAACATATTTAACATTCATGAACAACAACTTCAAAAGACATATGCACTATTCAAGCATTCATTCAGAAAACAAAACCAGAGTTGAATAAATTCGAACTCGTGTACTTCTTGTTCTTTTGAATTAAAATAGTTTTCATTTAAGAGAGGTGATGGATTCATAGGACATTCATAACTTTAAGACAAAGTTACTAAATATCCTGATCATGTAATGAAGACACAAACATAGATAAGAACTTAACATAGAAAACGAAAAATAGAGAAAGTAAGAACAAGGAATGAGTCCACCTTAGTGATGGTGGCGTTTCCTTCTTGAGGAACCAATGATGTCCTTGAGCTCTTCTATGTCTCTTCCTTGTCTTTGTTGCTCCTCCCTCATTGCTTTTTGATCTTCTCTAATTTCATGAAGGATGATGGAGTGCTCTTGATGTTCCACCCTTAATTGTCCCATGTTGGAACTTAATTCTCCTAGGGAGGTGTTGATTTTCTCCCA
>NC_029785.2:69168530-69176885 GCF_000816755.2 Arachis ipaensis | reverse complement strand
GAATGGATCCACCTGCAGAAGTATCCAATGACATCTTAGCTAATTCAGACAGACCATCATAGAATATATCTAGGATGGTCCATTCTGAAAGCATGTCAGAAGGATACTTTTTGGTCAGTTGCTTGTATCTCTCTCAAGCTTCATAGAGGGATTCACCTTCTTTCTGTTTGAAGGTTTGAACATCCACTCTAAGCTTACTCAGTTTTTGAGGAGGAAAGAACTTGGCTAAGAAAGCCGTGACCAGCTTATCCCAAGAGTTCAGGCTATCCTTAGGTTGAGAGTCCAACCATATTCTAGCTCTGTCTCTTACAGCAAAAGGGAAAAGCATGAGCCTGTAGACTTCAGGATCTACTCCATTAGTCTTAACAGTATCATAGATCTACAAAAATTCAGTTAAGAACTGAAAAGGATCTTCAGATGGAAGTCCATGGAACTTGCAGTTCTGCTGCATCAGAGAAACTAATTGAGGTTTCAGCTCAAAATTGTTTGCTCCAATGGTAGGGATGGAGATGCTTCTTCCATGTAAATTGGAATTAGGTGCAGTAAAGTCACCAAGCATCCTCCTTGCATTATTATTATTTTTGGTTGCCATCTCCTCTTTTTGTTTGAAAATTTCTGAGAGGTGCTTGCTGGATTGTTGTAATTTAGCTTCTCTTAATTTTCTCTTCAGAGTCCTTTCAGGTTCTGGATCTGCTTCAACAAGAATATTCTTGTCTTTGCTCCTGCTCATATGAAAAAGAGGGAACAGAAAAATAATAATAATAGGGATCCTTTTTACCACAGTATAGAGGTCCCTGTGTGAGTAGAATAAAGGAAGAAGAAAAGAATGTAATGTAAAGAAAGAAACACAAGGGTGAGGAGAGCAGAGGTGTGAGATGAAGAGAAGTGTTAGTAGAAGAATAAGTAAATAGAAGGAGATGAGAGAGAAAGAGAATTTTCGAAAATAATTTTTGAAAAAGAGTTAGTGATTTTCGAAAATAATTTTTGAAAAAGAGTTAGTAATTTCCGAAAATTAAAATAAAAAATTAAAATAATTAGTTAATTAAAAAGAAATTTTGAAAAAGAGGGAAGGGATTTTCGAAAATTAGAGAGAGAGAGTTAGTTAGGTAGTTTTGAAAAAGATAAGAAACAAACAAAAAGTTAGTTAGTTAGTTGAAACAAATTTTGAAAATCAATTTTGAAAAGATAAGAAGATAAGAAGTTAGAAAAGATATTTTGAAATCAAATTTTTGAAAAAAAAAGATATGATGTGAAAAGATATGATTTTGAAAAAGATAAGATAAAAAAGATATTTTGAAAAGATATGATTGAAATTAGTTTTGAAAAAGATTTAATTTTTAAAATCACAATTAATGACTTGATTCACAAGAAATCACAAGATATGATTCTAGAACTTAAAGTTTGAATCTTTCTTAACAAGCAAGTAACAAACTTGAAATTTTTTAATCAAAACATTAATTGATGATGATATTTTCGAAAATTATGATATAAAATTAAGAAAAAGATTTTTGAAAAATATTTTTAAATTTTCGAAAATAGATAAGAAAAATGAAAAAGATATATTTTTTAAAAAGATTTTGAAAAAGATAAGATTTTTTTTTTAATTTGAAAATTTGATTTGACTCATAAAAACAACTAGATTTTAAAAAAAAAAATTTGAAAAAGTCAATCCAAATTTTCGAATTTATGAGAAGAAAAAGGGAAAGATATATATTTTTCTTTTGAATTTTTAATGATGAGAGAGAAAAACATGAAAAATGATGCAATGCATGAAAATTTTGGATCAAAGTATGTGATGAATGCAAGAACACTATGAATGTCAAGATGAACACCAAGAACACTTTGAATGTCAAGATGAACATCAAGAACTTATTTTTGAAAAATTTTATATGCAAAGAAAACATGCAAGACATCAAACTTAGAAATCTTTCATGTTTAGACTCTATGGATGCAATAATGCATATAAAAAACAAGAAAAGACACAAAACAAGAAAACATCAAGATCAAACAAGAAGACTTACCAAGAACAACTTGAAGATCATGAAGAACACCATGAATGCATGAATTTTCGAAAAATGCAAAATGAATATGCAATTGACACCAGACTTAAAAATTGCTCAAGACTCAAACAAGAACACAAAAATATTTTTGATTTTTATGATTTTCTAAATTTTTTTTTTTGGATTTTATTTTTTTTTTTTCGAAAACAAAGGAGAAATTTTTGAAAATTTTTTTTTTTGAAAAGAAAACGAAAAGAAAATTACCTAATCTGAGTAACACGATGAACCGTCAGTTGTCCAAACTCGAACAATCCCCGGCAACGGCGCCAAAAACTTGGTGCACGAAATTATGATCTCAGGCAACGGCGCCAAAAACTCTGTGCGCACGTCTTAATATATTGTTTTTCATTCACAACTTCAATACAACTAACCAGCAAGTGCACTGGGTTGTCCAAGTAATAAAACCTTACGTGAGTAAGGTCGATCCCACGGAGATTGTTGGCTTGAAGCAAGCTATGGTCACCTTGTAAATCTCAGTCAAGCGGATATAAAATAGTTATGGAGTTTTCGAAAATACATAATAAAATAGGGATAGAAATACTTATGTATATCACTGGTGAGAATTTCAGATAAATGTATAGAGATGCTTTCGTTCCTCTGAACCTCTGCTTTCCTGCTGTCTTCATCCAATCAGTCTTACTCCTTTTCTATGGCTAGCTTTATGTAAGGACATCACCATTGGCAATGGCTACTTTTGATCCTCTCTGGAAAATGGTCCGATGTGCTGTCACTGCATGGCTAATCGTTTGGAGGCATCACCGTGGTCAATGGCTGCATCCTATCCTCTTGTGAAAATGGTCCAAATGCTCTGTCACAGCACGGCTAATCATCTGAGGTTCTCGATCATACTGGAATAGGAATCACCCTCCTTTTGCGTCTATCACTACGCCCAGCACTCGCGAGTTTGAAGTTCGTCACAGTCATTCAATGCCAGAATCCTACTCGGAATACCACAGACAAGGTTTAGACTTTCCGGATTCTCATGAATGCCGCCATCAATCTAGCTTATACCACGAAGATTCTGATTAAGAGATCCAAGAGATAATCATTCAATCGAAGGTAGAACGGAAGTGGTTGTCAGGCACGCGTTCATAGGGAATGATGATGATTGTCACGTTCATCACATTCATGTTGAAGTGCGAATGAATATCTTAGAAGCGGAATAAGTTGAGTTGAATAGAAAAATAGTAGTACTTTACATTAATTCATGAGGAACAGCAGAGCTCCACACCTTAATCTATGGAGTGTAGAAACTCTACCATTGAAAATACATAAGTGAAAGGTCCAGGCATGGCTGAATTGCCAGCCCCCATGATCTAAGAACCAGACGTCCAAAGATGATCAAAAGATGTCTAATACAATAGTAAAAGGTTCTATTTATAATAAACTAGCTACTAGGGTTTGCAAAAGTAAGTAATTGATGCATAAATCCACTTCCGGGTCCCACTTGGTGTGTGCTTGGGCTGAGCTTGAATGTTACACGTGCAGAGGCTCTTTCTGGAGTTGAACGTCAGGTTGTAATGTGTTTCTGGCGTTCAACTCTGGTTTGTGACGTGTTTCTGGCGTTTAACTCAAGACAGCAGCGTAGAACTGGCGTTCAACACCCTTTTACGTCGTCTAAACTCGGCCAAAATATGGAATATTATATATTGCTAGAAAGCCTTGGATGTCTACTTTCCAACGCAATTGGAAGCGCGCCATTTTGAGTTCTGTAGCTCCAGAAAATCCACTTTGAGTGCAGGGAGGTCAGAATCCAACAGCATCAGCAGTCCTTCTTCAACCTCTGAATCTGATTTTTGCTCAAGTCCCTCAATTTCAGTCAGAAAATACCTGAAATCACAGAAAAATACACAAACGCATAGTAAAGTTCAGAAATGTGAATTTAACATAAAAACTAATGAAAACATCCCTAAAAGTAACTAGATTCTACTAAAAATATACTAAAAATAATGCCAAAAAGCGTATAAATTATCCGCTCATCAGGGGCCCACTTGGTGAGTGTTTGGGCTGAGCTTGATTGAGATCCACGTTCTAGGATGCCTCTAGGGCGTTGAACACTGGCTAGGGGGTCCTTTATGGGCGTTGGACGCTGGTCTCTTCTCCTTTGGGCGCTGGACGCCAGAATAGGGCAGGAGGCTGGCGTTGGACGCCAGTTTTGAGCCTTAAATTTTGAAGAAAAGTATAAACTATTATACATTGCTGAAAAGCTCTGGATGTTAGCTTTCCATAGTCTTGAGAACGCTCCATTTAGATATCTGTAGCTCCACCAAAGCGCTTTCAAGTTCAAGGAGGTCAGATCCAGACAACATCTGCAGTGCTTTCTCTGTCTCTGAATCAGACTTTTGCTCCAGCTCCTCAATTTCAGCCAGAAAATACCTGAAATTGCATAAAAACACACAAACTCAAATTAGAATCCAAAAATATGAATTTTATACTAAAACCTATGAAAACTTAATAAAACTTAAACAAAACATGCTAAAAACTATATGAAAATGATGCCAAAAAGTGTATAAAATATCCGCTCATCACCTGCATACGCGAGCAAGTGCCTGCATACACGAGCAAGGCAAAACGCACCTCCCACTTGTGCGAACCATGTGACGAGTACGCAGAACCCCTGTTTTTAGCAAAGTGAATTTTGTGTTTTAAAACGTAATTTTTAACCTCTAAACCTCTATTTTTACTCTTTTAGCCCTTAGACTTTAGTGGTATGCTTAGTGATGAGATGAAGCTAGGAAGGGATGGTATCTTGGAGGTGAAGTAAGCTTGGAAAATGATGAATTATGTATGAAAAGTGCAAAGATATGACGTATATGTGATGCTATAGCTATAATGAATGATTATGAATGAATATGAATGCCTATGTGGTTTATGCACTTATTTTATCTGAGATACGAGTTTTCCTGGGTAAAAAGAAGTAGATTGCCACCACGTGCTTCAGGTTGAAACTCGATACTCTGTTAACCCTACGTCGCAAGGGTGACTAGGCACGTATAAATTCTCGGGAAGGATTCCCCCAATGAGCAAAATTTATATATAAATGAGAAAAAACTATGCATAGACTCTTGGGGATGCGCATCGAGGGACAGTCCAGGGTTTAGCAGCCGGACTTGTCGGGTTGGCTTGATAACTGACATATGAGACTCATCAGCCATAGTACAGGCATACATCATATGCATATGTTTGAATTGCTTGCTTGTGCTTTAATTGGGAATGCTTATGTGAATTTAGTATGCTTAATTGTTATACTTGCTATCTGCATTACTTGTATTCTACCTGTGTTTGCCATTGTCTACTTGTTTGTCTGCGTGATTTCACCAGAATTGGAGGATTAGAGGAAAGGCGGAGGATTTGAGGGTTTTAGTACGGTTTTGGTTTAAGTTTAGAACCATATAGGACCACCCCATTTATGGTTTTTCATTTTAAATCTTTAAGTTTTATAATCTAAGTGTCGGAGTTCTAGGATTGCCTCTGGCTTTTTCAGGACCTTATATCTTATGTATGTGGCACCTTACCATGATGAGAACCTCCGGTTCTCATTCCATATGAATATTTGTGTTTTTCATATGCAGATTGAGAGGCACCTCGCTAGGCGTCTGGAGTTCTCTGCAGCGAAGTCGGTTTGGGACTTTATATTTTGTTTTGTTTAGATATCCATGTACATAAAACTCTCCTTATAAACTTGTTTTACTTTCGCACCTCATAGAGGTTTATGGATAACTAGGATTTTTTTTGTGTATTTTGGGCTATGAATTATATATGTATGTATGTAAATATTCTTCGACCAGCCTTAGGTTTGTAGGCTGAGTTCGGAGCTTGGATATTTTGTACCTTGACACTCTACTCTCCTTGTTTATATACATATGTTTGAGTTACTAAGCTTTCTTCGTACACAAGTAAACTTTATTCTTGAGCATTGCACTTTTAATTTTGGGATTTTGCTTTACCTATCCTTCAAGACTCCTCGTATATTACATTCTTTCAATTATAATACGTATATATATGTTATTTTAGAGGTCATAATACCACACCACCTCTATTTTATGACTTAAGTATAAAGCTCTGTGTGGTAGGCTGTTACACAATCTACTTATCCTAAAAACATGTTATTCACTTACAAGGAATGAAAAATGCACCAAATATACCTGAATTACCAGAGAAGGCAAGAATTCTAAGCAAGAGCTTAACATCATTCGATTGTTTAATTTAAATTCTAAGTCATTTCGTATCTTTAATTTAAATTTTTGATATTTCACATCAGGTGTAGACACTATTTCAATTATTAATTATCAGAGGCACATTATAGATGGACGAAAAAAAATATTTAAAAAAAATTAAAAGACTACCGTCGGAACTACTGCCGGAATATTACGATAGTAACAACCCAACCATTTTAAAAAAAAATTCAAAAATCGTTTCCGTCGGATCAATCGGATGATAAGTTGGTGGGTAACGTATGACTTGGCGCCAACGTTACTGTCGAAAAAATTTTGCCAATAACTTTCATCAAATTTCATTTCGTACTCAATATATTCCGTCGCAGAATTCGACGGTAATTACCGTCGGACAAAAAAAATCTGATGATAATCATTTACCGACGAAATTTATACCGTCTGATTCATTCCAACGGTAAATCTAACGGTAATTTAAATGCGATCGAATTTTAATTATTTTCAATGGTACTCAACATTTTTTTTGTAACGTTACACGAACTAAAAGTAACCTTAAACATAAAAGAAAAGAACTAGCTAAACAAACAAATTCAAATTCAAAAATTTATTTGAAACAAAAACTTCTAGAAGATTCAATTAGGATCAAGAGTAAGAACTATGAACCAGTCTTGTGAGAGAATTACGGGAATGTCAATCATCCATTCGGGATGCATCAGCGGTTTCGCGAACCATTTTCGAGCATGTGCACCTTTCAGCTTCGTCGCTTCAACCACGTCAACCTCCTTTGGCGACTTAGAGCTTCGGAGTCAGATATTGCTTTGCCGCCACCCTACTGCCTCCCTCTGCCATAACCACCACCCCTGACCCCGTCGTGATGGGCGCCACTTCCCACTCCTTGCACAACCCGTGAAAAGATCACCATCGTCATTGCACGGCCCATGGCACAACCACGCGCCTTCTACACGGCCCGCATAATCACAAAACTATGGCCTGTGGATGAACAAAACAGCCCTGTGGTAACCACAAATCCTAGCCTGCGGATATAATACACGACCTGTGGAGAACCAAGACTCTTTGCCGGTGGACTCTTCTCCTTTCTCGAATCGTCGGTAAATGGGAGTGATTTATGGAGTCTTTAAGAAAATGAAAAATGGAAAGAGGGAGGGATAATTTGGGAGGGACTTGGGTGATAATTGGAAAATAAGAGGAGTTAAATTTAACAGTATAGAAGTAAAATTTTGGAGCAGAGCATAATAATAGAGTGAAAATAATACAATGATTTGAGAGGAAATTATTTTTGCAGTGAAATTTGAAATTAGAAAAGTATAGGGTACCAACATATTATCTGCCAACTTTTGCTAATTCTTATTTATAATTGTGTTTTATGGAAGTGTGTTCGTGGATGTGTCTAATAATTAATATATTTTAAATACATATATAAAGAGGCACATCCAGAAAATATATCTATAAAGACACTTTTATTAAACACAGCTATAAAAAAGACATTTTTATTAGACACATCCACGAACACACTTTCATAAAACAGAATTATAAATAAGAGTTAGCAGAAGTTGGCAGATATGCTGTTAGTAACGTAGCGAAACCGTTTGAAATTTTAGAGTTGATAAGTGAAATTGACGTAGCAAAGAAAAACAGAGCGCGTCAGTTTGAAAAAAAGAAAGAGAAAGAACAAAAAAGACTTTATTATAAAGCAATAGATACGTATATGTAGTTGTCAAACGTATTTCATTGGTAAATAACATTGTTCTATTTCCTTTTTTTATATGTAAAATTCAATCAAATTAAAATTTATTATTAAAGGCATTATTCTCAATACATTATTATGTATTAATATTGATAATTATGTTATATTGTGGATTAGATTTGCATTAATGCAGATAATTTTTTTTCAATTTTTTATTTTATGAAAAATCCAAAAATCTAAAAATATTCGCAGAGAACCTGTCATGGATAGGGACGGCCGGACGGGAGAGTTTTACAGAGTTTTGTAAAATAGAAACGAAAAATGGGGGTTGGACGGTTGGTCCTATTGCCATGGTTACCGTTACCAACTTACCATCCCTATTACCAAATCAGTCAACCAAATATTATACCTGTCTGCC
>NC_029785.2:69165348-69167418 GCF_000816755.2 Arachis ipaensis | reverse complement strand
TTTTTAATTTATATTTATAAATATTATTAATTAAATATTAGCCAAAAATATAAATTTTAATAAATTTTTAATATTGATCTTGATTTATTATTTGCCTTATAAATATATGGTAAAAACACATCAGACAACAAAAGAATGCAGCTAAATCTATCTAAAAAGTGCATACAAATAGAGTAAAATTAACAACAAAATCTGAAATTTGAAACCATGATGAATGGTTCAGTCCCAGTCTTCATCACTGAGTTGATCATCAATGTCATCCTTAGGGGGTCTAACAACCAATACAACCATTCCCAAACTTTCCTTGACGCCATCCTCCTTCAATGCCCAACCCCTATGAACCATTAAACCATCGTGACCATTAACCTTAGCCAAATAGAACCCATCATCCGCAATCACCTCCGTGTTCTCTCTATCAGTCACCACCAAAATTGGCTCCTCCTTATAATACTTATTCACCTTCCACGGCAAAATTCTCGCATCCAAGAATGAAACCACAACTCCTCCTCTCCCCACCGTAGCTACCGGCTCTCACCGAGGCAAAACCACCCACCTCTTCCACGCCTTCTCCGCTCTGATGACCCCAAACTCACCCTCGCTCTTACACTCAAACGGTGCCTCCATAACCTCTTTTTCTCCCTGCTCCTCCGCCTTGCATACCGGCAACACAATAATCGAGGTAGCCTCCGCCACCTCGCCGTACTTCAACCTAACCACCGGCACAAGAACACCTTTTCCGACTTCGTTCCCCTCCTCTTCATTCCCATCTCCTTTCCCCTTCAACTCCTCGAGAACTGTATTCTTCGCCTTCTCTGTGACGGCAACCTTCAGCAGGTTGTTGTGCTCCCTACTCTGCCGGTAATACATGAAAGAGAGACAATCTCCGGGGAGAGTGTAATGGAAACTCTCCCACCCTTTCTCCCCTCTTCTGCCAGGAAATCTTTCATAGCACGCGCCAGATGAGCGCCCTTTCCGTGGAATTTATTATCGACTATGTAACGGGCGGCGGCTGAGCGCTGGGAAGTGCTGAGGAGGCGGATCTCGTAAAGAATCTCAGCGCCGCTGGTATCGAAGGCGGAGAGGACGTCGAGGTCAGTATTTGACTGCTGGAGTGACTCCCGGACCTGAGCGGCGACGACGAGACGATTCTGCTCGACGCCGGATATGCCGGTGAGCTCTTCAATGGAAGGAAGGGTAAAGCCATCGTGGATGAGGGAGGAGATAAGGGGTACGTACTCGTGCCATGTGCCGAGGCGGTTGGCAAGGACTTCTATGCGGCCGGCAGTGTCGAGAGTGGCGAATTGCGAGGGGAGTGATGAAGGTGGCGGTCGGAAGGGCTGGTAGAGCTGTTGCTGCTGTTGGGGTTTGGATTTGGGAACGTACGGGGATGGGTTTAAAGAGGCCGAAACTAAAAATAAATGTGGCTTGTTGTGTTTGAAGGAATGGTTATGACTAGCGCCGTGGCTGTGGCTGTAGCGGTTATCATTGCTGCTGGAAAAGTAAAGACTCTTCACTACACTGTTCACTGACAGTGCCATCATCCTTCTTTCTTTTCCTTTCCTTCTGTCTTATCCCTCCACTTTAGATTTTTTTTTTCCTGTTTTAAGCTCGCTCACATTTGCACGCCCTTTTATATGTCCAGCTGACGCGGTTTTAATTTAGATAGTCAAAGTTTCAACTTTGAACATAATGTATGCTTTCTAATTTCGGCTTATATAAATTAGTCATAACTAATGGAATTATTAAAACATATTGTACTTTTACTTAAATGGATGAGTTATTTTTTAATTATTAATGAATTATGATAAATATATTTCATGCATAGTATATATTCTTGATAAATAATAATTTATTTGATGAGTGAAAGAAATAAAATTTAAGTTTCGTTTTGATAATGCAATAACTCTTGAAATATCGTATGATGATTTTGTGGTATAAATTTAAGATTTATATTTATTATGGAAATCAGAATGTAAAGAAGAAAGATAATAAAATTAAGATTCAAGATTCAACATATTAGTTATAGAATTTTAGAATGTTGTTAAATAATAAAAATAATTTTATCTATTA
>NC_029785.2:69164399-69165073 GCF_000816755.2 Arachis ipaensis | reverse complement strand
AAATTGGTTGGTAAAAATATTTTTGAAATATTACATAACATTTAAAATTTCTTTTTCAAAGATTAAAATGGTTAAATTTGAATTAAGTCAATCATAAATAATTAAATTTATGGTATTTTTATTCTAAATAATTGATACTTATAAAAAATAGTTGGATCAATCTTCATGTATAAAAGTGAACCAAAATGTCAAATTTGAAAACGAAAAGATCGATCCCTAATTCCCTATACAACTTTTAAGGAGTGGTCTTCTGCATTGAAAAAAAAAATACAAAAAAAAACCCAGAAACAGTGTTTTGGTCAAGAAGTTTCTTCCATTCGTTCCCAACGTCTATGAAAATTTGGAAGACAATAAATATAAATCTTTGTGATGTGTTTAAGTGCACCATTTGTTCATAACCTTGAGGTATCAAATTGATTTCATTCATTTAGTTTTTAAGTGATTTTAATCGCAAATTGAGAAATAATTTTGAGTTTATTTACAGAGTTTCACTTATAACCATTCACTCTTACAAAAGAGATTTTATTTTTTATTTTTTGAGATCATAAGAGAAGTGCTTTAAAATGTTGTTTTTGTTTGTGAGGTTTACACTATATGAATATTCTGAGATATAGTAAGTGTTCAATTTATAATTGAAGTTGAGATTAGTTCGAATTTTTAGAATTAGCGTTAAG
>NC_029785.2:69163907-69164368 GCF_000816755.2 Arachis ipaensis | reverse complement strand
TAATTATCAGGGATCGAGTTGGATTTTTTTTTTTTTGTCAAAAGCCTCGTTATTTTTCGAGGTAATTGTCAGGGGCTATTTTGGATTTTTCTCTTTTTTTATTTGTAGCGATTAATTAAGCATTCTAAAACCTTGGTATACGGTGAAAAATCTCCATTACCTTGATTGGAAAGAATAGACATAATTAAAAAACTCATATCCTATTAAAATAAAACCCAAATTTGTATTTTCTTTTTCTTAAACTATTTATGTTTCATTGTTTTTTATATTTTAGTTGTAAAGTGATGTGAAAAATACAGCATGTTGTAAGTGTTTGGGATTCACTTGCAAGTCCTTGAAAAAGTTATTAGTACATTATTATTCGTTTTTCACTTTAAGTTATCTAAATCAAGTGATCTTAAAAATATTATGTAGTTTAAACACTTGAAGTTCGTTTATAAATTTATAAAAAAAAATTATGT
>NC_029785.2:69133953-69163104 GCF_000816755.2 Arachis ipaensis | reverse complement strand
GTTGCTGTTTTATTTATATAAATTTAAAAAATATTTTAATTCTTTAAATATACAAATGTAAAAGTGTTGCTAAAGTACGTATTATAACTGAAGGTTATAGAAGGTTTAGAGAAAGGGGGTTGAATCTATGATCTTCTTTTACTTTAATGAAATAATTCTTTAATTACAAACTTTCAATCAGAATCTGTTTAAATTCAGCAGCGGATAATTTATGAGACAATTTCATTTTATCTCATGAATATCAGAAAACAAAACAGAGAATGGAAGAGAGAAGCTGACACCATCATGTATCCTGGTTCAGTTGCCTTGTGCAATGCAACCTACATCTAGTCTCCACCACAACAGTGGTGGAATTTTTACTATAGTTAAAGTATTACATACACCAATTTTACAGGATTGACACAATCCTTTCCCTCTCAAATTCTAACCTAACTTGACTTGGTTATGCTAATACCTAACTCTTCACTTTAAGTGCTTATACAACTAAGAAAGGAGTACCTCACTGGTACAAGATACAAGGCACAAAACCAACCTAAAGAAATCTAAAATCACTCTAGGCTTTTCACTCAAGTGTATCACTCAACCTCTTTCACTCTTTGGCTTTTTCTTAAGCTCTCACGTTCTGTCTTTTACCACTCAAGAAATTACAGAAAGATGTACATTGAAAATAAAATTACAATCTGTAAAACATGAAGGAGATTAATACTTCAACAGCCTCTATTGCTATGCGATGAACCATATTTGCTTAACTCTGATTTCGTTCCTCATTCTGGCGGAATGCTCCTTTGATAGAAAGCACTGTCCAAGTTGATGAACTCTCTCAGAGAAGACTTCTCAGAACATGAACTTCAAACCTTGGTTCTCTCTCCTTGCTCTAGCAGAAACAAAATTTTTCTTTTTGTATCTCCTTGCATGTTGTTGAGATGCTCTCTTCCAAGTCAGCTCCTCGAGTTGTGTGCTACCAACTTAGCCTTTCACTTTCATCCATTAATCCCCAATTTGGAATTTTGAAACAGATCTCTTTCTCTTGACCGAATGCCTCAAAACAGCAAAGAAGAAAAGTTTTCAATGGCAATCCCACATCTAAACCCTTGAGATACTGCTTTATCCTCAAGAAACAGTCTTAGCCTTTGATTTACAGGAGTGTGTATCAGACACCCCTTTCTCCATTTATCTCAGATTAGAATAGCAGAAAGTTGGAGACGGAGGGAAGAAAGTAAGATGCATGCAAAAGGAAATGAATCACCTTTAGCCTCTGACTTAGCTTGATATGGTTTGATTTGGGAGATTAGACCTCAACCCCTTTTTGCTTAACCCTTCTCTTTCTTTCTTCTTTGGTGAATGACTTAGGAGCGAAGCTCTCTCTTTCTTCTCTGAGTTCTGACTGAAATGAAGAAGTGAACGTTGCTTTGGAGGTAACAACTTGGAGAGATCAGCTTGAGTAAGATCAATTCGGGATTGGGTTGGCTTTGATTCATTTGGCTCGTTTGATTTCTTTGTTATTTTATTTGGGCCTTGTTTGAAAAGGTTGCCCATAATTACAGATTCAGTTTGTTCCATGTTGGGCTGCTGCTGTGTTTATTTACTTAGTAGCCTGCATCACTTAATAAACAATGATTAAATCTAATTGGGTAGTTAGCCCAATAGAATAATATTTGTCATCATCAATCATGTTAGTTAATTTCTTAACTCAACAATCTCCCCTTTGATGACAAACATAATTGTAACATTAATAAAAGGAAATTGAATTTCAGTAAAGTTAAGGAACTTCCCTTTGAGTGATGTCACTTGCTTTTGTGTTGCTCTCCCTTTCTTTTTTCAGGAGTAGCTCCCCCTAGATTCATGCTCTTTTCTTCTTTCCTATTTGCATGTACTCATAGGAAACGTAATAATAGACTACATACATTATGTTGACCATGGATGAAGCAATCAACAAGATTTTCAAACAATTTAACCTCTCATGAACCTGAATCAAGGGATTTTGCAGACAACAAAATATCTATCCCAATACTGAACAAAACATATTAACATTAATCACAATTGTCTAGCCCAAAAACTGCTCAAAACTGAACAATGCAAAACATCAATGCTGACAATGGCAAAGCCGAGCAACAATCATGTAAAGCAATATTATGTAAAGCAAGTTCAATAACAGCAAATTTTCATGCAACTATACAGTAGATAACTATGCAAGTTCAACAGCAGCAAATTCACGTGCAACTATACAGTAGATAACTATGCAACTACTCCCCCTTTTATCATCAAGGGTAGAACAAAAATGAACTAAAACCTGCAACAAAGTGTTAGTGCAAAGTTCAAAACAAGTAGGTATTTAAAATAAGTGCAACAGTAGTTAAAAGTATTACAATAATCCAGAATAAAACATAAAGTAGTTCAAAAGTAAATGACAACAGTTTTCATGAGACAACAATGAACACAAGGCAGCAGTAACATGAGACAATTTCAGGCATCCGAACCATCCTCCTCAGAATCAGCTTATTCTTCGGCATCAGTGGCAGCATCTTCATCCCGTTGGAGATTATCAATGAACTTCATGAAAACAGCCACTCTATCTCTTGATTTTCTGAGGAAGTTCTCATGCTTGCTTGCTAGCTTCCTATGTTCTTTGCTCATAGTAATCATATGGTTTGACTAGGAGACAAATTCTTGTATCACGTCCTTAACAACCCCAAATAAAGCAGATTTTTGTCCAGTTGAGACTGAGGTACCCTCTATAGAAAAAGGAAGGGAATCCTCAAGAACAGATTTATCATCATCATCATCAAACACTACCTTTTCATAATGAATAGGTCCTTTTTTCTACTGTTTCACTGAACCACCTCCTTTTAGATATGAGTTTCTATTTTTATAATCCTCATTTGACAAGTCAACACCAAAATGCTCAAAAATACAAGTTAAGAACATGCCATAAGGAAGGGCTTTATCTTTCTCACTTCTTACAGAATCAAACATATATCTTACCATTAAATAAGCAGAAGAGATTTTTATTTTTGTGAGAATAGCATACAAAATAAGAGTGTCAGTGTAAGATACCCTTTGCTATGAACCATTATGAGGAAGGATAATATGATTTACTATACGGTGCAACTGAGCACGATTATAACCCAGGGCCTTGTGAGTGGGTGTGATGCCATCAATCAGAGAAACGTGTTCACATACATAAGCCAGAGCATCATTGAAAGAGATACCAACTCCTTCATCCCACTTACTCGAAGCATAGACACATGCCCCAACATTAGTGTATTTCAAGGAATCACTGATAGTTTTATTGTTTAACACAATGTCTCAGCCCTTGATATAAGAATGAATACTGCCCTCATGGTAAGTCATATTGGCATAAAACTCTTTGATTAAAAGGGGGTACACTGGCTTTTTGATGTTAAAAAGATTATTCCATTCCAGAAAATCCAAATTTTCAACAAAAGGAAAACTTTTCTTTTTCAGATTTAGTAAATCAGCAAGAAAAGAGGGACACAGGGTACGGCACTGAATAACTCCTTCATAAAAATTATTATTCATAGCAGACCTAAATCTGTGAGGGTTATAGTTTGAGGGGAAGGTTATGAAGTGTAATTTGTGTGCAAAGGGATCAATATCTGGTTTCTTAACAAATTTGAGAGAGATACGAGGTTTACCTCTTTGAGGATGAGTAGGAACAGACCTTGGCTTAGGTTGAGTTAAGTTGACTCAGGGACTGGTTCTTCAGTAGCAGCAGGGCATTTGCCTTTTGATGAACTAGGTTTCGAAGAACTGGGTTTTGAAGGAGACTCCTTTGGTGGTGGCGTCGGCTTGGCAGAGGAAGGATATCTTGGTGTGGTCTTGGTCTGCGCCATAGGGTTAGTACGAGGAGGAGATGTAGGAGGAGAAGGTGATGTTATGAATGTTTGGTCTCGTGAATGAGTGGAAGGCTTGGAAGATTTAGGGAATTTGAGAAGCCTTTCACGAGGGAGTTTCTGCTGAATAACTTTCTTCCTCATTAGGTTTAACCCTGGTTTTGAAGCAAGAGATGCACTGATGGTAGTAGGGAAGGAACCGAAGGGTTAGTAGTGTGATTTATGAGGAGAGAGAGGTTTAGTAACTGCCATAAAGGAGGTTTCTTGTACCCATGCAACTGCATCACTCTTACTTGACATTGAAAAGACTAACATCACAAAGAAAAATTGATTTGATTTTATTAAAAATAAAACAGAAAGTAATTTTAAATTTGAAAACTTTTGACTAAAGGACCAAAGGCATAAAATAAAAGAGAATAAAACACATAGATGATGTAACATTCATTTGGGCCCAGAAGTGGTTTATTTTAAGGAAACATGTTTAGACCACCCAGAATCTGAATTTTAAGGTTAGCCCAGATGATTCAGCACGTGCAATAAAGCCCAGAGAACGACGTTCAGAGAGATGGTCCTTCATATGCCCAGAATTGTCTCATCCTAACCTATGAGACAAAAACTTCAACAAACACATAAGCAATTTTCAAACAATGAATCATGACTTAAAATCCCTAGACTAGTCCAAAGAATGCAAAATCTGTCTTCAGCGAGTGGTTTAGTAAAAATATCAGCTAATTGCTCTCTAATTTAACAAATTGAATGCTAATATCCCCTTTTTGAACATGTTCTCTTATTGAGTAAAATCTCACTTCAATATGTCTAGTTCTAGAGTGCAAAACTAGATTCTTTGAAATATTAATAGCACTCATATTGTCGCACAACAAGGAAATATTTTCAGCATTTAGTTTATAATCAGCAAACTGCATTTTTAACCACATAAGCTGAGAACAATAAGAAGAAGCAGCTATATACTCAGCCTCTGCAGTACCGTGGATAAAGCCACTGTGGACTACTTCTTACTTGACTAGACATTTAGAGACTTTCTAATGAAACAACATATGCCTGATGTGCTCCTTCTATCAACTCTATCACCAGCAAAATCTGCATCACAATAACCAACTGTAGAAAAATCATCAATCTTAGGATACCATAAACCAAAATTGGATGTGCCATGAACATATCTAATGATCCTCTTTACTGCTGAAAGATGTGACTCTTTTGGTTTTGATTGGAATCTTGAATACATTCCAACACTTTGCATAATATCAGGTCTAGAGAAAGTTAAGTACATAAGAGAGTTAATCATTCCTTTATACCTAGTCTCATCTACATCTTTCTCAGTTTCTCCCTTTTCTAATTTTGAATTGGGGTGCATGGGAGTTCCCATGGATTTAGCATTTTCCATACCAATTTTCTTAACTAGTACCTTGGCATACTTCTCTTGATGAATAAAAATACCATTTTTAGTTTGCTTAATTTGAAGTCTAAGGAAAAAAATTAGTTCACCCATCATGCTCATGTCAAATTCACTTGTCATGAGTTTTTCAAATTCAGTACAAAGGAATTCATTGGCTGATCTAAAAATAATATCATCAACATAGATTTGGACTAGAATGAAAGAACCATTAGAGTTCTTGATAAATAGAGTAGTGTCAGTGGTGCCTCTTTGAAAACCATTTTTCAAAAGAAAAGAGCTAAGTCTCTCATACCAAGCTCTAGGAGCTTGTCTTAAACCATAGAGAGCTTTAGATAGTTTGAAAACATGGTTAGAAAATTCCTTATTTTTAAAACCAGGTGGCTGTACCACATACACTTCTCTATCTATCACACCATTCAAGAATGCACATTTCACATCCATTTGATATAGTTTGAAACCACAAAAAGCAGCATAAGCTAGAAGAAGTCTTAATGGATTCCATTCGGGCAACATGGGCAAAGGATTCATCAAAATCAATTCCCTCTTCTTGGTCATATCCTTGTGCCACCAATCTTGATTTATTTCTAGCAAAGCTTCCATCTTCACCAAGTTTGTTCTGAAATATCCATTTGGTGCCTGTTACTTTCTTTCCACTTGGCTTTGGAACTAATTTCCAAACTTAGTTCTTTTCAAACTCATGAAGCTCATCCTTCATTGCCTTTACCCAAGAGGGGTCGTCAAGGGCTTCCTTGACATTTTGAGGCTCCATTTGAGATAGAAAAGCAATGTTAGTTTCTTTATTTGCCTTCCTAGTAGAAGAACGAGTCCTGACACCATGTGAGACATCCCCGATAATAAATTCCTCAAGATAATTCTTTAAGAATCTCCATTCACGAGGTCTAGTGGACTTGGAGGTAGATTCAGTCACTAAGTGATTCAAGGAACTGGTGGTTTTAGGATTTTCTCCAGATTCATGAGATAAAACAGAATTGTCTCGTGTTGGATTTTTAGTAGCTGTAGGTTCTGATTTAGTTTGCTCAAAATTTTCACTTTCATGATTTTGGGCCTTTTCAACGTCCTTTTGAACCTGATTTCCTGCATCACAATCTTCCAAAATACTTTGAACCAAGTTAGTATCACAAAATGTAACATGTATGGACTCCTCTATTATTCTAGCATCTTGATGATAAACTTTATAAGCTTTGCTAGTTGTGGAATATCCTACAAATAAACATTCATATGCCTTTGGATCAAATTTACCTAAGTTTTCTTTGTTATTTAAGACAAAACATTTGCATCCAAAGATATGTAAATAATTCAAGTTTAGTGGGTGACCTTTCCAAAGTTCATAAGGTGTTTTTTTAAAAAATTTTCTTATGATAGTTTTATTCAAAATGTGGCAAGCTGTGTTAACCGCTTCAGCCCAAAGGAATTTTGGAACATTACTCTCACAAAGCATAACTCTTGTCATTTCTTGAATACTTCTATTTCTTCTTTCCACCACACCATTTTGTTGTGGTGTCCTTGGACAAGAGAAGTTGTGTGATTTTCCAAATTCCTCACAAAAGGATTCAAATAATTGGTTTTCAAATTCAGTTCCATGATCACTTCTTATTGAGGTGATCTTTAAATCCTTTTCATTTTGAATTTTCTTGCTAAAAAATTTAAAAGCTGAAAAGGCTTCATTTGTGTGTGCAAGAAATAAAACCCAACCAAACATAGAGTAGTCATCCACAATTACTAAACCATAGTGTTTACCACCTAAGCTTTGAGTTCTTGTTCGACCAAATAAATCAATATATAGCAATTCAAGTGGTCTTTTAGTAGAGATGTCTTCCTTTGATTTAAATGAATTCTTAGTTTGTTTTTCCATTTAACAAGCCTCACAAGTGATGTCCTTGTCAAATTTAATCAAAGGTAAACCTCTTATTAAACCTTTCTTGACAAGCTTGTTTATTTGAAACATGCTTGCATGGCCCAATCTCTTATGCCAAAGTCACTTTTCAGATTCCTTAGAATGAAAACAAGCTATATTTTGATCTTTTAGCTCATCATGAGTAAGTTCATACACATTATTACAACGCTTAGTAATAAATAGTACTTCATTTGTCTTTTCATTCATAACACAGCATTCCAATCTTTTGAAAGTCACCAAATAACCCAAATCACACAATTGACTTATACTCAAAAGATTATGCCTCAAGCCATTTACCAAAAAGACATCATCAATGAAAGTAGAGTGATTATTACCTACTTTTCCAACAACCACAATTTTACCTTTTCCATCATCTCCAAAGGTCACAAAACCTCCATCATACTTGTTGAGTTTGATGAAGAAGGTTGACCTTCCAGTTATGTGTCTTGAGCATCCACTGTCTAAGTACCACATATCCCTTTAGTTCTTGGATGCTAGGCAAATCTGCATTAAAACTTTAAGTAACCTTAGGTATCCAAATTAATTTGGATCCTTTGAAGTTAATCCACCTTGGTTGCCCAAGTGCATTGAAATCACAGACAACATTGTAAATTTGGTTTCCTACTATTCTTTTTTCAATAAAGCATTGTGAGTATGAGTGACCAAATTTCTTACAATTAAAACAATGATTTTCTGATACTTGTTGCTGAAATTGACGAGAGTTATGATGCTGGAAATGATTAAAGGATAGAGATTTTCTGGTTTTTGGAAGAGGTACATTTCTTTTGACAAAATGCCTTTTTTGTGATTATTCCCTTTTGCAAAAGCATTCAAACCAGAATGTTTGAATGCATTTGAGCTTTTTGAAGGAGAGGTTCTGTTGTTAAAAGATAGATGTTTGAAAATAACCTCATTGGTTGAAATATAGCCCAGACCCGATTTGTTTGATACATGTTCAGTTCTTGGAGATGATTCAGTTTCCTCAAAATAAGAGTTTTCAAATTCTTCTTCATAGGTAGGAATAAATCCCAAACCAGATTTGTTGATAGTAGGTTTTGTTTTTGAAGAAGAGGCTATAAATTTAGTGGAGGAGTTATCAAAAACTGCATCATCCTTTGTCACATATCCTAAACCAGATTTTTCAAACAATGATCTTTGATTTGCAAGTAATTTGTCCAAGTTGCTAGAACTTTGAGCAAATTTTGCTAAATCACCATTCAGTCTTTTAATCATTTCATTTAATCTTTCATTTTCAGCAATAAGCTCTTGAGAAGGGTTCACAATATGCTTTCCTTTTAGTTTTTCAAGTTCAGATTTTAGAAATCTGTTTTCTTTAATAATATCCAAAGCACATTCGGTTTCCTTCACTTTTTCTTTCAAAAAATTATTTTTCGGCTTTCACCATTTCTTTTTTAGATTTATATTTAGTGTATTTTTCCAGCAGTTTTGTAGAATTTAGTGTGAAATCATCTATTATAACATGTAAATCATCTATGGACAAGTCATAGTAATTTACCTCATCAAGTTGATCATCACCAGCTATGAAGCAAATTTTATCTTCACTTTCAGAGTCTTCTTCCTCATCCGAATCATTCTCAAGATCCTCCCAAGATGCCATGAGCACTCTCTTCTTTTCTTTCTTCCCTTTGTCTTCCTTCTTGAGTTTTGGACAGTTGTGTTTGAGATGTCCAGCTTTCTTACAGTGGTGACAAGTCACCTTGCTCATATCCTTCTTGTACTCTTTTGAGGTTGACCCTTTTGTACTTGCCTTTGTTCCTCATTATCCTTCTGAGTCTCCTAGCAAAAAATACAAGTTCATCATATGAAAAACCATCACTAGACTCACTCTCTTTTAATTCTATTTTTGACTTAAGGGTAATTCTCTTTTTCTTTGAGTCCGGGTTTATGTGTGTGGCTTCATAGGCAAGGAGTTTTCCTCTCAGCTCATCATAGGTTATGGGACTTAGATTATTATTCTCAGCTAGGACAGTGGCTGTTGTTTCCCATTCCTTTGTGAGGCTTCTAAGGAGTTTTCTCACTAGGGTTTATTCTGAGTAGGTTGTACCCATAGCATCGAGGTTGTTGATTAAGATTGAGAATCTCTCAAACACTTCATCAATACTTTCTCCATCCTTCATGTTGAACATCTCGTATTCTTTTCGCAGTATATCAATCCTCGTTTCTTTGACCTGTTTAGTGCCTTTGTGTGTAACCTGGAGTTTCTCCCAGATTTCTTTGGCTGACACCTTTCGGTACTCTTCAAAGCTGGTAGCACAGTGAAGAAGGTTGATGGCTCTGGCATTCAGCTCCACTTTCTTTTTGTCGTCGTCATTCCATTCAGTTTCTTCTTTTTGAGTCACCACTCCATCAGCACTTGTTTTTGTTGGAATCTTGGGGCCGCTTACAACCATCTTCCATATGTTGTAGTCAATGGATTGGATGAAGATCCTCATCCTTTCTTTCAAGTAGGCATAGTTCTTCCCGTTGAAGAAGGAACGCCTATTGTTTGACTGGCCTTCAGTTAGAGTGTAGGCAACTGTGGTTGTGCCCAAGTTGTTTGCCATTGGACTTTTCCTCCAAGCGGTGAAGCTTGATTCTTGAAACCTTAGCTCTTGATATCAATTAAAGGTTATAGAAGGCTTAGAGAGGGGGGGTTGAATCTATTGCCTTCTTTTACTTTAATGAAATAACCCTTTAATTACAAACTTTCAATCTGAATATGTTTGAACTCAGCAGCGGAAAATTTAGGAGACAATTTCATTTTGTCTCATGAATATCAGAAAACAGAAAAGAGAAGGGAAGAGAAAAGCTGACACCATCATGTATCCTAGTTCAGTTGCCTTGTGTAATGCAACCTATATCCAGTTTCCACCACAACAGTGGTGGAATTTCTACTATAGTTAAAGTATTATATACACCAATTTCACAGGATTGACACAATCCTTTCCCTCTCAAGTTTTAACCTAACTTGACTTGGTTATGCTAATACCTAACTATTCACTCTTAGTGCTTACCCAACTAAGAAAGGAGTACCTCACTGGTACAAGATACAAGACACAAAACAAACCTAAAGAAATCTGAAACTACTCTAGGCTTTTCACTCAAGTGTATCACTCAGCCTCTTTCACTCTTTGGCTTTTTCTTAAGCTCTCACTTTCAGCCTTTTACCACTCAAGAAATTACAGAAAGATATATATTGAAAACAAAATTACAATCTATAAAACAAGAAGGAGATTGAGGCTTCAACAGCCTCTATTGCTATGCGATGAACCTGATTTGCTTATCTCATATTAGAATAGTAGAAAGTTGGAGACGGAGGAAAGAAAGTAAGATGCATGCAAAAGGAAATGAATCACCTTTTGCCTCTGACTTAGCTTGATATGGTTTAATTTGGGTGATTAGACCTCAAATCCTTTTTGCTTAACCCTTCTCTTTCTTTCTTCTTTGGTGAATGACTTAGGAGCGAAGCTCTCTCTCTCTTCTCTGAGTTCTGACCAAAATGAAAAAGTGAACGTTGCTTTAGAGGCAACAACTTGGAGAGATCAGCTTGAGTGAGATCAATTGGGTTGGCTTTGATTCATTTGGCCCGTTTGATTTCTTTGTCATTTTATTTGGACTTTGTTTGAAAAGGTTGCCCATAATCACAGATTCAGTTTGTTCCATGTTGGACTGCTGCTGTATTTATTTATTTAGTAGCCTACATCACTTAATAAAAAATGATTAAATCTAATTGGGTAGTTAGCCCAATAAAATAATGTTTGTTATCATCAATCATGTTAGTTAATTTCTTAACTCAACAGTAATATTCTACCACACAGAGCTTTATGCTTATGTCGTAAAACAGAGGTGGTGTGGTATTATGATCTCTAAAATTAAAATATTATATATAATATAATTGAAAAAGATTTATATCTATGAGCATTTTGAAAGAAGGTTTAAAACAAGGCGTTATCCAGAATAGCGCGTCACTCACATAAGTGTTAACATAACGAAGTAGGATAAGAGAGAGTTTCAAGATACAAATAACAAGGCTTCTGACTCGACTCGCGAAGTTAAAACTGGATTGAGCATATAGACATATATACATAGATACATGAGAATCCCAAAGTGACCCAAAGCAGAAAACTGAAAACCTGTTTCTCTGAGTCAACCTCTAAGAGGAACAAACATAATATATATATAAACAAAGTACGCCCCTGAGTCCCAAGAGTTCTTCGCTTCATTAGAGTCTCTAGAATACACAGAGTGGTGCTTCCCAACCTGCATTTGAAAAACAACAATATTGTATGGGGGTGAGAATCGGGGGTTCTCAGTATGGTTAAGGTGCCCACATATATAATAAATAAGGTCCTGGAAAAGTCAGAGACAATTCTAGAATGCTGACACTCAGATTATAAAACTTAAAGATTTAAAGACGAAAGCCATAAACAGGTATAGTTCTCTAAGGTTCTGAACTTGATCAAAACCTAATCAAAACCCTCAATCCTCTGCCTTACCTCCAATCCTCCAACTCCAGTGAACCACAGGCAAACAAACAGACAATCCAAGCACATACAGAAAGCATATATAACAAGTAGGCGGTTAGCAATTAACATGAATAAACAATTAAGTAAGCCAAGACAATGCACAAACAAGCAAATCAAACATATGCACATGATGCATGCCTGTCCTACGGCTAATGAGTCTCATCTGTTGGTTATAAAGCTAACCCAACATGTCCTGGTAGCTAACCATTGAACAGAACACCAAACACGGAGCAAGTGGAACAACGCCGCAACCCTTGCATCTTACCTACGTACCTGGAGCAGGGGACAACTTCACCCTGCCTCTTACCCAGGCAGTGTTACAATTCCCGACCTGGAGCAAACGGTGATAGAACACAGCCCTTGCGTCTTACCCGAAGCCTTGAACTTTTCTGGAGCAAGTGGATAACACTACTACATCTTACCCAGCTTATTGACTCTTACCCGGAGCAAGTGGATAACACCACTGCATCTTACCCAGAGTCACATTCAGAAAACACATTGTCATTATCATTACAATTCATTCTCCTTCATCCATTCATTTTCAATTCATACCCGGAGCAAGTGGATAATACCACTATATCTTATCTGGAATTCTCGCCTCTTACCCGGAGCAAACGGATAACACCACTGCGTCTTACCCGGAGGCATATTACAATCAAATTCAAGTTCATATTTATTATTATTCCAATTTATTAGTTCATCTTTTATACATTCTCAACATCTCTATACTTCCTTAACATATACCCAGAGCGAGTGGTCAGTGCCACCGCCTCTTACCCGGGCACCTCTATCTCATTCAATTCATTTAAATTCAATCACCATCATACCTTAATGTCATTATCCTCATCAACCCATTTCTATCAATTGAAATTCATTATTATCATCTTCATAATTATATTAGTTCAGTTAACACTTCTCAAGCTCAAAATCACCACTTTACAATCATAATTCTTTACCCCACAACTTGCTTCACTCCCAAATTACTATCCCTTCCTAATTTCATCTCATCTCATTAATAAGTATACCACTAAGGTTTATGGGCTAAAAGAGCAAAAATAGAGGTTTTAGAGGTTCGAAATTAGGTTTTAAAATGAAAAATCTACTTTGCTGAAAACAAGGGTCACGCGTACGCGTACTCGTACGCGTGGATGAGTTTTTCCCTTTCTCGCGTACGCAAGCACTCTGCTTGCATATGCGAGATGCCTAGCTCAAAAGGGCTGGTTGCGTCGCGTGCGTGCGACGCGTACGCATCCAAGCCAGTTTCAAGAAAATGTTAAGTTTGCAGAAAACAAATTTTTGCACCTAACTTCTAACATCCATAACTTCCTCTACAAAATTCAAATTTTCACAAACTTTATACCATTTTAAAGCTCTTGAAATTATCTTTAATTTGAGATAAGTTTCATTCAAATTCAAAATCCAAGGCGTAAGTTATGGATCACCGAAGTTCATTAAAAATCAAGTTTTTCATAAAAGTGCCAAACCTCAAAGCTTTCAAAACTTTCCATTTCAAACCTTCCAAACTCTTACCAAAACTACATCAATTCTCCACCATACACTTATCCACTTCCATATCATAGCTACTCTACCAATTTAATCGATTCAACATATGATCCATCCATTATTTTAATCAATTCTAACATCAATTTTCAACCAATCTTCAATAACTCATCATCATAACCACACTCTCACCACAACACACATCAATAATATATATATGTATCGTAATACATTAGCATCATCAACACCAACACAATTATCATTCAACATAATCATAATTCATCAACATATCACACATTCCCATCAACCTCATTACTCAACACAATCACCGTCCATAATTCATCAAACATTTCAACAATTCACATTCATAATCAAACTCATCAATCATCAATATTTTTATTAGGATTACTAACTTTTAAACATACATACATACTTTAACCTATCTTATGATCATCTAGCCTATGTTTTCACGACACCGTACATATTATATACGAGAAACCAAAATCATACCTTGGCCAATTCCTCGTAAAACCCGGAACGTCACCATTTGTCAATGTTCCATAAAACCCAAGCTTTGAAGGTCACACCAAACGGGTCTCTGGCTCCCCAGAATCCAATATCAAGTCTCCAACTCCACCAATTTGTTTCCAAAATACACAATCCAAACTAATTCCACAAAATAACACTAAAATTACCATAGGGTTCACTAATTAGATAACTTAAATAGGATTAAATATTTCTCACCTTACCAATGGAAGATCGAAGAAAGACCCAACACATTCTCAAGGTCAATATAATCCTAAACATTAAGATTTAACCAAATCTCAATACATGCACTCATTCATTTTCGAAATTGAGGGATGAGTAGTTGGGAATGAGAATGAGACTAACCTATGGAATTGTTGTATGGGTCTTGTAGAGCTCGTCGCGGTGAACGCGTGGCCGTAAACAGTGCGGTGATCAGAGCTCCGGATTAAAAGTTATTGAGAATTGAAATTTGAGTAAGGGTTTTAGATTTCCTCCATGTTCTTCCCCCTTCCCCAGCGTTATTTCTTGTGCTTGGGAAGCAAATGAGCTGACGCTCATGAATATTAATGAAATGGGTTGGGCCCGTTTTGGGCCCGGTTCGTACAGTTCGGCCCGTTCGATCTAATCTTGGGCCAAATTCTTTAAAATTAGTGTCTAAATTCATATTTTAATTAACTCTACTACATTAAACTATAAAATTTTATTTTCTAATTTCTTAGATTAATAATTAATTTATTGACTAATTATTTACTAATTTCTCAAATTTTACACGTATGACTAATTTACATGAAATATCTGTGAAATAGATTTTGCCATTATTTTAGATGTAGTGATGAGCGGATAATTTATACCCTTTTTGGCATTGTTTTTACATAGTTTTTAGTATGCTTTAGTTACTTTTTATTATATTTTTATTAGTTTTTATTCAAAAATCACATTTCTAAACTTTACTATGAGTTTGTGTATTTTTCTGTTATTTCAGATATTTTTTGGCTGAAATTGAGGGACCTGAGCAAAAATCTGATTCAGAGGCTGAAAAAAGACTGCAAATGTTGTTGGATTCTGACCCTGCTGCATTCCAAATGGATTTTCTGGAGCTACAAAAGCCCAATTGGTGCTCTTTCAATTGCGTTGGAAAGTAGACATCCTGGCTTTCCAGCAATATATAATTGTCCATATTTTTCCTAATATTTGATGGCCCAAAATGGCGTCTAAAGCTAGCCTAAAATATCTTGGCGTAAAACGTCCAAACTGGCACCAGAATTGGAGTTAAACGCCCAAACTGGCACCAAAGCTGGCGTTTAACTCCAGGAACAGCCTATGCATGAAAAAGCTTCAATGCTCAGCCCAAGCACACACCAAGTGGACCCTAGAAGTAGATTTCTGCACTATCCGCACTTAGTTATTCATTTTCTGTAACCCTAGGTTACTAGTTTAGTATAAAAACTAATTTTAGAGATTTATTTGACAGTTTTTATATTTTTGACCATCTTTTGATCACTTTGATCTTTTTATCATTGTTCACGTTTTGGAGGCTGGCCTCACGGCCATGCCTAGACCTTTTTAACTTATGTATTTTCTACGGTGGAGTTTCTATACCCCATAGATTAAGGTGTGGAGCTCTGCTGTTCTTCATGAATTAATGCAATTACTATTTTTTTTCTATTTAATTCACGCCTATTTCTTCTCTAAGATATACTCTCGTACTTAATTCAATTAAGTCAGAATGAAGGGGTGACCCGTGACAATCACCCAATCCTCGTTACTCGCTTAGCCAAGATCGCGTGCTTGACAACCATAAAGCGGTCTACATGATGTTCAACATAGTCATTGGACGACAGCTGGAGTATATTCTCTTGGATATCTAATACACGGACTGAGTCCGTGAGATTAGTATCTTCGTGGTATAGGCTAGAACAATTGGCAGCATTCCTGGGATTCGGAAAGTCTAAACCTTGTCTGTGGTATTCCGAGTAGGATCTGGGAAGGAATGACTGTGACGAGTTTCAAAACTGCGAATGTTGGGCGCAAGTGATAGTGTGCAAAAGGATCAATGGATTCTATTCCGACGCTAGCGGGAACCAACAGATGATTAGCCATGCGGTAGCTGTACTTGGTATTTTTCATCCGAGACGAGAAATCTGATAGTTGATTAGCCATGCAGAAATCGTAGAGGACTGGTGCACGAATTGTGAATCACACTTTTCACAACTCGTACCACTAACCAGCAAGTGCACTGGGTCGTCCAAGTAATACCTTACGTGAGTAAGGGTCGATCCCATGGAGATTGTTGGTTTGAAGCAATCTATGGTTATCTTGTAAATCTTAGTCAGGAAATCAATTATAATTATCAGTATGAATTGTGAAGAATAAAAGAGCATGGATTAAATAATTGTTCTGCAGTAATGGATAATATGTTGGAGTTTTGGAGATGCTTTGTCTTCTGAATATCTGCTTTCTCCCTGTCTTCTTCTTCACGCACGCAAGGTTCCTCCTATGGCAAGCTGTGTGTTGGTGGATCACCGTTGTCAATGGCTACCATCCGTCCTCTCAGTGAAAAAGGTCCAGGTGCGCTGTCACCGCACGGCTAATCATCTGTCGGTTCCCACTCATGCTGGAATAGGATCCATTGATCCTTTTGCGTCTGTCACTACGCCCAGCCCTTGTGAGTTTGAAGCTCGTCACAGTCATTCAATCCATGAATCCTACTCGGAATACCACAGACAAGGTTTAGACTTTTCGGATTCTCAAGAATGCTGCCAATGGATTCTAGCTTATACCACGAAGATTCTGATTAAGGAATCCAAGAGATATTCATTCAATTGAAGGTAGAATGGAGTTGGTTGTCAGGCACGCGTTCATAGGTTGAGGATGATGATGAGTGTCACGGATCATCACATCCATCATATTGAAGTGCGAATAAACATCTTAGATAGAAACAAGCGTGTTTGAATAGAAAATAGAAATAATTGCATTAATTCATCAAAACACAGCAGAGCTTCTCACCCCCAACAATGGAGTTCAGAGACTCATGCCATCAAAGAGTACAAAGTTCAGGTCTAAAAATGTCATGAGTTGCGAAATAGACCTCTAAAAGTTGTTTAAATACTAAACTAGTAACCTAGGTTTACAGAAAATGAATAAACTATGATAGATGGTGTAGAAATCCACTTCCAGGGCCCACTTGGTGTGTGCTGGGGCTGAGACTTAAGCTTCTCACGTGCCTAGGCTGTTTCTGGAGTTAAACGCCAGGTTGTAACCTGTTTCTGGCATTCAACTCCCATTTGTAACCTATTTCTGGCGTTTGACGCCAGATTACAACATGGAACTGGCGTTGAACGCCAGTTTACGTCATCTATCCTTGAGCAAAGTATGGACTATTATATATTTCTGGAAAGCCCTGAATGTCTAATTTCCAACGCAATTGAAAGCGCGCCAATTGGGCTTTTGTAGCTCTAGAAAATCCATTCCGAGTGCAGGGAGGTCAAAATCCAACAACATCAGCAGTCCTTTTTCGGCCTGAATAAGATTTTTGCTCAGCTCCCTCAATTTCAGTCAGAAAATACCTGAAATTACAGAAAAACACACAAACTCATAGTAAATTCCAGAATTGTGATTTTTATTTAAAAACTAATAGAAATATAATAAAAACTAACTAAATTATACTGAAAACATACTAAAAACAATGCCAAAAAGCGTATAAATTATCCGCTCATTACAACACCAAACTTGAATTGTTGCTCGTCCCCAAACAACTGAAAATCAATTAGGATAAAAATAAGAGAATATACTATAAATTCCAAAATATCAATGAAATTTAGCTCCAATTAGATGAGCAGGACTAGTAGCTTTTTGTCTCTTGAATAGTTTTGGCATCTCACTTTATCCATTGAGGTTCAGAATGATTGGCATCTATAGGAACTTAGAATTCAGATAGTGTTATTGATTCTCCTAGTTTAGTATGTTGATTCTTGAACACAACTACTTTATGAGTCTTGGCCGTGGCTCTAAGCACTTTGTTTTCCAGTATTACCACTGGATACATAAATGCCACAGACACATAACTGGGTGAACCTTTTCATATTGTGACTCAGCTTTCCTAAAGTCCCCAATTAGAGGTGTCCAGGGTTCTTAAGCACACTCTTCTTTTGCTTTGGACCTTGACTTTAACCGCTCAGTCTCAAGTTTTCACTTGACACCTTCACGCCACAAGCACATGGTTAGGGACAGCTTGGTTTAGCCGCTTAGACCAGGATTTTATTCCTTTAGGCCCTCCTATCCACTGATGCTCAAAGCCTTGGATCCTTTTTATCACCCTTGCCTTTTGGTTTTAAGGGCTATTGGCTTTTTGCTCTTGCCTTTTGGTTTAAAGAGCTTTTGGCTTTTTCTGCTTGCTTTTTCTTTTTCTTTCTATTTTTTTTCGCTAATTTTTTTTGCAAGCTTTTGTATTCACTGCTTTTTCTTGCTTCAAGAATCAATTTTATGATTTTTCAGATCATCAAATAACATTTCTCCTTTTCATCATTCTTTCAAGAACCAACATATTTAACATTCATAAACAATCAAATTCAAAAGACATATGCACTGTTCAAGTATTCATTCAGAAAACAAAAAGTATTGTCACCATATCAAAATAATTAAACTAGTTTCAAGGATGAATTTGAAACCATGTACTTCTTGTTCTCTTGTAATTAAAATATTTTTTATTTAAGAAAGGCGATGGATTCATAGGATATTCATAACTTTAAGGCATAGACTCTAATCTTTATTTATTATTTAATAATATAAATTAGGCATAAAAGCAGACACTTAATAATAAAAGACAGGAAATTAAGGACTTAAAAATAAATGACTCTAACTCTAATACTCATATACTCTTAAAATAGATAAAAGGTTATCTCAGAGTTAGGACTCAACAACCTTTATTTTGGGAGGTAGATGCTTCTTTAGTCTGTGGGGTGCTTGGCCCTTCAAGAGACAGCTTCTGGCGCTTCAATTCCTTTATGTCACGCCCTTGCTCTTCTTGTTCTTTAAGCAGTTTGCATAGCATGCTGTTTTGATTTTTCTGTTCTTCCTTCAGTTGATTCACAGCTTCTTGCAACTTGGTGACAGATGCTTCTAGGCGCTCCCAGTATTCAATTTGAGGGATTTTCGGGAGGAGCTCCTCTGCTTTTCTCTTGATGGGGTCATCCTGCACTTGTAGTCCTTCCATAGACTTTTTGGTGATTGGTTGCTCGACTGAGATATACTTATCTACTCCCATTTTTATTCCAGCATCTTTACATAGCAGAGAGACTAAGCTTGGATAAGCCAATTTAGCATCTTTGGAGTTCTTGTTTGCAATTTTGTAAAGCTCACAAGCAATCAGCTGATGAACTTCCACTTCTTTTTCTAGCATAATGCAATGAATCATCACTGCTCTTCTAATGGTGACCTCAGAGCGGTTGCTAGTGGACAGTATAGAGCGCCCAATGAAGTCCAGCCAGCCTCTGGCAACTGGTTTGAGATCTCCTCTCTTGAGTTGGTTCGGGGAACCCTTTGTGTTGGTTGTCCACTTGGCTCCAGGGAGGCATATGTCCTCTAGGATTTTGTCTAATCCCAGGTTTGATCTCATCATTCTCCTATTAAAGGAGTCTGAGTCATCTTGTAGTTGAGGCAGCTTGAAGATCTCCCTTATTTTGTCAGGGTAGGTGTGAATAATCTTCCCTCTGACCAGAGTTCTATAGTCATAGAATGCGGTTCCAGCTATTCTCTGCTTGTCCGTCTGCCATAGATTAGCATAGAATTCCTGAACCATGTTTCTTCCCACCTTTGTTTCAGGATTAGCTAGGACTTTCCAGCTCCTGTTTTGAATTTGCTCTTGGATCTCTGGATATTCATCTTCTTTCAGATCGAATTTAACTTCCGGGATCACTGACCTTAGACTCATTATTTTGTAAAAATGATCTGAATGTTCTTTGTTTATGAACTTCCCTTGATTCCAAAGTGGTTTTGGAATATTCTCCTTCTTGCCTCTTGAGTCGGTTTGTTTTCCCTTAGGAGCCATGATCTTAGTGGGTATTGGCTTAGTGATCACGGATAAACACACCAAACTTAGAGGTTTGCTTGTCCTCAAGCAAAAGAAGAGAAAGGAGAGGGAAAGAAGGAGAGCCAAGCGCAACTTGTGGAGGAGAGGGGGAGGCCGAATTAGGATTTAAAGGGGAAAGGGAGGGTGGGTTCGAAAATTTTGAAGGAGATATGATAGAAGATATGATTTGTAAAAGATAAGTATGATAGGAAAAAGATATGATTTAAAATTGAAAAGATATGAAAGATATTTGAAAAAGATAAATCTGAATTTTGAAAAAGATGATGTGAGGATTTGAAAAAGATATTGATGATTTGAAAATATTTTAGAGTGAAAAGAGATAGATTTGTTTTGAAAAGGATTTGAAAATAATTTGAAGAGGATTAAGAAAAAGGGCTTATGAATTAAGATACATTTGATATCTTTTTGAAAAAAAAAAGATTTGAAAAATTAGGATTTGTAACATGTTTGTGCGAGAAATCATGAATTGAAACATAAAAAATGGAAAAAATTTGAATTGAAAACGAAATTGCCTACTCCCCACAATCCTAGCGTTAAACGCCCAACTGTTGCATGTTTTGGGCATTTAACGCCCAGTTGGTGCTTGGTCTGGGCGTTTAATGCCCAGCTGTTGCTTCTAGCTGGCGTTAAATGCCAGAAACCCCTTTGTCACTGGGCGTTTTTCTGAACGCCCAGGATGCTGTCAATCTAGCGTTAAACGCCCAGAAGCTGCTTCTTTCTGGCGTTTAACGCCCAGATGGCTATCTTTACTGGCGTTTTCTTGCCACTGAGCTCTTTTTCTCTATTTTGTGTGCTGAATCCTTCTGTAACCCTATGAACCTATGCAATTGACTCTTTACCTTATTAAAATTGAACTTATATGCTTTAAAAATAAATAAAATAAAGAGTAGGGCAAAATAACAGAAAAAGTTTTGCCAATGGCTGGGTTGCCTCCCAGCAAGCGCTTCTTTATTGTCTTTAGCTAGACTTTGCTGAGCTTTTAAACTAGCCTCAGCCTTGAGCACTCTTGCTCAACATTGCCTTCAAGATAGTGTTTGATTCTCTGTCCATTAACAATAAACTTCTTATCAGAATCAATGTCTTGAAGCTCCACATAACCATATGGTGATACACTTGTAATCACATATGGTCCCCTCCATCGGGATTTCAGTTTTCCAGGGAATAGCCTGAGTCTAAAGTTAAACAACAAAACCTTTTGTCCTGGTTCAAAGACTCTTAATGACAGCTTTCTGTCATGCCACCTTTTTGATTTCTTCTTATAAAGCTTGGTATTTTCGAAAGCAGTGAGTCTAAATTCCTCTAGCTCATTTAGCTGGAGTAATCTTTTTTCTCCGGCTAATTTGGCATCAAAGTTCAGGAATCTAGTTGCCCAATAGGCCTTATGTTCCAGTTCCACGGGCAGATGACAGGCCTTACCATACACAAGCTGGTATGGAGAGGTCCCTATAGGAGTCTTGAATGCTGTTCTGTAAGCCCACAGAGCATCATCCAAGCTTCTTGCCCAATCCTTTCTACGGGTACTTACAGTCCGTTCCAGGATTTTTTTTAGTTCTCTGTTAGAGACTTCAACTTGCCCATTTGTCTGTGGATGATATGGAGTTGCCACCTTGTGGCTAATCACATACCGGACCATGGCATAGTAAAGCTGTTTGTTGCAGAAGTGAGTGCCCCCATCACTGATTAGTACTCTAGGGACACCAAACCTGCTGAAGATATGTTTTTGGAGGAACTTCAACACTGTTTTAGTATCATTAGTGGGTGTGGCAACGGCCTCCACCCATTTTGATACATAATCAACTGCCACCAGAATATAAGTGTTTGAGTATGATGGTAGGAAGGGCCCCATGAAGTCAATTCCCCATACATCAAACAACTCAATCTCCAAGATCCCTTGTTGAGGCATGGCATGACCATGAGGCAAATTACCAGCTCTCTGGCAACTGTCACAGTTACATACAAACTCTCGGGAATCTCTATAGAGGGTAGGCCAGTAGAAGCCACATTGGACGACCTTGGTGGCTGTTCGCTCACCTCCGAAATGGCCTCCATATTGTGATCCATGGCAATGCCATAAGATCTTCTGTGCTTCTTCTCTAGGCACACACCTACGGATTATTCCGTCTGCACATCTCTTAAAGAGATAGAGTTCATCCCACAAGTAGTACTTTGCATCAGTAATTAATTTTTTCTTTTGTTGCCTGCTGTACTCCTTGGGTATGAACCTTACAGCTTTATAGTTTGCAATGACTGCAAACCATGGTATTTCCTGAATGGCGAATAAATGCTCATCCGGAAAGGTTTCAGAGATCTCAAAAGAGGGGGGGGGACGCCCCTTCTATTGGCTCTATCCGGGACAGATGATCAGCCACTTGGTTCTCTGTCCCTTTTCTGTCTCTTATTTCTATATCAAACTCTTGCAGAAGCAACACCCATCTTATAAGCCTGGGTTTTGAATCCTGCTTTGTGAGTAGATATTTAAGAGCAGCATGATCAGTGTACACTATCACCTTTGATCCTACTAAGTATGATTTAAACTTGTCAATGGCATAAACCACTGCAAGCAATTCTTTTTCTGTGGTTGTGTAATTTTTTTGGGCATCATTTAAAACACGGCTAGCATAATAAATGACACACAGAAGCTTGTCATGCCTCTGCCTCAGTACTGCACCAATGGCGTGATCACTGGCATCACACATTAGTTCAAATGGTAATATCCAGTCTGGTACAGAAATAACTGGTGCTGTGACCAGCTTAGCTTTCAGAGTCTCAAATGCTTGCAAACACTCTGTGTCAAACACAAATGGCGTGTCAGCAGCTACCAGATTGCTCAGGGGTTTTGCAATTTTTGAAAAATCCTTTATAAACTTCCTGTAGAATCCTGCATGCCCCAGAAAGCTTCTGATTGCCTTAACATTAGCAGGTGGTGGTAATTTTTCAATTACTTCCACTTTAGCTTGATCCACCTCTATTCCCTTGTTTGAAATTTTATGCCCAAGGACAATTCCTTCAGTCACCATAAAGTGACATTTTTCCCAGTTTAAAACTAGGTTTGTCTCTTGGCATCTTTTCAGAACAAGTGCTAAATGGTTAAGGCAGGAGCTGAATGAGTCTCCAAATACTGAAAAGTCATCCATGAAGACTTCCAGAAATTTCTCTACCATATTAGAGAAGATAGAGATCATGCACCTCTGAAAAGTTGCAGGTGCATTACACAGACCAAAAGGCATCCTTCTATAAGCAAACACTCCAAAAGGACATGTGAATGCTATTTTCTCTTGGTCCTGAGGATCTACTGCAATTTGGTTGTAACTTGAATAGCCATCCAAAAAGTCTTTTTGGGGACAACTTGAACAGGGCTCACCCAGGGCCTATCAGAAATAGGATAAATAATCCCAGCCTCCAGTAACTTGGTGACCTCTTTCTGCACCACTTCCTTCATGGCTGGATTTAGCCGCCTCTGTGGTTGAACCACTGGCTTAGCATCATCCTCCAATAGGATCTTGTGCATGCATCTAGCTGGGCTTATGCCCTTAAGGTCACTTATAGACCACCCAAGAGCTGTCTTGTGTGTCCTTAGCACTTGAATTAGTGCTTCCTCTTCCGGTGGATTTAAAGCAGAGCTTATGATCACCGAAAAAGTGTCACCTTCTCCTAGAAATGCATATTTCAGGGATGGTGGTAATGGTTTGAGCTCGGGTTTAGGAGGTGTTTTCTCTTCCTGAGAAAGTTTCAGAAGTTCTTTTAGTTCCTCTGAATCCTCCAGCTCAGGCTGAACATCTTTAAAGATGTCTTCCAGCTCTGATTCGAGACTCTCAGCCATGTTAACCTCCTCTACCAAGGAGTCAATAAGATCAACTATCATGTAGTCTTTGGGTGTGTCTGGATGCTGTATGGCTTTGACAGCATTTAACTTGAACTTATCCTCATTGACCCTCGGGGTTACTTCCCCTTTTTGCACATCAATGAGAGTTCGTCCAGTTGCTAGGAAAGGTCTTCCTAGAATGAGAGTAGCACTCTTGTGCTCTTCCATTTCCAGCACCACAAAGTCAGTGGGAAAGGCGAATGGCCCAACCCTGACAATCATGTATTCAATCACGCCTGATGGGTATTTAATGGAGCCATCAGCAAGTTGGAGACATATCCTGGTTGGTTTGACTTCTTCAGTTAAACCAAGCTTTCTGATAGTGGATGCAGGTATTAGGTTGATGCTTGCCCCAAGATCACATAAAGCTGTCTTGGTGCAATTACCCTCTAATATGCATGGTATCAGAAAGCTCCTGGGATCTTTAAGCTTTTCTGGAAAGCTTTTCAGAATGACTGCACTGCATTCTTCAGTGAGGAGAACTCTTTCGGTTTCTCTCCAATCCTTCTTATGACTCAAGATCTCTTTCATGAACTTGGCATAAGAAGGTATTTGCTCAAGTGCCTCTACAAATGGAATCTTTATTTCAAGAGTCCTGAGATAGTCTGCAAAGCGAGCAAATTGCTTATCCTACTCCTCTTGGCAGAGTTTTTGAGGATAAGACATCTTGGCTTTGTATTCCTCAACCTTAGTTGCTGCAGGTTTATTTCCTACAGAGGTGGTTGGGGGAGCCTTTTTAGAGGGGTTGTTAACAGCACTTGTGTGTATCTGATCCCTCACTGGCATTTGAATGCCAGAGTTAGAAGCTGGAGTGGCGTTGGATGCCAACTCCTTACTTGTTCCTGGCGTTTGAACGCCAGAACTGAGCTTCCATTGGGCGTTTGACGCCAAATCCTTGCCTGTCTCTGACGTTTGAACGCCAGAGTTATTCCTCTCTGGGATCTTACTATCCTCAGAGGGATTTTGAATAGCAGTTTGTTCATTTCTTGGCTTTCTGCTGCTCTGAAGTGAGGTAATTAATGTTTTCCCACAACTGCTTGGCACTCTTCTGTTATTTGTTTTGATAACTGGTGTTCTGTTTGCTTCAACTGTATTTTCATATTTATATTAGCCATTCTTGTATCTTGTAATATCTCCTTGAATTCGGCCAGCTGTTTTGTTAGAAAATTTAATTGCTGATTGAATTCAGTAATTTATTCTGCAGGACTGAGTTCAACAGTTACTGTTTTAGCCTCTTCTTTCATGGAAGATTCACTGCTTAGGTACAGATGCTGATTTCTGGTAACTGTATCAATGAGCTCTTGAGCTTCTTCAATTGTCTTTCTCGTGTGTATAGATCCACCAGCTGAGTGGTCTAGAGAAATCTGAGCTTTCTCTGTAAGCCCATAATAGAAGATGTCTAACTACACCCATTCTGAAAACATTTCAGAGGGGTATTTTCTTAGCATATCTCTGTATCTCTCCCAGGCATCATAAAGAGATTCATTATCTCCTTGTTTAAAGCCTTAGATGTCTAGCCTTAGCTGTGTCATCCGTTTTGGAGGGAAGTATTGATTTAGGAATTTTTCTGACAGCTGTTTCCATGTCCTTATGCTAGCTTTAGGTTGGTTATTTAACCACCTCTTAGCTTGATCTTTTACAGCAAATGGAAACAGTAATAATCTGTAGACATCCTGATCTACTTCTTTATCATGTACTGTGTCAGTAATTTGTAAAAACTATGCCAGAAACTCTGTAGGTTCTTCCTGTGGAAGACCGAAATACTGGCAACTTTGCTGCACCATGATAATGAGCTGAGGATTCAACTCAAAGCTACTGACTCCAATGGAGGGTATACAGATACTGCTCCCATATGAAGCAGTAGTGGGGTTAGCATATGACCCCAGAGTCCTTCTAGACTGTTCACTTCCACTTAGGTCCATGATGGAGAAAAGGGAATTGATGTGAATTGCAAATAGAATATATTTTTAAATTCTTTTTTAAAAAAGATTTTAAATTTTGAAATAAAAATTTGAATTTTAAAAGCAAATTTCGAAAGTTTGCTTTAAAATAGAGAGAAAAGATATTTTTGAATTTAATGAGGAAAGAGAAAAACAATAAAATAGCACAAGATTTAAAATTTTTAAATCTAATGCTCCTTGTTTTCGAAAATTTTGGAGGGAAAACACCAAGGAACACCAAACTTAAAAATTTTAAGATCAAGGCACAAGGAAAACTCAAGAACACCTTGAAAACTCACAAGAAGAACAAGAACATGAAGAAAGAACACCAAACTTAAAATTTTTAGAAAACTTACATAAAATTTTTGAAAACAAAAGAAAAGCTAACAAGAAAACACCAAACTTAAAGTTTGGCACAAGATTTAATCAAAGAAAAATTATTTAGAAAAAATTTTAAAAAGAAGATAGCCAATTACCAAGAACATAAGCACAACGCTCTAGCCAATTGAGCTATAAATTTAACGTATTTTAATATTGTATAAAAAAATAAAATTTTCCTTGGAAACTGATATTTTGAAAAAGCACAAGAAAAACAAGAAAAGACACAGAACAAGAGAAACTAAAGATCAAACAAGGAAAATAAACAAGAACAACTTGAAGATCAAGAAAGAACAATGAACACTGATTCGAAAATTTTAAAGGAAAATAAGGACATTCAATTGACACCAAACTTAAAATATAAAACTAAACTCGAATAGAGAAATTTAATTATTAGTAAAAAAAATAATAAAATTTCGAAAAATTATATTTGAAAAAGAAAATAAGGATTCTAAAATTTTAACAAGAACAATAATAAAAGACTCAAAGACAAATCACAGATTAATAAAGAAAAATAAAAATCTTTTGAAAGATTTTTGAAAAGAAAGTAAAAGACTCTTACCCAAAAGACAAAATCTTCCTAATCTAAGCAACAGGATGAACCGTCAGTTGTTCAAACTCGAACAATCCCCGACAACGGCGCCAAAAACTTGGTGCACGAATTGTGAATCACACTTTTCACAACTCGTACCACTAACCAGCAAGTGCACTGGGTCGTCCAAGTAATACCTTACGTTAGTAAGGGTCGATCCCACGGAGATTGTTGGTTTGAAGCAATCTATGGTTATCTTGTAAATCTTAATCAGGAAATCAATTATAATACTTGTTCTGCAGTAATGGAGAATATGTTGGAGTTTTGGAGATGCTTTGTCTTCTGAATCTCTGCTTTCTCCCTGTCTTCTTCTTCATGCACGCAAGGTTCCTCCTATGGCAAGCTGTGTGTTGGTGGATCACCGTTGTCAATGGCTACCATCCGTCCTCTCAGTGAAAAAGTTCCAGGTGCGCTGTCACCGCACGGCTAATCATCTGTCGGTTCCCACTCATGCTGGAATAGGATCCATTGATCCTTTTGCGTCTGTCACTACGCCCAGCCCTTGTGAGTTTGAAGTTTGTCACAGTCATTCAATCCCTGAATCCTACTCGGAATACCACAGACAAGGTTTAGACTTTCCAGATTCTCAAGAATGCTGCCAATGGATTCTAGCTTATACGACGAAGATTCTAATTAAGGAATCCAAGAGATATTCATTCAATCGAAGGTAGAACGAGGTGGTTGTCAGGCACCCATTCCTAGGTTGAGGATGATGATGAGTGTCACGGATCATCACATCCATCATATTGAAGTGCGAATAAACATCTTAGATAGAAACAAGCGTGTTTGAATAGAAAACAGAAATAGTTGCATTAATTCATCGAAACACAGCAGAGCTCCTCACCCCCAACAATGGAGTTCAGAGACTCATGCCGTCAAAGAGTACAAAGTTCAGGTCTAAAAATGTCATGAGTTGCGAAATAGACCTCTAAAAGTTGTTTAAATACTAAACTAGTAACCTAGGTTTACAGAAAATGAATAAACTATGATAGATGGTGCAGAAATCCACTTCTGGGGCCTACTTGGTGTGTGCTGGGGCTGAGACTTTTCTCACGTGCCTAGGCTGTTTCTGGAGTTAAACACCAGGTTGTAACCTGTTTCTGGCGTTTAACTCCCATTTGTAACCTATTTCTGGCGTTTGAGGCCAGACTGCAACATGGAACTGGCGTTGAACGCCAGTTTATGTCGTCTATCCTTCAGAAAAGTATGGATTATTATATATTTCTGGAAAGCCCTGGATGTCTACTTTCCAATGCAATTGAGAGCGCGCCAATTGGACTCCGGTAGCTTTAGAAAATCCATTCCGAGTGCAGGGAGGTCAGAATCCAACAACATCAGCAGTCCTTTTTCAGCCTGAATCAGATTTTTGCTCAGCTCCCTCAATTTCAGTCAGAAAATACCTGAAATTATAGAAAAACACACAAACTCATAGTAAAGTCCAGAATTGTGATTTTTATTTAAAAACTAATAGAAATATAATAAAAACTAACTAAATTATACTGAAAATATACTAAAAATAATGCCAAAAAGCGTATAAATTATCCGCTCATCAAGGACCATTTTCACTGAGAGGATCCTACAGCTTGCCGTGGAAGGAAGTAATGCATGGTTGGAAGAAGGCAATAGGAAAGCAGAGGTTCAGAAGCAACAAAGCATCTCCATACGCTTATCTGAAATTCCCACCAATGAATTACATAAGTAACTTTATTTTATTTTATGTTTTATTTATATTTTAATTATCAAATCCTCATAACCATTTGAATCCGCCTGACTGAGATCTACAAGGATAACCATAGCTTGCTTCAAGCCGACAATCTCCGTGGGATCGACCCTTACTCACGTAAGGTTTATTACTTGGATGACCCAGTGCACTTGCTGGTTAGTTGTGTGGAGATGTGAAAAGTGTGGATCACGATTTCCGTGCACCAAGTTTTTGGCGCCGTTGCCGGGGATTGTTCGAGTTTGGACAACTGACGGTTCATCTTGTTGCTTGGATTAGGTAATTTTATTTTATGTTTAAGCTTTTTATTTTAATTTTCAAAAAAATTCAAAGAAAAAAAAGTTTGTTCTTAAGAATTTTTAAGAATGAATTCTAGAGTTTCATAAGATATATTGAAGCCTGGCTGGCTGTTTAGCCATGTCTAATCTTTTGGACTGAGGCTTCCACTTCTCATTGACATGCTTGTATGTTTTATGCTAAAGCTTGGCTGGCTATTTGGCCATGTCTAATTTTTTGGACCGAAGCTTTCACTTAAAGCTTGGCTGGCCATCTGGCCATGTTTAAATCTTTTGGACCGAAGCTTTAGACTAACATTGCATGATTCTTGGAATTCTTATTAAAAATTTTGTATCCCTTTATTTTCTTTTCCAAAAAAAATTTTGAAAAATTACAAAAGAAATTAATAAAATCATGAAAACCAAAAATATTTTGTGTTTCTTGTTTGAGTCTAGTGTCAAATTTTAAGTTTGGTGTCAATTGCATGCCTTTAATTTTTTTTAAATTTTTGAAAATTCATGCATTGTGTTCTTCATTGATCTTCAAGTTGTTCTTGAT